>NC_058198.1:597500-930000 GCF_907165205.1 Coccinella septempunctata
GATACACCAGGCTTGCTACTGTAACCAGTGTTGTCTATTTTCTCATAGAGCAGAACTTCCCCCTGAAGTCGCATCTTGAGAAAAGAACTTGTCAGAGAGGAAGTGGTTCCCTAACTCCTCTAGACTCTACTTGAAAGAACTAACGGTTTAAAGTCTGATTATCTATCATTTCACTGCATTCTATTTTGAGATGTTTAAAACAAATTTGTGTATTCAGGATAACCAGAAAGGTCATTATAAATTGTCAAGAAATGAATAGATCATTATGAAAGAGTAGTGTAAATATTCCTCAATTACAAGGGCATTCTTTAAAATAACAACTGCAATTAGAAAGCAGAAAAGCATTACGAAAATTTTGATTAATATTAAAAGTGATTTACTTAGATCTTTATTTAAATAGACTTTGTAACAAAATATTCAAATTATAAACCCATGTAGCATACAGCCAAATTTATAGAACAAATGGAATGATTGCTTTTCTTGTCTTTGGGTAGTCTTGAAATTCCCTCTTATAGTTTTTGTGCTTTCCAAGAGCCCACACTGCCATTTGATAGAAGCCAGCCAATGTAAACAAGAAAGCTGAAATAGAGAGTATATATTCAGATTCAATTGAATTAAATATATGTATCATTTTAGAACAAACCTGGCAAACATCCGCTCATCAAAGTATAGCCTAACCATGCTCCTACTTCATAAGTGTAATTTGGGCAAGAAACCAGATCGAATAAATTGGTTAAAGGGTTACCATTTGGATGTGGAATTTTTCTAACTGTGCTTCCTGCAGGTCTCAGTTCTCTCAAAAGCAGATGCACACTTAAGTTTCCCAATTCACAAATCTAAAAATTATCTTATCAACATGTGTAACACAATAACATTTTATTATCAAAGAGTAAAAGAGTATATATAAATATACATAGATTTCTGAATTGAATGTTGTGTAAGGTACAATGGTTATTCATTTTATTTGTACTTACAATCCACATAGCTAATCCAATGTAAGAGATTATTGCTGGGGGCTCAGTCCATAAAGGATGATTCACATGATATGCAACATAAAATGCAAATCCCCAGTAGTAGGTACAATTTTTAAACAGATTCCTTATGGGCATAGTACTATGGGAAAATCTATGTACAAAGATTGTTTCCAATATTCTCTTCAAATAATGTATGACCCAAGCTGAATAAATCATTCTGTAAAATAAACGATTCCTCATGAAGTTTCAGAATTGGAATTCATAGTGTATTTTCAAATATGCCCTTCTTTTATGGGAAAAAGTTTATTTGCTTGGGTTGCGCCATTATTTTATTTTTTTCAATGAATAAATGTTTAATCACTTCAAAAAGGAATTTCATGATAAAAGAAAGGCATTAATTTGATGGAAATATAATGTTTCAGAACTAATTGACATTGACCAGTAAATTAGGTACATAGGTACATTAAGATAACAGAATGCATTAGTTTGGAGAATGTTGAAATAATATAAGGACCTTGAAACAGTAACTGATGAAGAAAAATGAGATAGGCTTTTCATATATCGCTTCTCACTCAAATCGTATATACATTATAGATCATTTATATTGTACACCTCTTGTTCACAATTTATGTCAGTAAATGGATGGAATAATAACTTAACCTTCTAAAAGAATAAAATTCTGGAACTGTATTGTTTATTTTACTTCAACAAATATCATGATCAAAATTCAAAAAAGTGGAATGAAATTCTAATTGATTCATTTAACCTTTGAACCTGCCTCAAATTAGCATATCTAACTCACCTGGACATGAATGTGGGCTGTCTTTCTGGCAGAGAACTGTGAAAAATGCCATTGCTAGCAGCAACTAGTACATATACTACTATAGGTCCAGCATATTCAGCAAGAAACACTGTACTCCAACCAACTTGCGGGCCTAAATCTTTTACGAAGATTTTAGCAGGACTCCCTAATTTTAAACTCTCAATTTTGAGAGAGTCATTCAAATCCTTTCCTTTGATTTCTTGACGAACTGATTGCCTTTCTGTGGAAATTTTCGATATTTTGGCAATTTTAGACTTGAGTTCTTTAATTGTGGATGCTTCTGGAACATCCAATTTTCCCAAACTCCTGTTTGAAACAGTGAAAACTTCGAGCTAAAATAAAAATTCAGATTGAAAACACAATTCCTAAATATCGAAAGTATATAAGACGTTGTAATCACTTACGTTAACCATGATTTGCAATTTTAAGAATGCATAAACCTCACAGAAGTGTTCAGCGTATCACAACTAAACTACTACGAAAATTGATTGTTGGAAGGAAATTAATGAACTCTGTTCCCTAAAATATGGCCACTTCAGGCCCCACTCTTGTTTCCAGATTGTCGAAAAGAATTTCAATTAAAAATCAACAAAACAATCACAATATTCCCCGATGTCAATCAAGGTCACGAACAGAATGTTTATGGCCACACTGTAGGGAGAATTTTAGCTACAGTGGTTACTTTTTTTGAGTATCACCAATGAAGTGACTAGAAATCTTAAGGCATTTTTCCTTCATTTCAATCCGTATGGTTTATCACATTGGATCAAAAGATTGTCTAGTTAATTAATTATTATTCGTAACTTTTACTTTACCAAAACTAGTTGACAACAAAATTCAATCAGACCTGAGTTGCTGGTACCGTCAAAAATGAATTAGATATTATGAGAATCTAAGTAATCGATTCTCCACATCTTACATGGGACATTACTTGGCACTTTCTATTGAAGTGATCAGAAACGAAGTCTCTGCTTCTGCATAGTCCCCTTGCTTTGTGGTTCATTATTCCGCATATTGTTCTTTTTGATTAATTAATACAAAAAAATAACTCGCCTCATATTTTTAGTTAACGTTTCGAGATTGCCATAAAACAAAGAGTCTTCCAGCTTTAAGCTGCAGGCTGAATTGAGGAATGTTACATGACAAACGATAATTTTTTCAAAACTGACTAATTTTAGGACATCTATATATTTATATTGCAAAACTAAATGAACTAAATTACATGATTCTCACTGGGTTTCACCACTACACTTGTTTTGCTATCACAATGTGTACCTTTGAGTTGTAAAAACTAATCCTGAAGAGAACCGTGTAATTTAATTATAGATTTTCATCAAGTATCTACATCAAATTGATATAATACACTTTTCGAATACTTCTCACCATTCAGCCTGACTTTTTGAGTGTGCAAAGTTGAAATCATAACGTTTCCAACAATCTTCAGAGCAAATTGCGAAGATTTAGTACATATAAACTCAGATTTAAAATGAATATTTAGTTGTACTACTGTTTGAATTCAAAAGTTTAAGAAGAGGATTATAGACAATTTGGTGATAATGAATAGCCATACCCTTGCTTAATCACCAAATATCAGGATCTGTGTTGAAAAAAACACTTGTCACAACAAATTAAATATATTCAGCTGATACTAATCGAATCAAAAAACAATTACAAAAACAAATTCAACAATATCAGGTGTAAATCTACTTATTCAATAATAGACTGTTAGCTCAATGCAATTTATGATAATGAAGAATAAAATGTCAGGAACATGTTAACTTCCCAGGTACACATGAATCAAACATATCTTAAACTCAAACAAATATTGAGATAAAGTTCATCTTAAAAATTACGTTTTGGCTTTTTTTTTACAGAATTGATATTTTGAACAATTTGATCTATATCCACTTCGTTTGTCGGATAATCTGCAGCAGCAGGAAGTTTGAACAGAGAGGTGAATGACCTCAATTTCAGATTGAATTTTTCATTTGCCAACCGTATAACAATATCAATATTGTAAGCAATAAGCAGACTAGTAATAATTAAAATGAAGCTCCATATAGATGTTTGCTTGATTTGCTGATCTGTATTACTTGATTTTACAGAGTATTCCATCACTATAGATTTAAAATTGGTATCTGCAATAAATGAAACACTCTGCGTCAACCACCTCACATTTTGATTCATGATAGGTTCTAATTGTAAGACATAAGTTTTTCCATCTTTTGGAAGTGGAAGAAGGTGTATTATTATTCCAAGATTGTATTCTGATACCAATTTGTTGGTATCCATCTTAACACTATGGACTGGTGTAGTTGGAGAGCCTTTCAGGTACAAATTTAATTTAAGGTGTTTAGAGTATTCAGGAACATCAGTGTTGATTCTAACAAGTACTTTAGTGTGCTTTTTGGGTCGGAGGACAATGAGATGTACATCTTTAATATCGCTGACAATGTCCTGAAAAAACACTAGAATCAATCCATTCATTCTTTGAAATAAATAATTGTTGGGGAAGATATAGCAAATTATACAATTTATCTATCGCGAATAGATTCTCATTTACTTTAAATGGGTATTATTATTATTATCATCATGAGTGACCAGGGGTATCTTTTCATGCTATCAAATAAATTGTATTAATCCTCACATATCCTTACCTTAATTTCTATGAACTCTGGAATACACTGCTCTACAGAAGGGTCTTTTGCTCTCAAATGGTAAGTGCAATATGGTTGTAATCCTCTCACTCTAAACCTACCATTAGATTCAGTTGTAGTTTCTTCCGATAGATGGCTACAATTTTTTACACCTACAGCTTCAACCACAGAATCGTGCTCTGGGATTTTGTTCAAAGACGTAACAATACCAAAAGCACTGTAGGCAACTCTTTTACCACTGAAAAGCCAATTTATAATAAAATGAACATGAGAGGACCAGGATTCCCAAATATCTTTCGTATTAATGTTGCATGCGACACTTCAAAATTGACCAATGAAATCTACCGATTACTGCTATCATTCACAGAGATGTTGCGTGCGTCAATAACCTGATAGACATTTGAGAATCAGGTACCAAGTGAGTGAGTGAACTCACATCAGCGTAATATTGATGGTTTCTCCTTCATCGACATTGATTATTTTAGATGGTGGTTCAAAACTATATTCCTTCATCATAGGTCGCAAATAATACTCGCTGGGGTTCAGAGAATCAAAAGATATTTTTCCTTGCTCATCCGTTTGCAGGTTACTTCTATAACTGAGGCCCCCTGACAAAGAAAGAAGGGTACCCTGTAATAAAGATATAAGTTGAATATAAAGAAACAAAAGCTAAAAAAGCATTATAAGGATATTGAAGAATACCTGTAATGGCAATTGGTTCTCATCCAAAACTGTCACAATGACTTGTGCCAGTTTATAAGCAGTGAAGTCTCCATTTTCTGAGGGCCCCACAAGTTGATAAGAAGTTTTTTTGGCGTATATTTTATAATTTTTTGAAGTATCCATTGGTGGAAATTTGTAGAAACCTGAACTATCGGTTTCAGTAACAGATTTCTCACCGTTTTCATCTTCTAACGTTATCAAGGTACCTGAAAGAGGAGGTATAGTTTTCCCTTTGAAAACATGCCCCTTTATTGCTTCGAAAAGTTGACCCCACTGAAAACAATCATTCTTTCCCTTTATGGAAAAAATTGGTGGTTTGAAATAATATCTTTCAGACTGCGGCAAAATAACAGCATTTGCATCTGGTTCAAGCTTTATGTTAATCATGTAACAACCATTTTCATAAGGCAATGGCCCCTTATGGAATTTTTCTCCACCAATGTCTATTGAAACATTCACTGGTCCATGATCCATGTTTGATGCAATGCATATACTATTAAGGTGAGATACTGCTTCTAATTTGATTTCATTTACTTCCGTTTCAGTATTGAAAGTGAATGTATCATTGAGATAGGTGTGGCAACCTAGGCAATAGAATGAATATGTGCCATCCTTAGGCAAGCAATAAGTTGATTCGCCTTTTTTTATCTCTATATCTTCTTGTATTGAGTCTTGCATGAGTTTATAAGATATCTAGAACAAAAAACATTATTAATATACCCACTCAATAATATTTACTGCTTCACAATCAGATATTCAAACAGTAGATTTCAGCTGATAAAAGACTGGAATCAATGTTACCTTAGTATTGTGAGAAGAAATGAACTTGACGGAGTAACCACTCTGTATGAATGATGGAGCAGTAACAATATTGGAATTGATGACAATATCATGTGAATCTTTGGACCAACAGAACCTATTCGGTGACAGACTGAGTCTATATGTACCAGGATACACATCAGTAAATTTATATTCTTGTCCTTAAATAAAAAAATGTAAAGATGAAATATAAATAACAATTTTATCTCACCTATCAGTTTTGCTACAAGTGGTGCTTCATTAGAATGAAGCAAATTCAAAAAGACTTGAATATTTTGGTAGTCCTTATCATGATGCAGCTGTACAAATCCTGTTAAAGTTGCTTTCAACTGAGAGAAAATAATGATCTCATTATTTTCTCTGAAAACTTCGATGTTTTGGGATACTGGATAGAATCTGTAATATGAGAGTAATGATTCGATCTTCAACGTTTCTTTTTTTTAACTTACTGCAATCCTTTCTCCTTATGAACTTTTTCAACCTGGACCTGCACTTCATATGTACCCTTTGGAAGATACACACAGAATCTACCAGTTGTGGGATCACTGTTAACATTTTTGAAAAATGTTGAGCCAATCTTTACTATTGTGACCATATGCGACTGGCTACTTTCTACCTTACCACACACTCTGAAAGCCGAAGGAGCAATAGGTGGCAGATTTTGAGTATTTGGACTCACTTTAATATCAATATCTTCAAACAGCATATTTTCTAAAACCAAAGTCAATCAGCATTACATTAAATCACAAAACGGCCAGAAGACAGCCTATCATGTATTTACTTGATGAAGATTTTATTTACTTTGGTTTGGACATTAGAAATGGGTTTATTTTAGAATTCATTCAAGCTGCTCTGGAAACGCAGTTGCAATCATTAAAAAATGCTATATCTTTACTGAATTTAGAAATGACTGGAGATGTAGTATGACAGAAAATATATCACTTATTGTTACATTAGTTCATTCAATATGTCACACAAGTAAGTTTATAGCTCCCATGTAAGTCAAAACAAGAAAGGCGATATTCGTAAACCTTTTTACCCACCAGATTTGGCTTTGAGTTTCAACACCCCAGTTTTCAGTTTTTCCAATTTATAAAAACCATTTGTATCTGTCTTGGTAACAAATTTGTTATTCATGAAAATTTCAACATTAGGCAGTCCTTCATCTTGATCAAGGGCTTGTAAGATTCTACCAGAAACACTAAAACCAATCACCTAAAATAATTTAATATTTTGATTTAGGCTCATAAAGCATTGAAAATCAACTCACCTCGAAACTTTTTTCGAGTTCCACATCTCCATTTGTAATTTCAAATTCAATTTTAGATGGCTCTACATCTATATTTTGATTTTGATAAAATGGCTTAACATAATAACTTCCAACTACAACAGATGCAAATGTGAAGCATCCTAACAAGTTAGTTTGAACTGCACATATTGGTTTTATTGAATGACTTGGCATATTAGGTATGGAGCTTTTGTCACAACCAAGTACAGAAGGATCAACCTGAAAATGTTGTTATAATACCTCTAATTTATTTCCAATTTATTAAATGGTTTACCGATTTGTTTTTACCATATAGTAGAATGGTAGTGTTAGAGATGGCTTCTCCAACACTTCTTGCATATCCAGAAACACTGTACCCATGGAGTATGAGACTACCCTCAGGTAATTCTGTATTACCTTCCACAACCCTTACTTGAAGTTCTTCTTTCAAAAACTTCCATCTGTAACACTTACATGTATAACAAGAACATGTAAATTATTAGTTTACCTTGGGTGTTGCACTTGAATTTTATAATGCCCTGGATAAACAGGTGTAAAAGAGAACGTGCCACCTATACTTGTTTCAGTTTTACGAATTTCAGTCTCAGATTTCAATTCCACCAATACTCCTTCTGGTCCACTAGAGGCATCACCAAAGTTCTCTACCTTTGAAAATTTAAATTTAGACATAATTTTCAAGCAGTGTTATTCAACCTACTCTTCCTGTAATGCCAAAGCCCTTAAAGCTAAAATTTATATCAACGCCTTTACTACAGACATCATTTATTCCATCTATAAGCAATTCAACCTTACTGGGATTGAAACTCCATCCTGGAGGAGGATTCAACTGAAAAAAGTTTTCATTTACAAAATAATTTTTCATTTGCTTTCCACCAACCTGAATAATATACACGCCTTTATCATAAATAGGAAGAAAATAATAGCCATTATTTGGGGCGCAGGTAGTTTTATCTTTCAAGATTCCTTGCTTCGTCAGCCTGAGGAAGGAACTTATTAGATTCGTATTGTGATACATGGAAATGCATTTTCCTTACAACTTAACCTCTACTTTCGAGAAATCAATTTGTACATGGCTTTTAACGAATCCACCACAACCTAGAACATCGTTCGAATTTACATTTGATGCAAAAATTGAAAGTATGGTTGCACATGCGATAATTTGGAACATTTCTTTCATGAATTCAATGTTTTTCACACGAAAATACTTCCAAAACTGAATTGACACTTTGATATAACCTCAAAGTATCATCTTTGGTAACCTCTTGGCTTTGACATGTACATTAAATACTCTTCTTCTATTTTTTACAATGTGCTTGGTTAATCATTATCTACACATTTAAGTACAAAGCTTTATCATTTTTCGATTCTATATGTTAACTATTACTTTCTTGAGAGGATTCAACTGATTTAACGCTTCATATAAAATTTTCCACTGTGTACTTGTCAAAAACTTTATTGGAATCATCAACAAAAAACATTATTCAACTATTGAATGAATAAAGAACATTTAACAAAACATTTAAACACGTACAGATAGAATATTAGAAACTCTTATTGAATATTGAAGGTCTCCATCTTTTGACTTTTGAAGCTTCCTGCTCTCTTTTGGCTGCTGCCTCTGCCTCTAATTGCTCTAGTAGCATCTTTCTCTTCTCTTTAAATGCTTCAATAGGATCATCAAAAGCACGATAATGAGTTAAAACTTCCCTCACATCTTCTATCTCGTTCTCAGCAATACCTAAACAGTAAAGTAATATAATAACATTGTATAATTAAAACCAGGTGGAACATGTTAGACTTACTCTTCAAAAAAGCAACAAGATCTATCATTGTTTGATCAGTATCAGATCCATCCCACCTTTTGATTGCCAGAAGGTTTTCAGGATGGAATTTAAGGTTTTGAGGTTGCCAATCGATAGCAATCACCTTGCTCAGGTCTCTATTAAGCCTATCCAAACTTTTAACATGGTAACCTCCACTAAAGTAAGTAGTATCTCGAGGGAGTTTATAAGCAATAATATTTTTAGGGTCTATTGCCTCACATAAAGGAAATAGAGTCATACCTTGTTCGGCAGTGTATACTACTATCTCATAAACACCATGAAGTGACTCTAAGAAATAATCCAAACCTGGAATAATTAGCAATATGGTAAATCAGTTCACCTTCAAATTTAAGTGGTTACCTGGGCGTTTTTTGAACCTCCATCCAGTATTGTAGGTCCAATCTGGGTGAACCAGAACATCAGTTATTTCTAAAACCAATGTATACTTTGGTTGAAGATATGGATATTGTAAAGGATCTGGTAGAAGTTTCTGTCGTGAGGGTTCTTGAATGAGCTACAAATAATTGAGAGGTCTCCATTTTAGTGTAGCATTTTTAGCTTTACTCAAAACTTACTCTTGTATAGAAATCTAGCTCCCTATATGTTCGAATAATATATTGTTGCCATACAGGTTTATTCGCTATGTCATGATGTAGATTTATTTGATCAGGATCAGTTGTTGGGGCACCCAAAGTAAATATCAGATAACCTCCTAGAATTGTAAAGCTAATACCAAACAATGATAGAGTGATTTTCATAGTTCTCCATGCATGTTCTCTTTTCTTCCTAGCTTCATCTTCATTTTCGCTTGATTCTTTGATTTGATTTTCTCTTATATCTTTATCCTTGGCTATCAGATTTCCCAATGGAGATTTAATTTTATCCGCTGTTTGATCTGAATAGAACAAAATCGGGAATCTTCAATAAATTATGTCGAAAAAAATAAGGAAAATATTTACCTGTAAAATTCGATATTCCGGTTGAGATGCAGCGAAGTTTGATAACGCCGCAACAATTATTATTTTGAATAAGCAAACCTGATGTTTGCTTCAATACATTACTCACTAATTTTAAATTCTTAGATGAAAACTTGAACATTTTATTCAAAAAATTATCGTACATCAAATTTTATCGGTTCGATGTATGTTTCTCGTAAGATAACCTCAAAACCTGCCTGCCACAGAACCCGACGCAGCTTCTGCCTCCGGAGGCCACAGATTACAGAGTAGATTACTGTGACTAGAGTGATTGCCTCCGAGCAAAGATTAACTTCAGAGAAAGTTTGTCTCTGTTAACTTCCTCCAGAGATCCAGAATATCTCTGGATATATCCAAAGAGGTATTTCCTCTTTGCTCCGAGCGATGAGGAGTTTCCATCCACAGAGCATCATTGCTACGAGAAGGTACCCGAAACTCAGATTTTGTTCTGTGGTTTGCTAGTCTCCAAGCCAAAAGTTGTCTCTAACCTCACTTAATCAAGGAATATTCAAATTTGAAAAAGTAGTGAAAAACTCAGGAATTTCTACAAATAAATGACGAAAAGGAATATAGATAGGCTTCATTTGGTAAGATATCTCAAAACAACTAGCATTGTGTATTTCGGGGAGGTTATAAAAAATTATTTTTCTTCAAGATCTTTTAATTTCACATATATGTGCACAAATATACAAAACTACTATTGTACGATTCAAAAATACATCCTTTATTTCATTACTATAAAAAAATATATCACTTCAATTAAGAATTCTTTTGTTCATAAGGAAAAAATACTAATATCACTATGCATGAATTGTGCATCAGAATTGATTTTGTACATGTGAAGTAATAGTTACATCCTTAAATCTCATTAGTTGTGAATTCTAAGGAATTACATAAAGATGGTGTTAAAATTTGAATTATCTTAAATCCTGATGTATTGAAGTTATGACAAATGGAAATTAAGTATCAGGATAATGGTAGAAAGTGATAGATGTCCATACAATTTACTACATTGCTCAAGTAAGATAATGAATGATTTTTTTCATACTTGCTTTTTTACTTTCTCACTGAAGAATATCCTGAATAGATCTACACTTAAAAGGTTATTTATTTGAGATTGAAATACATTTTAAGTAAATATTGTTGACCTACATTTAAATAATATCACAACTTTGCATATACTGAACAGAATTTTTTTTTCCGAATATCTATGTTTTAAATGTAAAATAAAATACTATTTGTTTTATGGGCAAGAAAACTCCTTCTGGAAGATTATAGGGGAAACAACTAAATAATGCAATAATTTTACAAAATTTCTTTTCTTGAGACCTGAGATGATTTGAAATGAAGAGTATTATTATTATTATCTTAAAATTCATGAAGTAATACTGACTAGAGAAAATCAATTTCTTGAATCTGAATGACCAATTGAATAAATTGCTCCTCTGTGCTGGTTTCCTCGATGAAGGAAATGAGCCACATATTTATTGACTATTTGAGTCACTTTTAGAAAAGCATATAATGAACATTTTATATATCTGAGAAAAATTCAAAATTGAGGGTTAACTATGCCAGTATGAAAGCGCAAAATGAGTTACTAGTTGTGATTTGTTGCTTTTTTCAGAAGAAAATACATCTCCTGCTTATAAGCAATTTTTTGAAGCATTCACTT
Organism: Coccinella septempunctata; assembly: GCF_907165205.1. NCBI lineage: Eukaryota > Metazoa > Arthropoda > Insecta > Coleoptera > Coccinellidae > Coccinella > Coccinella septempunctata. The sequence goes on from NC_058198.1 coordinate 609,257, forward strand.
CTATTAATGAGGGCTAAAAATTTAGATGAGATAATAGGAGATCAAGTGTGAATCCTCATGACAAGAAATTTCATTCCATCAGTCAGTTGTTGAAGCATTAACTATGTTATCAATAAAGGCTAAAATTTAAGATGAATTAACAGGAGATCATGACCAGAAACTCTATTTCACAAGTCAATCAAATTCTTTGAAACAGTAACTGAGGACCTTGTACTTTCATAATTATCAACTCTTATAAAACCATTCGAATCTTCAAATTCAATACCAATATGACTATGAAAACTAGCTTTCTTCTTAGAAACAGTCTTTTTACTCTTACTATTCAATACTTGATTCGATTGGGTATTATTCTTCATGTAATCCAATACTGGATCATCACCAGTTTTCATACTTATTTTGGCTCTAAGTATATGATATTGTGTTCGCCAGTATTCATAAGAAGCTGTTCTGAGTGAGGAAACCCACTTGTTTACATCAGCTTCACACCGACATGAAAATATATGTTTAACATCATTGTCTCGCACTTTATTATTTACTCTGAAGGTTATGGAAAACGCAAAAGGAATGCCTTTTTGTTCATAAGCAATATGAGCGTTTTCTAATACCAAAACAGCCATAGGTTCTGTGTCATTCAATTTATAATAGAAGAGCAAGTTTGAAAATAGTTTGAAATATCTTTCCTTAAAAGTAGACTGTTGATACCAATCTGACCATTCTTTACTTCCAGGCTTCATATGCTGTAGTACTCCCTCTAACTTAGGTGTGTTCTCATTGCAAAACTGTATTAATTCTTTGTCATTGTACCTCATATTTCCCCTTCAGTTCTAAGCACTAGACGTTCAATTGGATTTCAATATTGCTCTGGAATATTATTTTATAACTTTGACTCTGGACAGAAAAAACAAAAAGTTTCAAACATTTTTGATGATTTTATCAACTAATGCTTGTTAATGATTGCACAGGAACTAATTTCAGTTTTATGTTTATGACTCGTCGAACTCACACCTTCCATAGACTCTAAAGTCTACACTCATTGCTCATTTTAATCTATGGTTCTGTCACAGAGGAAAGAGAAGGTTAATCTTTGCTCTTTGTCTTCGACTTCGACTGCTCAGCTCAGACTGCTGTTGGTCTTTGAAGTAGAGGACGCCGTTCGGACATTTTGTATTGCCATATGTTTGAAATATTTTAGTTGTATATAAATTCGAAATGAGCAGAGAAGCAGAATTACTTAAAATTAATGATGATCTCCGTAAGAGAATAGATGAGTTAGAAAGAAAAAACAATGTAGTAAGAAAAAAAATTACTGAGATGTCTTCTCAAGTTGTAGATTCTAATCCTTACAGGTAAAACAATATGGTGCTGCTATTAGTAATATTTTACTTTTGGTTGTGGTGATGGGAATAATAAAACTTTGTGAAGCTATTAATTGTGATTTTCTTTTTTTTGTTATATTTTGAAAATGCTTCAGGGTTTTTGTGACGAATCAGTGAAATTAATCAAGAATGCAAAATTTTTCAAAAACCTTCTTTTTTCAATATATTTTATAATTACAATTTCAGCCGTTTGATGGCTTTGAAAAAGATGGGTATAGTTGAAAATTATGAGCAAATCAGGACATATTGTGTTGCTATTGTTGGTGTCGGAGGAGTGGGTAGTGTTGCTGCTGAGATGTTAACACGTTGTGGAATTGGTAGATTACTCCTTTTCGATTATGACAAAGTTGAGTTAGCAAATATGAACCGACTGTTCTTCCAACCACACCAATCTGGCCTCAGTAAAGTTGAAGCAGCTGCTGAAACTCTCCGAAATATAAATCCAGATGTTGAAATAATGACGTTCAACTATAACATCACCCTGCTAGATAACTTTGAAAATTTTCAGTGTTCTCTCATGTGAGCATTACATTCATTCATTTTTGTTTTAATATTATTTTGTAGGCAACATTGTTTTAAGAAACTGCTTCTGACAAAAAGTGCAGTAGCTACTTTCGCAGAAGCATTTCTTATTAATGAAATTTTATTGGTATTCCTTGTGTTTCAGATATTGCAGATATGCCGCTAAAACCTTCATTTTCATTATATTTCAGACACAAAAACTATCATCATAGTTTCAGATATTGATAGAGAAAAAGCCATAAAAATGTCCAAGAAGAATAACACCTCCCAAATAATCCTACAATCAATATTTGAATTAGTTGATGTATATTTTGTGAATGATATTATTTTAGGACGCAAGGAATGAATGGTAAAGCTGTTGATATAGTGCTAAGTTGTGTAGACAATTTTGAAGCTAGATTGACAATCAATGCATTATGCAACGAAAATGATTTATGCTGGTTTGAGTCTGGTGTAGCTGAGAATGCTATATCTGGTCATATTCAATTCATCCACCCTGGGAAAACTGCATGTTTTGCTGTGAGCCCTCCCCTAAGCATGACTTTCATATAATTATTCCTTTTTTTTTAGTGTGTTCCTCCACTAATAGTAGCTTCTAATATTGATGAGAAAACTTTGAAAAGGGATGGAGTGTGTGCAGCTAGCTTGCCTACAACTATGGCTATAGTAGCTGGGTTCCTCGTTCAGAACTGTTTAAAATATCTCCTTAATTTTGGCGTGGTAGCCCATTATCTTGGTTATAATGCATTGAATGATTTCTTCCCTTCTATGAGTCTTAAACCGAATTTGAATTGTGAAGATAGATATTGCCGAATGAGGCAAGAAGAAAAAGCAGGTGAAACCTCTGAAGAAGCAGCAATAAAAGTGGAGGAGGAAGCTCCATTACATGAAGACAATGAATGGGGCATTTCTTTGGTTGACGAGAGTGTTGAGGAGCAGAAAGCATCTGTTGGTGTTACTGGCATCGAATTTGCATACACTTTAGAATCTGAGAAAGCTAACAAAGAATCAGATCATAAAGGAATGGATGATGTTAGTTTAGAAGATCTCATGGCTCAAATGAAATCTATATGATTGAATAAAAAGAATATTTTGTGTCTTTTGCTTTTCATTTCCACAAAAACATTTACTGCTTGTTGAAGTTTTTCATTGTGGAATTAATATAGATGGAAAGAAATGTCTGTTTCTTTCTCCATTTTTTTTTTGTATTACCATTTTCTGTATTATTTTCGTTCTCATGTTTCAACATTACAAAATAATGTTCTATATATATATATATATATATACATATATAGAACATCATTTTGTAATAATATATATATTTATATATTGAATTATTTTACTGTATCAAATCCAGGTGTTTTCCTATGCCTGGTTTAGATACTTCTTGAATAATTCAAATATGTAAACAACCCAACGAATAATATAATAATTCCTACTCTGACATCTATGCACAAATAACGATCGTATACTCGTGGCGACTACCAAATTCACGCTAATACATTGTTAACCTAATAGTATTCGTGCTTAATTTTTATACTGTTTGGGTACTTAACCAGTCTTTAGGCTTTTAGTGCCCTGGAAGAAGTGGCAAAATAGCATTCGTGGTAGTGTATACAGATTACCAAACATAGGGATTACTATGAGAAAGAAGAGGATTGTAACAATGCAATCGCCCAGAACGAGAATAATTATATTAAGGGTGAGAAATTATCGAACCTTTACCTGGATCACCTGTGATAAAATTATTCTTGCACTGGGCCAATGCATTTCTACAGTACTCTTCTTTCCCATGGCAATCCCTATGTTTGATCGTAATCTGTATATGATTAGAGAATTTTAGAAAATAAACGCTCTATCAATTAAAAACAACGACGTTATTTTGATATCGATAGCTTCATTCCATTGTTCGGATGGAATGATTTTATCCTGCATAAGTGCCGCATTGAAGAAAAAAAAAACTAGAGAAGTTAAATGAAATATTGTAATTTCAATTTATCTTCTGATGTATCTCGCTACACAATTTCCAATAAGAAAAAACAATTTCACACTGGTTAAATTATCACAATGATAAAAAAATATACATTTATGAAGTTTCAAGAGTTTTTATGATAATATCTTAAATCTTCTCTATTAAACATATACTGGAAGTACCAATATGCTTTATTCCGTTTAATTTTTCGAAAATTAACCCTGTCAAACCACCAGTTAGCTACACCGTTTCTCTTTCGAATATCACTCCTTGATTTAATTAGATTTATATACCATTCACCTGTAATTTCCTTACTGGAAAGGTTTCTCCTTTGTATGAATGAATCTCCTGAATTTCTCAATTCCTTCATAGGGATTTGATGTATATCATATTTCGCTTGATTTTGAATTCCATTTTGAAATTTTGGTGATCTTGGATTCTTGAAATTCTTTTTAAATGATTTTTTGTATCTGAATTCTTCATTCTTATTTGATTTTTTTTGGTTCTTGGATCTATCTGGTTTAGTTTTCTTAGTATGAGGAATATTCTCTTTTCTTAACTTATGAGGAGTGGTATGTGATAAAACTGTATTTCTTGTGTATAATTTCTTTTCCCTTTGTTCAAGATCCATTTCCCATTTTATTAATCTTTGTTCTTTTTCTACTAATTTTTTGATCCAACTCTTCAGGTTTTTTTTTTGTAATTTTTCTTTTATGTAGTTATTTGTGATATCAAATCTTTTATTTCCTTTCTTAGTAGAAATCTTCCTCTCATAATTTTTGGCAATTTTTTTATTACATCTATGTAGTTCTTCTAAAATTTCTTTCCTTTTAATCTTTGGTTGTGTCTTATTACTTCTCTTGTTGTTTTTCAATTTAATATTATTGATATGATATTTCTGTTCAATATTTTTTTCTTTGTGTCTTCTTTTTTTCTTATTGTCATATTCATTAAAAGCAATGTTAACTTCATTACTATCAAAATCGTCACGATATGTAGATTCAAATGTTTTACCAATTGGTATTGAGTGGTGTTTGATCCTTTTATGGTTTTTTATTCCTTCCATAAGTTTCTCCAGGCATTTCTCAATGTTATAATCCCTTATCTGTTCAGAACTCTCATATATACTGCAGTACTGAACTATATTATGACAATTTTGTCTCAAATTGTCTGGATTAGAAGCGCCTTCTTGATTAGTTCTAGAAGGGATACTGTATGCCAATAAGGCAAATAAAATCGCACCAGTTAAACACATAATATTAAATGGGGCAAATATCATGTCATGCTTTTCTAGTGTTTTTCTTTTGTCAAATATTTCTTTTGCCAAGGCAGCAGATCCTCTGGGATCACTGAATGATGTCATGGTTATGGTTGGTTGTGTGATATCGTTGTTATCACTTGTTGAAGATAAAACATTCAATATATCATCACTTGAGAAAATATTTTCATGTGAAACTCTGCTCACTTGCTTTGCCATATCATTGTCTTTCAGTGGAGATGGAGATCTTTCTATTGCTATGGGAGTTTCATTGGACATTTTCGTTTGAAGAGTAATATTATTTCTATCTGGTAGTGTTGTTAATTTCAACTCCCTTTTATTAGGGATGTCAAGTGAGTTTTGGAATTCACTCTGTTCTATATTAGGCCTTTCCAATATTTTTGAGTTATCAGATGTACTTTCATCAAATGAATTGATGGAACTATCATCATCACTTCTACCATTATAAAATTCACTCTCACTGATGATGCTTATGCCATCTGATTCAGTATCTGATTTGTTGTTGTTGGTGTAGTAGCCCACATTTTCATAGGAAGAATGTTCATGCCCCTCAGTAGTGTCCTCAATATTTTTTTCAGTTTTTCCACGAAGTGTATGATTTGAGGTTTCATCTGAATCCAATAAAACCCAGGAGCTTGAGATAGTATTTTCTGTACGTTCAGATGTTCTTTTTGAAGCTTCCATTTCCTGCGAGAAATTCAAGAGGTTGACTTTTTCAGGTTCGAAAGAAAAATAAAAAATCAATATTGTTCTATATTAGATATATTTGTTTAGCAAATGGTTATTTATAACCTTTTGAAGTTTCTTCACTTTTCTCATCTTCACTTCGGTTGAACAGATTGGACTCTGTTTTATATCAATATTTTGTTCCATATAAAAAGAGATTGTGCCACTTCAACGATGAAGACTAAATGCATAATGTAATAGTCTTAAACGGATGTTAACTTCAGAATGTGGTGTTAGTTTAGTTGATGAAATACGTATATTTGTGTTAATTTTTTTAGATTTTGTTCGACTTATAGACAGTAGTGTATAAGGAAAGGATTATTACATTATCAACTATTTTGTTTACACACATAAATCTACTTACACATTGGGGTTCTTCCATTTTTCTGAATGTCCTGCTCAAAACCAAGGTCTTGATATTTGGTTTCTTTGTAAATCATTCATGAGCACTTTCTTTTATTCTTTTCACTGTAACTATATTCATCATTTCTCAATATTTTCCAATGGGTAACATCATTCATCAGCATGTTTTATCTCCTGAAATCTAAACGAAACAGATTTACTTATGCATGAAGTATTGAGAATTCAGATATATTCTTTGTTATTCTTTGGGCACGTTTCGTGATGAGATGACTTCCCTTTTTCCTCGAAAATATATGGATAATAGATGGCAGCACTACAGAAGGATTTTAGGTTTATAATTCTTGGGATATAGGATATAGGTCCTCTGTACAGAGAGGACGCTTTTTCATACATTGTATACACACAGTGACTCTTGTTAGAGTCAAGAGTCAATGTTCCATTGTAAAAAGAATAGGACTATATTTTCAAAAGATTGTATTCTCCTGTGAAATAGGTGTCTGAAATTACCTTTTATCATTAGGAAATGGATCCTTTGATTGGAATTAGATATTGTTAAAGTATTCATGATCTTCCTCAGTTTTCTCTCTAGTATTAGTATAGACTAATGACCAATATTTTCGATTATAAAAAATATATGCTTATCAATCAATACATACTTAGTAGTGTACCTATATATATATATATATATATGGATCGCCTCGCCTTTCAATTTCAAGATATAGTTTGAATATAAATCATTCAATCAATATTTTCGAGAATAGCATAAGATAATAACGTATAGTGAAAAATTTATATGATTTTATTGTACGCAAATTTCTTAGGAGAGACGGTATTTATTTGAAACAATGAATCGTTCACGAATTTCATCTGAGCCTATATCCTTGAATAATAATAATAATGTATATCTACAATTATGACAGGACATTTTACAAATTGTAATTACGTATGAGTATTAACTCAATAGTATTGTATGCATATAAATGTATTATGTCCTTGTAGGTATATTGTCCTTATCATAGAGATATGTCTTAGTCCTTTCCTTATACTGTTGCCTATGGTCCTTATACTGTCGTCCATGGTCCTTATACTGTTCTCTATAGTCCTTATACTATTGTCTATGGTCCTTATACTGTCGTCTATGGTCCTTATACTGTTGAAGGTTGTACAGTTTCCTGTATATCAAGCGATAGTGGTAATATCAAGTGTTACACTTGCGATATAGATGTCTCTGCTGTTCAATATTTAAAAAAATACTGCCCAATTGATTTGATTTCAGAAGTTATTCGCTTCTCATCTTATGAAATGCCAACGAAGATGTATTGTCTTTGATATAAAATTTCTGTATACAATAATCATTGGTTTTATTCCACTGTACCTATGAGGTATCTGGTATATACAGATTACAGATAAACAGTCAGAAAAAAAAAACAAACGCAAAAAATATATCTTCGGTATTAACCATTTTGTAGAAAAATGCTCGAATTCGTCACTTTTTATTTTAAATTACACAGGTTTTCATTTATAATTTTTTGTCATACATCCTCTACGAGGGGTGGAGGGTTGAGTTTTTTAAATAGCAAACCAAACTTGACCAATACATCCTCATCAGCAACAAGAGATCTAGATATTCATTTCTTGTATCGTAACTCAAGTCACTTAGCCTTCATCCCTCTTAGGGGGTGCATGACAAACTTCTCAATTAGGTGTGCATGAAAAGTAGTGCAATAAAGTAAAAATTGATCTATCTCGAGCGTTCTGTATAAAATAGTAAATATCGAAGATATGAATTTTGTGCATTAATTTTTCGAAAACAAAGGTTGAATTGGTCGTTTCGTTTTTGGAATGAGTATATCTGTTGAGTGATTCTGTTAACTTAAGGGTCTTTTTGTTAGCACGTTCTTTTAAATTATGAGTTTCAGAAATTGGTACGTAGGGTTTCAAATTGTTCCAAGGGAACACCCATCCATAAATAGATAATTATAGGGGCCATTCTTCAAAAATCTTCGGAAACGACACGAAATCGAGATTAAACTATTAATTTTAAATGGAGATCATCAAAACAGATTCTCATACCTATAGCATAAGAATTTGAAATCCATGCATGTTTTTTTCAATGAAAATTAGATGTGATTGGATTTATTGGGCTATTTTCATCGTTTTGGTTTATTCATTTCGCTAGGCACACATCCTAGGTATAGGTATATAAGTTGTATTGAGGTATATATAAGTTGTATTGAGTATATCAGCTCATGTGGCCAGTTGGAACATTTTTCTACAAAATAGTAATTAATTTTCTGCGTTACTTTTTATTCTTTCCATATTTATGGTTCGAAATAATTTTTCAAAATGTTATATTTTAGAATTCGTTGAAGATGGGGGTAGGGTAGGCTGGGTATAAGGGATGAAAAATTACTCTTCTGAAACATCAGCAATCATTAGGACAAAATGTAGGTAGATCCAAGGTATCTTCACGATAATTCATTTATTTAGACTTTATATTGTTTATGGCGATTTCCAACATTTTTAAAGAGGCTAGTGGTGTGTTGGGCGTGGTAGTCTTTAGCCATCGTTTGCCGACCAGGCAAGCCTATGATTGCCCTCGCCATCTCCACTGGCAGCTGGTGATCTATTCTCCCGTGATAATGGCCCTGCCAGGGCCGAAGAAGTTATCACCGATGTCCTCGAATATTTTATCCACATAATATATGTATGAGTAGATTTTGAAACGATACCAATACACCATTTCTATCTTAAATTTTCGATAATTAAATTCTGAATTCGGCACATTCTATATCTGTTTCGTTTTCACACGTTTTCCGTTTCATTCTGAGTTTTTCTTGAGGGGGAAGTTCTGCTGTACTCTTGTATTTTTTTATCAGATCCATATTAAGATGTTTTTTCATCTTCTGGTTTAAATTCGTTTGTAGTTGACTATCATCCCATGCTATTTTAGAACACAGTTTTTTGTATTAGGTTTATATTTATTTATTGCTGAAATATGTTATTTTCCTTTTCATTTTCACTACTTTCATGTTTTCTTAGATTGTGAATTTAAGAAATGAAATATTTGTTCTCAGACCGTGAGTAAGTCGAGTTCGTTAGCTATTATTACAGTTCATTATAAAAGGATCCTTCAGATCATATTTTGGTTTACGAGATTCGATTCGTTATCCAGGAAAAAACTAGTTGGTTCACTCCAAAATCCAGCCCTGTATTCGACGGCAGGGTTGGACAACGACTGTGAACATAACACAAACTAAATTTAATGACCGCCTGTTCATCGTCGCATGTTTGTGTTCATTATGTCTTTTGTTGAATCGCTCTCTTGGTCTTGCTTAATTATGGACGGACGATCCATTCTCTGATGGTTGGTTCTCCTCTCTTGCCGTCTTCCAAAATATCAGCAGACTCTTTCAGATATCATTTTTGAAGTGATCTCAGATTATTTCCAAGACCAGTACATTAACATTGGAAATTCTTCACATTGGTTCATTATTTCCGAATATCTTCTCGAAGAAATACATTTTTAATGCTTCACATTTTACAGAAATCAAGGGAGTCTCTTACCCGTGCCCTGTAGATGATGTGTTTTGTGAAATCTAATACGATGTTCAAACCTTAAGTTAAAGCTATGAGTAGTATTTTCTTTGAAGTCATGTTTTCCTCGATTTATATTCTTTTGGGATTGGTGCAGAGAATAGTTGCTTCATTTTTATACATTTTTCGGAATGTGAACTGACTGCTTATGCATGTTGGTTAAATCTTTTGCGGAGAACAAAGGGATGAGTAATTTTAGAATAATTTATAATTGTGGAATACTTTTCAGTTCGAGAATAAAAGAACTTGAAATATTTTTCTCGAAAAGCAACCCTTGTATCAAATTTACCAAGTGGCCGAAATGATTGATGACCTAACCTATTCCAAGTTTCTCTGTATCGTTCTAGAACCAATTTCGGAAGATATTCGGGGTGAATAATACGAAAATTGGTCCAGCATTTTGGTCCTAATCAAAAAATGATTATGACCGAACAGTTTACCAGAAAGAAATAAAACAGAAAATTCGAACAAAAAGCTCCGGTAGCAATTATTAGGTATAAACGGTTATAACAATTGACCGAACAATTATACATTATGAATTGAAAATAATGCGCAGTCAGAGCGAACAGCCGGTTAATAAGCAAGAAACGATGGCCCAAAGGTAAAATCAAGCACGCGATTTAAAAGATATTTGGAAAATTATATGTTGATAATCCCCGAGACATATTGATGATGGACTTGGATGAAGGTCTATTGCCTATTCATTACCGATCTCACATGTATCTTTATGTTTGTCAATGATATGATCCAGGTTTTGGTATTGATTGCAATTATCCCCTTCTTTGTGCCCCGTCTACGTATTGGGAATCTTCAGTGCCCAACAGATGATTTTTTGAAAAAAGTGACATACAAATAATTGGAATATTTTAATCATTTTCTGATTAAAATCAGATCAGTTTTTGTGCGATGTCTGTAGGTTGGTTTTATGATTTTTAACAAGTTGTTCTCACTTCACGTCAGTGCTTTTCTGATTTTCTTTCAATTTAATCATGGTTCAGTGGGTGAAGCTAATATTCTGTCTTAATAGTATGTCCAGAAAGTTTCAAATGATGCTGGATGTCCTTATTTCTATATTCAATCTATCTAATCCTAATCCAATCGATATTTTGTTGGAAATATCCATGGGTTCTATCGTAACAAGTGAATTTAATTCCCCCGCTGACGATGGAAATCGTTCTTTATCACAAAGAATCAACTTGGTAAGCGAGTTGATAATAAAACGGGTGGTCAAAGAGCATTAGATGAAAGTCGAATAAAAACCTAAATTTGAAAGCATGCAAATCCAGAACCCACCGGTGCATTTTATGTGAACTGTTTTACATAACGGCTAAATAAAATTAAATAAAGTACGTGGAAGCACAGGAGGGTTTTACCCTTGCGTTAAAAAGGATTCGATGCTTGGCGACTCCGAATAATTTATTTTATCACACCGCTTTTTCAATACAATGAATATAATGTATTAGTCGGGTCAGGACAATGTTTTTTCCTCTTATCTGATGGAAAACTATAATTATATAGGGCTTATTCGAACTGTTAAAATTTTAGGTTGATAGTTTTTAATACAGGTATACGAATATTTCCAAAATTTGCAGTTATTTTCGCGAATTTAACGATGCGAATAGGATTCTTATAATTTCCCTCATTTTTCGATACCTTACTTGCATAAATCAACCATGAAGTGGGGGTTTTCAACTTATGGAAGAATGATTGAATTTTTTTGACGAAGGACACGTTCTGGGGATTGATAAAATCCCTATTTTCAACGCTGTCACTCCCCATTTCCCATACTGAGTCCTTGCTGGACCGTAACATTCCCTAGGGTCGAATATACTCGAAACGAAGTTAAGTTGTGTAACCTTCGAACGCTCAAAACTGCGAGAATCCGTTCTGACAATCTAAAAAAGAATGAAAATATTTATAAACAAATATTTCGAGCGATCAATCCAGCAGAATGATCGTTTGTGACTAGTGTCTGCAGTCCACTGCAATATCACACTGAAATAGTTTTTTCGAAATAATTATTTTGATATAAAATAAAGTTCCTCGAATATTTTTCCATAATTTCTATGTCGAAGGTATAATATGTGACAAAAAACGATGCAAATGTTAAATAAAGCTTCCAAAATCATCTAAGTATTCGAACTTTGACTTTCCTTGTTTTAGTTTTTTATGATAAAGTAACTAAGATAAAGAAAAGACCGAATATTGTCCTGATTCTTCTAAGATGTAAATGTGAATGGATGAGGGAAACGTGTATTTGTGATAGAAGATGACCATACTCTGTCCCTTCATTCTGAGATAAATCGCTTCCCTATTTATGTGCCCTTTGGAATAATGTACAGTCATCGGTGTTCTGAAAGAATGGGAAAATGTTTTATGCGAGGATTCTACTGAAAATTTATGTTTTCATCCAGGAAAAGCTAATGAATTGATTTTATTTTCTGGATATTTTGTAGTTTGGTGATGGATTTCCGCGGAAATACGAATTGTTTTGGTTCATTCATCCAGTACCTTTGACGTTTAAAACTGAGCACAATATTATTAATTAATAATTATTAATAAGCCTAAAGTTCTACCGTCGCGAGTATCATTATGGCAATGCATGTTCAGAGTTAGATTGAACGTATATATAATTTTCTTGTATTTCAATTTGAACCCAAAAAATAAGCTGTATGAAATATGATCTTTGTCTCAAATTCATCGACCTAATCGTCGGTCTAAAAAAGGGTTTGTGAATTTTCAGTGTGCCGGAGTGAAATGATAATTATTCACACGAAATCCTATTATATATCTAGATTAGAAGGTGTAAGGAAATTGACATACAAAAATAGATAGCGGGGCGGTTAACATGTAGAATTGGATATTGTTACCGGTTTTATGTATACGGTCTTGGCAGGGGGCTACCTCCATTCCTACTTACAACGCTGCTGAGAAGTTCAACAATAATTATCCAATGATTTACGTTTGTGTTCTGTTCATCCACTATTTAAATTGCTCAACTATACGGCTCGGTTATGATCTCCATTTCTTTTTCGTGAACCATTTATTTATTCGTTACGGGTTTATTTAACACGTTTTCAAGTATTGGAAAAGTATCGCATTAAAATTTCATGGGAATTGATGAATGATCAACTTTGTTTTGAACATAATTCATATTCTTACTAAGACGCATCAAGATTGGAAATTGAAATATTACCCATATTACCACATAAAACATGTACACCGATAATAATGATTAAAAAATACTGGGTGTAACTACATGTTCCTATTTTTGTCACTTAGTATATCGTAGTATTTTTCGCGAGGAATGTTTGAAAAGGAAAATCGTAGAAGAATTTCAAGAGTAGCCAGCAGTTCGTTCCCGAAAGGGAAGATTGCCCTATGTGGGAGATAAAAGTAGCCAAAGTTGGGAAAATACTGTACAAGTATCTTAATTAAGATAAATCAGTGAAGGGCCAGAACGGGCGAAGGGATACGTTATTGTGCCGGCTGGAGACTAGTGGCCATACGTCATTTTAGCCACAATTCCATATTTCACGAGGACGATAGTGAGTTATTGATGAGAATGTATATGTATCACGCGCTTTCCCAGCCTTTCCTTCTCGCTCGATCTGTTTTCTCCTTTGTCGTTGATACAGGATGGAATCCCCAAGGATCCTACAACAATTCCCAACTCTGCCCTATTCAAAAGTATAAAATTGACGAATTACTTTTTTATCTGTAGGGATATCTGCATCGACGATATCCACCAAAGACTCTATACATTTATGATTCGAAATATCCTACCAGTTTCTACGTACCTACTGATAAAATTCCATTCTTTTTATTGTAAAAACTTGAGACCATTTCGGCATAACCGTTCGGTCTTGCAGAAGTTTTAACTGACCCTATCTTTTGGGAATTTTTCAAAGGTCAATTTTCGAGTCTTTTTTCTTCCAGGAAAAATATCGTAGATCTGAATGTTATACATATCCTGAAAGATAAACTCTTCTAGTAATAAATCTGACAATTTCATCCATTTCGGCACAACCGTTTGGTCTTGAAGATCTTTTTGGAAATATCCTACCAATTCCTACGTTCTGATGTAATTCGATATTATTTTTATTGCAAAAGCTTGAGACTGACCTCAGTGCTATATATTTCGAATCATATTCGTACTTGAGTTGAGGTATTCTGTTGAGTCTAGAATAATCCTTTGGCATCAGCAGAAAAAAAAACAATTACCCCTTCAGGAATTGCTTTTTGTTGTGGGGCGTGTATCTTCAAAAATAAGAGAATCTGAAACAGAAGAACAGTTTTCCATTATTGCCCTAAAAAATGTTGTTCGAAAATTGGACATTTCGTTCAGATTCGAAAAATCTATAATTTCTTATATCCGTTAGCTAAAAGATGTAGAAAAATATTGTTGGGATAGCTTTATACTCTTTACAGCCCATAAATGTTGCAATAACGTTTTGTGGGCGCCATATTTGACATCAAACTTGAATTATGGTTTATACTAGACATCCTAATGGAGGCCTTATTGGCGGTCTTCTCTGAGGTCTCGACAATGCTACCCATCATGTGTGTTAAATTACTAGGATATTCCTAGCTTAGTATACCTTAACTATTTTGTATTATCCTTTTCGCACCTATCAGAAATCTCCCAGAAAACATCCCTTTTTCTGTCTCATGAATTGAAATTAAACAATTGGGTAATTTGCCTACAACTCCTACTGGATGAATTTTCAAAGATGTTCGATTGAACTGTCATTAGTTCGTTTTGCGTTTTACCTTCAAGTCGAGTATTCATCCAGAAGCCCCTTCCTTTGCTAATGTCTATCTTTCTCTATGTCAACCCGCCTTCAAATCAACTAACAAAACATTAAATCTAGTGTGAAATACCAGGAATCCCACTATACAACTTCTTCTTCGTTTTTTGGAACAGACATAAACACGCTATCATCTATCATCCGTAAAAAATTGTCAAAGGATAGAAAGGTGCTATTTTCTAATGAAATGATAGGGAACCATCGAATGCCTTTAAGGATTTAGGTACCCACAAAAATGTCCAGATAATGATTCGTTATTAGTTTACTATTAATTTTAAGAGGTTCCGAAATTACATATAATTTCCCAAATTCTTAATTGCTATATTCTCAGAAATACCTAGACCCATGTCAAAAGGTAGTTATACCGTGTTATTAAAGTGTCACAGAATCATAAAAACTTTCTTACAATATAAAAAAACGTTCTTAGAGACTGACAAGCTTTATCACTCGACATTGAATAAATCAAACTTCTGGCCATTTTCTGATACAGTTCATCAAAAAACGGAAATTATCGATCTTATAAAAAAAATTTGTCGCGAAAGTGAAAAGGGCTATGGAATTCTGGAGGTTTACCTTTATGATTGTTATATAAGCTATATGTTTGAAGGAAAACTAGGTGTTTTGAAACTTATTCTTATCTCAAGGAGGAAATCAAATCATTCTTCGATATTCGTGAAAATATTTCTCTCATGGCCCTCACTGGAACCGCCCTTGTGTTATTGGCCATTAAAGTATTCTAATCAGGAAATCCGCTGCAATCAAATTCAACGTAGGTTTTAAATTCATTTCTTTTTAGACTAAAATCCATCTTGTCTATGTGGAAATAATGAAAGCCCTATTTTTGAGCCAGATCACGGCAAGGAGTATGAGGACTTGGTCGGTCGGTCTTCATAAAGAAACTCATGTAAATAATGAGACCCTGCGACTTACAACGGGGGGCAACCGAGACTTTCAGCAGGAGGGCGTATTCATTTCCAATCACCACTGGATACTGACTGAATCTGTTTTAATTTCTCATGAAGAAATATTGTTTTGGACCTACAACTAATGACAGATTTCATTATGGATAATTCAATTTGTATTTATTCTCCTGAGATCAATTTGTGATTATTCCGAAATTTCGTGTGCCCCCATTCGAAATTTCCAAGAATGTTTTTTCATGGGCGATTATGACCTAATTGATCCTCAGTTCGTTGTCTCAGTTACTGAATTCTTCTGATCCAGCCTACTTCCAAAACTGTTTTATTGGTTGGGCAACTCTTCTAGTAACAAACCACGAATTTTCATCGAGCTCAGTGCAACCGTTTGTTCTTGACGATTTTTTAACTGACCCCATCTCTTTGGTCAACTTTCGAGTCGTTTTTCTTCCAAGAAAATCATCCAGATCCAAATGTTATACATATTCTAAAGGAGCAACTCTTCTAGTTATAGATCTCGAAGTTTCATCGTGCTCGGTTGAACCGTTTGGTCTTGACGGTTTGACAAGGACAATTTTCGAGTATCATGAACATCTAATTTACACCCAGGGTCGTTAAAATTTTTAATAGTGAAGGTCATAAAGACGCAACGTAAGCGGGTTAATCAAAAACGATAATTTCAATGCCTTCAACGAAACCATTCGTTTGTATAGTCGGGGTTGCTATAGGGGTTATTATTCAATTCGTAATTAGCGACATGGCTTATGTTGAACCACTTCAATGGTAATTGTTGACAAGCCGAAATACCGATATTATCTGAGTTATTTATTGCCGTTGAGGTAATTATTTTTCTACCGGTGAAATAAATAGCGACACAAGCGTGTCTTCCTGCTTGAAGCTAAATGTTTTATCGGACAAATCTCCGGTCATACAACTTCACTACTTTGCGATAGGGGAAACATGACATGAAATAGCTATTTCACGAATGTGGTAACGATTCAGGATCTAATGGGATCTTTCATCGAAGTATTTTAATCAGAAAATCATAAAACGTATTTCGAATTTGTTTCGCTGTCACATTACTGTCAGATATTAATTCGGAATGAAGAAATTTTCGATTGTCCTCAAATGTTCAACTTTGTTTGTCATTTTATAATATTCGACAATTAAAGAGATATATTTTGCTATAACCATCACTTTTCAAGTTATGCGTTAGGTGGCTTGCATTCTCCTAGGATTACAACCGCACAACTCTAGAATTCTATGTCAACAGTTGGTGTGATAAATGGTGCAATATTTTACTGGGAGACACAGGACTTTAGCGGAGATGATATCTCGTTCTTCCGCTGTAGTTTCTGCCTTACCTCAGACTTTCAGTTATTTATTCGACCGTTGCAACTTATTCTATAATTTATATTGATACAGCGTGGTCTCTCCTAACCCATGCTTTATAACTAAACACAAATTAACGCCCAAAACGCAATGAATCGCTCTGCAAACTTGGAGTCAATTTATGCAAGTTTTGGTTCATTATTTTCAATAATCAATCATGGGGCATGCAAAAGAAATGATAATCCTAACTGATATTTTCACAGTATTACTTTTTCTGGATTCAATGTCTCCCAGATTTTCACTTTGACCTGCTCCTTTTGAATGTATATTATAAATAATAATGATTCATCTTAATTTTGGTTTAGATTATGGCGAATTGCAAAGATTTTTTTTATACAATTTCGATTTGTATTGGTTGAAATTTTTGAGGTTTTGGAAGAATCCAGCTCAGGTTGAGCTCTGTAGCGTTTTTGATACTGTAATCAGAGAAAATAACAACCTCCATAGACATACCTGAAGTTTGCAGCGACCTATGAATGCAATTTATTTTGGTCTCAGAATATTAATAGCGTGATCGGATATATGTTACGTAGTTTAGCATGCTCAGATGCCATCTCTTGATAAGGCTAATTGGTTCCTATACGCCTGACTTCATGTGCTCGGTACAACATGAAACAGGTCCTTTGCTAGATATTGATATTCTATTAATCTACAGCCTAGAGACACTCTAGATATGTAGAACTCGTTAAAAATCCACCTTCAAAATTGTGATTTTCCAGTTTGGAGTTTCTCTTGGCGAAATTGTGGAAATAAAAGCGTACGATGAAATAAAATACCCTTTCGATCTCGTGAATCCATCTTGATAAAGTTTATTCATGGATTGCGTGTACATCTCACAAGATTGGTCACTGCCTACCTACCCATCGCTATTTGTTACGATGTCTTTGTGGGAAAGGATGGACAAACCCATGAGTGATGATTATTGAAATAATCCTGAAAATGATCCTTGCTTCCATTGCTAAGTATGGGAACAGAATCCGCATTGTCGGTAGTAGTGTATCATGGCACAAAATAATAATAGATTATTTACAGTATCTGCAGGATAATTAATATGTAAACGCGTATGCGTTAAATTTGCAAATCGTTCGCAATTTGACACGAAACCATTCACGTTTTGGTGAATGGAAATTTCTGATTTAAAATGTAGAACCAAATAAGTAGGTTGTAGAAAAATTTGCAAACTAAATTGCCCACGAAACTGTATTATTAATAACATATAATTGATTCTTCCAATACATCGTGTCGGCCGAATCCGATGCATATTTATTCGGAAATTCGGAAAGGTTTAATGTATGCTCTTGGTATATCACATAGCCACTGAATGCAACCGATTTTTTTTTTCTAACTTGAATATCGGTAGTCATTACAGTTCATCACCAGAAACAAATACTATTATTCATTTTTGGATCCATCCATGTTTTTCATCACAAACATCTTTTAAATACCGACCCTTCTTTGCAGAATCGATTTCGATGTTTTCAAAGCCAAATAATCTCCTAAATATCCAATTGAACAAGAGACAATAGTTTCATCCTTTAACCAAACTTCTCATGTAGTTTTCACCCAATAATTGCATAGTGACATTGGAAAAAATCTGGTGTTGCAACAACTTATTGGGATATATGTCTTTTTATCTTATTTTGGCTGCAACAAATCTGTTCAATTCTTTGTTGCTGTATGGTCGTTTTCATTTTCAAAAAAATTTCCTATAAGAATTGACAAAGTTGAGTTGTTGGGGTAGGTGTGTTTTCAAAACGTCGATTTCATATTGATCTAGAGCCCAATCAGCAGACTCTCACTATGCTGATTATCTTCAATTTGCTTTTTAAGATGTATTTTTCAAAACTCACCTGTCGTGTTGTTTCTTTGTGAAACCTCAAAAGATTTCAATTGTTCTATTTTATATGCTGAACAGTTTTTGAGACTTTGTATATACCTATTCCTCTTATTTTCATGTCCCCTTTAGACTTTGGTTCGCATATTATCATTTTCTAATGCCATACATTTTTTTAAACGATTAAAATATATTGCCAAAAACTGTTTCTGATAGAATACTTTTCTTTGTTAGCACAGTTTGAATACAGTACTTCCCAGGGATGATTTCCTTTTCCTATCACCAATATCATTGTTTAATTGACTTTGTAGGTACAATACCAATACCATTTTGAAAACCTATCGATATGGGTATATAAGCTATTAGAATTTCTTGCATTATATAGTAATTATGGAACAGCTCCTTTAGAAATGGCAATCGAATAGCTAATTTGTTTCGTTCTTGGAGAGTAGGATTGATTGAGCTACAGCGGAACAGAGCGTTATCGATTCAGCTACTTCATACTTGGGGTTTTCTCTCACAGATGTTGCTGCAATTCAGTATCTTGTGTGAGCCCTGTTTAGACAATTCGAATTTCTACTTGAATTAGACGAAATTTCGAAAGATTTGTTTGGCAGGAAAGTGAAAAGATGGGATGACTGTTCAGAAAAATTCAGGGACTGCTTGGCTATTGAAATAGTTATCAAGTCCAGTCCTAAGTAGGGAAGGATTCGGAAATAAACTAGGAAAATACGACAGCTATAAGTTTAATAGAGCCCAAAGGCTATACATACGGATTACTGTACATTGGATATGCAATAACAAATAACATCGACAGTTAAGAGATCTCTATTTTTTACAGTTCCCAACTCTTTAAGTAACTGGTTAAATTTGGTATAACAAATTTTTAATTTATATATGGGGGAAATCGAGAGTGATCTTCGTATACATATTCTGGGTAATGAGGGTCAAAGTTCCTTATTTAGATCTTAAATATATTGTTTTATTTACAACTATACATTAATAGGCAAGATAGATTTATTCACAAAGTTATTGCACATTGAATATACATAACTGTATAACTCCATATAGTATTCAGTTCGATTATTGAGTTTACAAGCAACATTTTCTTCGAAGATTAACAATATGCTTTACTTCAGTCAAGCATAAATAATATTCAGAAGCACATAGTCGATGGAGTACTTATAAAAATGAGCAAGTTCTTTGATGTTTTGACAGTAATACGAAAGATCATCTAGCTACATATATTGAACATATCATTTTTATGTACAGTGAGTATTTTCATGACTGGCTACTATACACTGAGAGTTTCACTGGAAACATATATTAAACGATCTTTTTACAAGCGAAATAAATAAGGTAGAAACTGACTTTGAAAATAAAAAAATATCTATATATAATCACATTCAAGAAATAAATTTCAAATACTAATCATTAAATCACCACCACAAAGGAACAGCTCTCATATTAAGAAAGTTCGTTCGAGGTCACGAGGGTTCGATGATTTTTCTACTAGAATTCGTGTGGAAGGATTCGTTTTCAGAGTGGATGTTCCTCCTCGTCCTCGACATGAAGACTTTTGGACAGTTGGCAACGGTACATTTGAACATGTCCGATAGGTGGTTTTTCTCGCAATGGTCCTTCAGTTGGGCCGTTGTACTGAACGTCATCCGACATATTCGGCAAGGAAGCTTCCCATCTTTATCGGCCGTCGGCAGGTCTTCCTCAACGCAATGTACGTACTTGCTCGGAGACGAATTTGGTGGCGGTGAACCGGACAAGGGTGAGCTGGGACTTGAGGAACGTTCCTTCTTCGATAGGTTACCGTTGAAGGGAGGAAAATGACTGAAGTTGCCTAGGTGGAAGGGAAGCCCTCCCAGCGGAGGCAGTAATAGGGGAGATGGGGGAATACGATCTCCATTCAACATGAGTTGATCTAAAGTTGGCGGCGCAAGGTGATGATTCTTCAAGGCCTCCTCCGCATACAGTCGGCTCAGAAAATCTCCATGTAGCGCCGGATTACCTGAAATGGAAGCAAATGGAGATTTTTCTAATAGAGAACTCGCCGGATTATCAGAAGTTGTCGACAAGAGTTTTCTGTGTAAATTCAGATTTGCACTATGCCTGTCCCTACTTCTTTTCGAAGGGAATGCTGCGTTGCAACCGTCTACGTTGCATTTGTGCATCAATTTCAAATGAACATTTTGATAATGCGTTTTGACTCCGAAATGGTTCTGAAATATTTTTCCACAAGCTGTGCATCGCCTTGGATTTTCTTTATCTATCGGTACGTCCATTGTACTTATGAATTGTCCATTGTCAAAATGTCCAAAAAATTGATTTTGACTATTCTCATCCGCCGACTCATTACCGTTTGAGCTTCCAGCCGAAGAGGTCTGAGAACGTGCTGGGCTTGGTGGTCCACCTCCCATCATGAATCCCAGAGGTGGAAATTGGGAACCTTGACCAGTCAAACCCATGTGGAGACTTCTGCTCATAAAGTCCCCGAAATGTCCATGGGACAAACTCTCTAAATGCCGCAGTGCGTTGGAGGAGTCGAAGGATTCGTCGCTTTTGTTACTCTCAACGGAACTAGCTGGTCTTTCTCTTTCTCCATCGTAATTGTAGTCGGTCTGTTCTGCCTCCGTGACAGGCTTTTCCCTCCTCGTCTTATCTATGGAGTAGAGAGGAGCAATGCTTGTTTTAATCTCGTTGGCTACACTCTTCTCAGGTTCGTTGGCGTTCTCGTCCGCCGATCTCTTTTCTAAATTCAACGGCGATAACCTCTCTTCTTCTTCGTTCTTCCCCTGTTCAGTCACAGCCATTTCATTTTCACTTTTCTCGACGTCGTTACTCAGTTTAGTCTTACTCGAAATTCTGTCTGAAAACACATCACTAGTCGAATCACCGTCACTAGCTGTATCCTCCATCATTATGGGAACGGCACATCTGGTCGGATTTTGGCTTTTGCGTTTTCTTTTACTTGTTTGTACTTGAGCTTCATCTTTAACACTGACGTTGTCCGTTACACTAATCGAATCGTCGTTGCTGTCGACGTTATCAGTCATTTCTTCGTCAACATCTGACACTGACGTTTTCGGTCTTTTCGATGGTATGCTGAAATCTTCCGGCTGATCGGATATTTCACTGTTCGATGCTTCGTTCTTCTCACGGTCGTCTTCGTCCACGCCACCGACAACGACGATGCCATCGTCATCCTCGTCGTCTTCCTCCATGTGCTGCTGCCTGTCGCTGTTACTGGCAGTGAGCGGTAAAGGATCACATTCGTTTAGGAGATTTTTCTGTTCTTCCATCCGTTGCATACTCAGATCGAGAGACTGTTTGAACTCCATCGCTAAGGCTGAGTGGTGCCTCAGATCGCCGGTTGGATTGATCAGAGGGAACGGGCCGAAGGGATTCAGCGGGTTCAGAGCGGCTGCCGCAGGAAGGCCAAGGCTGGTCTGCGGCGGGATCAGTATAGGGTGGGATTGCGCGCTGCGTCCGTCATGTGGTGATATCTTTCGACGTAGGTGAGGCGAATGAAGCTTTGGATTCGGATTTGCACTGTGTCTATTGCGAGATCTTCTCGAACTGAACATCATGTTGCATCCCTCGACGGTGCATTTGTGCATTTCACGCAAATGGACTGCCGAAAAATGAATCTTCAATGCACCTTTGTCGCAAAATGTCTTCAAACATACGTTGCATTGCACGCGTTTCTTCCCAGTCGCGGGGTTTATGAACTGCGTCCCCAAATTCAAGGGAAGACTAGGCGAAGTCCACTGCCTCTTCGTCGGGGTTGATAACTTCCTTCCAGGTACTACGCGGGACGACAATTGACCGTCTTTCGAAGAATCCCTATCCCTGCTGAGGTTCAGAGCGCTGTGGGAATTCTCATCTTTATCGTCATCCTCCTCACTGTTCGTATTTCCGCTGATCAAATCGGAATTCGACGGCGATTTGCTTCCAGTCGAAAGTCTGGCAGACATCAGACTAGGAAATGAGGATGCCACCAAACTTGCTGCCAGGGGATTCACAGCAGCGGCCATAGCCACGTGACTCAAGGTAGACGTGGGAGGTGGGGGAGGAGGTAGACAAGTTGGAAGAGAAGTAGACATCGTAAGATTCAAACCCATGTTCTCACTTTCGTTGGTCCTTCGTCGATTCAAATCCGGGCTGACCCTGTTCGAGAAATTCGCCAGGCCCGCGCCTAGTTTTCGAAAATCGAAAGGTTGCATATTCTGAAGACGATTCAGTGGAGATGTATTCATGGGGCTGTTGTTGATACTTCTTGGAGGGGACAGAGATGGCAGGGGCCCGTTCGACGATGGCATTTTCAGAAAGGGGAGCGGATACTTTTGATGCGGAGACATCGTTGGCATTCGAGACAGGTGAAAAGCCGAAGGGGGTAATACTGGTGGTGAATGTCGGCGATTCGGGGACATCACCCGACGATGGTTCGGTGAGTGACGCTTTTCCAGCCGCTCCAGGTTGGACTCCTGAAGGGCTTGCTGCGCCAGTAGTAGTTGTTGTGTTATGGCTCTCGTTTCTCCAAATCTGAGGAACTGCTGGAGGACCAAAGGCTCCTCCTCAGGGCTACAGATTGTCCATCGGTCCAGAGTGCTGCCGTGTGTCTCCTAGAAAAAAAATAAAATCCTCATTTGTTAGGAAAAAATGTGTAGGTATCGGATAATGTGAAAAATCAATCATTTATCGGTAAAGAATACTTGTATTCCTAATTATATTGATAAATTCGATCCGAATTGCTTATTTGTTATCCTGCCGCTCAGTCAACAAATAATATCGATAACAGGACATAAACAAATGATTCGTACAAATTAATTTCATTACGACAGACATTACAGACATTCGAAATATGAATATGCTTAAAACAAAATTTCCAAATTTCGAAAAAAAAATTTAACAATCAACCAGTCGAGATAAAATCGATAAATCTTCATTCAATTAATCTCATCCTTGATTGAACTCGCCATAGGTTATACCGAAAGAAAAAATCAGGCACATTTAACAACAGAGAAAGTCTGACAGGCGACAGGATGTATATTTTATGAGCACGTTGGATAAAAATATCGGTGCAAGTCTTGTGTTCTTGTTTAAAAGTGATGCCTGCAGAGTGTCTCCCACGTACATATAAATAACTGGGGTGTGATAATGATTACCCTTCACGATTAGTTGCACGACAAGAAAAAACAAATCGCAATTTACACAAGGAAGCGTGATGCTTTGTTAAAAAGCATGAAATTGCGCCCTATTAAAGGTACATATTGTGAAAACAGGTGACAATTATTAGTTAAATTAAGGGGAGAGCAATATTAAGTTTGTTTACTAGTTAAACAAGTGTTTCCTCGTTGTTATGGACATATGCCTACTTCAGAATGAACCCTTCGTTATTGTTCTTTCACAAGATTATCTTATCGAAATTAGTTTAGTTATTACATGACCCTATTTAACCCTGCGTTAGTCGCGCCCTCTTTTAGATCGTATTCACTCGCGTGGTCTACAAGTGTAGACCATATTATTTATTTTAACTTTAAATATTACGTTGATATATTTCAAAGATTATCTATGATGATATCGTTTATTTGACCACTTGTTATTCATATAATTGAAACTTTGTGATAAAATAATGCTTCTCTTTGAGAGGAAATCGAGAAAACTTCAATGTCTCAGATTTCAACATTTTTTCGTTCGAATAGGTATGGTCTACAATCGTAGACCACGCGAGTAATGTAGGGTTAAAAGCTAGGGAATACTATGTGATATAATAAATGAGCGACGGTCTTCGATAACTGAAAGATATCTCTTGGATACGTGTCAAAAATTGAAAGGTCCAACCAACTAGTAACCGTTTGGCTTCCAGCTAATGGCGATGGAAGTATCCATTTAACAAAATACCTATTTAAATAATTTGAACCAGAACGGAGTATGTCATTAATGAGAAGATCTGAAGACAAGCAGAAAATGGAAACCTAATATCCACTTGGACTCACTAAATTATACCCAAACAAAATTATTACTTGCCACCAAAATGATATGCAAAATACCAGGTAATTTTCTGTCTTTACCTCCACACATCACAGGTTGCAAGGAATGAACCCTGAAATATATCGGCGTTTCATAAGACCCAAATGCATTCGTGCCAAACTACGATTGTACGAATCTTCAGGAGCTAATGAATCATTCATGCAAGCTTCATTTTGAATATTAGACCTTCAGCAATTATGAAAGGTAACAACTAGGGATTTATCGAAAGGTAATGCAGCACCTATTTTGGTATATTGAGCACATCCCGTTTGATTACTCTCTTTTATTTGATCTGATCTCTATGGTAAGGTACACCTCGAGATCAACCGCGATTGACCTCTGATAATGAGTAGGTACTGGCGACGGTAAGCAGTCAGAAGGGAGCTTTTTAATAAAACTTGATCAATTATCCTGCCAAAAACTCATTTATTTCACCCTTGTCCAATTCTGATGTGAAATTTGGTCCTCATGTTACATAACATAGCATTATGAACTTGGAGTCTTCTTCGTTAAGGTGATTGTTGTCATACGAAGGACCAAAGAGGATTCTTAGGAAATGCATTTCACCTACTACTAGTGTTATGATGGCAAAATGACATATTTTGATTGTTAAAGTTAAAATTCTTCTTCGGAAGATGGTGGACTAGAAGAAGATGCTTCTTATGACAAGATCACTGAAGACTGGAAGTCAGGATATGGGCGCAGTATTGCATATAAGAAGGGAATGCCAAGTGAAGTCATCTTTATGATACAACAAGAGATTGGAAGACCAGTGGGTCATTGACAGTATTGTCACCAACATACCTGCAAGATATATCCTCTGGCGTAGTCAATGGGAGTCCAACCAAATCCATGCAAAACTTGCACCACTTGATCCTTGTGAAGCACTGAAAACAACCGATCTAACAGGATTTTCAGTCGTATAGGAAGCGCTGAACAACCGTAAAGAACTAAACTTGCTATGTCAAAAGCGGCATTTGGCTGCACCGGCTCAGGAGCACTGTTACTGAAGAGATGTCGCACTCCTAACTTGTCCAAAGCTGAAACAAAAGGGGGGGTGAGTGTCGTGCGCATGGAGGCGGTGCCTACGAGCTTTCAGGAGAGGGGGGGTAAGGATGATACGAGATGAGTGACGATACCTTCAGAACGTGAATTAGGCACTTGGATATTTTGTATCTGCTATCCTATAATAGCGTACCTACTGCTAGTATGGTGTGTATCTACAGCGTTCATACCAGATCGACTATTATCCTTCATTATGTTGGATCCGCTATATTATGAATAATACGTAATTTGTTTGGTACGTTATGCTTTCACGGCATGATTAAATTTTGTCTCCTTAAGAGAAATTGACTAAGAATTTAAAGCTTCCACAATTCACACCCTAAGGATATCCCAGGAACTTGTTCGAATCAAGAATGCGTTTATGTGTCCAGGTGATAATTGAATAATCTGTCTCAAAATTGGTCAACAATGTTGAAGCTTGAGAGAAGAAGCTTCCTCACCCAAGTTCTTCAGTTAGGTTTCGTCTGGTATTGATGATGATCCTTAAAATGAATATCTTATGTTCAAATTACTGACTCGAAGCTATAACTACCTACTAGTGGCATCAGTTTTCGTTGAGGAAGGAAGAGAAAACTCTTCGAAAATTATTGGAAGCCGAATTTCAGGCTCCTGAAAGGACGAAGGGAAAAAGGAATGGGGTTCCTATCCTGGGATCTGGTTGTTGTTCATCTTCCGCGATATATATTCGGTTCAGTAAAGCTTTATGGAGGAGATCGAGCGGAGATCTGAAAGCTTGAGCGATGGGAATGACACTGCAATATTTTACAATTGCCGAAGCTGACGAATGTAGATGTAGCTATCTTGATCGCTCCTTAAGTGGACGCATCATGTATTTGTCCCAAATAATTTATATAGAAGAGCTTTTAGCGCCATTTCAATATTACCATAAGAGCAAATGATCAAAACATCTCCACTATCGGCGATCAAAGGGAACGCTTCTTCAGGATCTAGTTCCTTTGACTTTTCCGACTGGTCATTCTTCGATCTCAAGATATCGGCATCTCAAACAGGTAGAAGATAGCGATAGGAGCAACACTTTTGTGAAAAAGGATGGATCTATATCAGATGGATGAAGGAGTATAGCCTCATTAAAATGCTGGATTACAGAGTACAGATTTAATGTATGAATCAAAGTTTTATGTGGAGAAATAAAACATTTAAATATCGAGGGCATTTCTTCCTTTTCGTTAGGCTGTTTTAATAAAAAAAGTTTTTATCAAGCACGTATCGGTCTTAGCAAGTTTTGAGCATTGCTCATATTTTCCTTATTGAATTATAAACGGGCTAAGCTTTATTTCTTGGGACAAACTGGAACCAAAGGCCCAGAAAAAGGGTGGACAAAAAAGGGGTTGATTTAATTAATGCGAAGAATCCATTAGACGCAATCTTTTCATATTCCTTTTTGAATATATCACAGGGGCCATCTAATGTCTGAACTACATCGACGCGGACTGACTTTCCAGGACAGTAAAGGGGTGGAAATCGATTTATGCGAAGTCGCTCTATATCCATTAAACTATTCTACACATTTCGCCAAGCGAGAGCTTTCACCAAGTCATTAAGCCCTCTCGGCATTATGAACACACTGTGTCCCAAAAAAATCCTCATTCAATCGGAATGGATTTTCATTGAAATCTATACACTGACCTGAAAATCCTTTCTATTTTACCAATGCATCTCTTAACGAATATTCAGATCTATTCTTGATTTATTATTAAAAATAACGAACCCACAAAATTGAACGCTGAAAACTGGTCCAATAAAAAGCCATTTCATTACGTCTTCAATGTCACAGTTTCGTAAGCAGATCCTTCGAACTGATTCGAAGTTTTTCACGTCTACTACAGAAGGGTTTATGATAATTGAATTCTTTCCTTGAAATGCTATGGCGTAAATCATCTCCTTAGTTATGGCCGAGCTCATCGGCGCTAAGCATTTAACAGACTGCAGAATTGAGTGCTCTGTTATTCTTGAGGACCATGAATGGCACCACAAAAGAATCGTCTTTCACTCGGTGGAATGAGGCGCCACATATAATTTTCGATCTATTCCAACGCGAAGGATGAGCATATATAATTCAGGCGATTTCTTCAGATTTTTCTGTTGTTTTTTCATAAATCCCACATAAGAGTTAAACATAGGATCCTGATAGCAGGATCACTTTCGAAATCAAATTAAATAAAAAATCACCGAGCTTGGATTCAATTTCTCAATCGAAATTATGATCCTTTTAACTTTTGTGAGGTAGTTATAGAAAATCGAAACTAATTTCTAGTGGAATTTTCGAATATGTGTGCTCAGTCGAAAGGACGGTCTTAGAACAAAACTCCCGAAAGAACCGATGGTAATGCACCTTGAAAATGTCAAGTCCTGACGTGGGTGGTCGGTCCGACAAAGAGAGTTAAATACATTAGAGACCAATTGTTTAGTGGGGATTCCGTAAGCCAACAGTATTCATATTTCTAACAAGCATTATTGGTGAATAATGGGACTGTTACACTTGTCCTGAATTAACCCATGAACAGTTCAATCAGGCTTGTAATTCTAATCTCGTCTGAGAAAGGGACTTTGAGAAGTTAACTTCAATCGGTTCTTGCTCGCAAACGACTCGAAGTGCAGCCAACTTTGAAATTATAAACGTCTTCCAGGCAACCTCGAACGTCATTTTGAATCAATATTCACCCTTCAAATTATCTGAGTATTAATTTTAGTGAAAAGGCATAACAATTTCGGGGTAGGTCATGATGTATTTGTTTAGGGAGATTCCACTTCTTGCGTTGGAATGAGGACGAACTGAAGATAATCGGTTTTGACAGAAGTAATGTTGATATTTGTCGTTGTTGTCTTGGTGGTCCAGATCTTGATACCCGTCCTTTGTAGGTAGCTGAATACGTATTTCGATATGTAGCCTCTGATTCGAAACTTTAATATCTGAATTTTCATTTAATTCTTCAACAATATTTTACCAATCGAAACAATATTTGTGAGAAAACAACCTCAACTGTCAATATCTATCTATAAAATTTAATTTTTTCATGAGTATTTTTGTCCTTAGCATTGTAAGGTCACTGTTTTCCATAACCAAAGAAGTTTGACTATCTGTTAAACGCAATAATGATCTATAATGAATTCGAACCTTGTAGGTATCTACCCTTGCTACTACCAAATGACGTATTTTGAAAAGTTTTCGATGTTTAGTAGGAAGTAACCGTATCAAACCAAGATTACCTAGTTGTTGAACGTTTGGGAGAGGGTTGAGTAGGATATGGTAACTTATTGATTCTGTTTTTTATTGTGGAACACATTCACTGAAATAAATAGCCGGTTAACTTTGGATCAAGCACGAACTTCTTCCGAAAATCGTGGAAATATATCATAATGACCTCCCACAAAGTAGATGGGATCTTGAAACAAAATCTCTTGAGCAATACAGCATCACTGAAATCAATTCCTTCATCTTCAACATTTTGATTGGAGATATATGTAGATAAATCATCTTAATAGCTACTAATAGTACCGAGTTTATATTCTATCTGTCATGAAGTGAATGAAGAGAATGGGATTTAATTCTCGCATCATAATTTATCGAATCGGCACATAGCAGACCTTAATCGACTGTTCTTTTCGCTTGCCATATAGTCGAATTATCGAAGTTGAAAAAAATTTCGTCATAAATCTGAATGAAAAACTGTAAGGAGTCCTTACTTCATGCATTGTTTCGAAATCAAACTCGCAGAATGAGTGTTTCGGAATGTTTGATCCCACCGAAAATTAGCCATAAGAAGATACTAGTATAATGTCAATCATGAGAACGCTTCCAGATGATTAGTAGAAGATGTTGAAGCCGATACTTGATGAAAATCAATTATTAAACTAAAAAAAACTGAATTACATTCAATTTTTATCTCTACACTTGTTTCGTTATCACTATAGCCTCTTCAGGTGAAGGTAACACCTTATTATTATCTTAGTATGAACTTGAAAACACGTGTGGTTGTTGAATCCCTTCTAGGTGACAGTCTGGTGGTGACATTCATCTGAAGAACTCATGATTTGAGCCACATGTAACATGATATACCTATTGGCATTGTCTACGCTACTGGTATAGCTCAACTGGCGATCAAAGGTTCTTGTACACTTTCTTGTTTATACATTATAAAGTGAATTGATGTTGAAATCCTTCTCCCCAAAAAAAATTTTTTTTCATCCCCTATTTTGATCTTACAGTTTGTCCCATAAATGAAACGTTCTACCCAGAAAATTGATGTGAATGCTGTATTATGAAATGATGCTTGTGTGAGCCTTCCACACGTTTCGGTCCTCCTGTATATCGTCACGTTCTGTAATTGGAGTCTGGAAGGTCTGCATGAAGCAGAGGTAGCCATCGTCAGGGAACGGGCAGAAGAGACAATGTTTGATGCATTATTGGTATCGTATTGAGGAGCGTGAGTCTGCTGGAGAAGGAATCTCAATTAGAATTTAGAGATGAGATCTAAGTAAAAGACTGAAGCATATGCGGGGACGCTATCGGGGGCGGGCAGGTCTGGGGTCGAGGCCGTGCGGTGGCAAGTGACAGGCACGCAGGTCCGACGGTCCGCCCTTTCTGGCGGCGCGGAATTAGTTTGCAGCAGCGGTAAAGCTTTACCTGGCCTGATAACTTCTATGCATGACAGTGACGTACCAGTTCTTTCGAGAAAGATTCATCCGAAGGCCTCAATACCTGCCACAGGCGAGCGAACTCTGCGCGAGATGCCTACACGATGCTATCGAAGATTGAGACATTCAGGTCTCGATGCAGGAGACATCAAACCCTTACTCTGAGATGCTATCATAGAGTAGGACTACCAAAATCTTCCTGTAGTTCAGGCTCTAGCAAGGTCTGATGTGTGACCTTTGAAATGTATCCAGAATGATACAAGCTCTTCACCAAAGCTGATTACTTCCTAATAAGCTTGGATGACTCCTGATTCGACCATAAGATAGAAGGTAGCTTGGGACCTGCAGAGATACCAAGTTTTTCTATAGTTCTTCAGTTTCGTTTGTCTGACCCCCAGGAAGACAGAAATAATCGAGCTGGTTTTCAATAATAACACATGCTAACCGAGTTCCAATATGGTACCCCTATTTCTGTAGCCCCTCCAATAACCTTTCATAATTTCCTTTCAAAAACGCTAGCAGATTTGATCAATTAGCACAGTGAGATAGAAGCTCCTTCATCAAACTCAATGTCTTCTCTTTTTTAGCAGGAATGACTGTTGTTCCTCAGCTAAGTTTGTCCACCCACATCTTTAGGCTTTCATTGATTGACCTCAGAACTCAGAGAACTCCAAAGAAGGGAATTTATCCATTGTCTGGGCTCTAGAAGACTTTTTTTCATTAAATCCAGAAACACATAGCTTTCTAGTTTGATGAATTCAGGTTCTTCTTGACCTAGGAGAACATTAACTGATTGAAATAGATTGTCGGATAAGTTTTGCTGATCCTAGAGTATCTTCCATTCAAATACCACTTTGGGGAGTCACGCTATTCACGTGTTCAGAAAATTCAACTGATTTCGAAGCCAGCTTTGCGGCGAGGTCTCTACAGCGATTAAAATTGGGTACGCCACTGTGGCAGCATAATATATGTATGTTTCGAAATTCATTGTCTTGGCAGCATCATTAAGCGATTCAGAACGGCGACTCAATATTTTATAACGAATATAACGAGACCCCGGTCTTCGCCTAAAGTAATAAGAGGAAGATGGGCACTACACGGCTAGAGACACAATGGTGCACACTGACAATAATACATACCTTGCTTGATTAAAAGCAAACCATTAATATCTGTTCTTCAATAAATATATAGAACAAATTTCAGCGTGCCCAAAGCCTTAATGATACCATGTTATGCGGTGATCTATTAACCTTTATTTATGCGAAAGAGTTGTGATATCTCATTTGGAATTGGACGAATTTGCAAATTAATGTTTGAGTCCATATAAACAAGTCGATAACTGATACCCCAGAGCGGTGGACTCTCTGAATCACTATCCACGTTGTGTTTACAAGGGCGTCTAAAGAGGGGTGTGAAGGGAAAATTATCCCCTTGAGACTCAGTTTCTTTAGGTCGAAATTTGGCCTAGAAAAAGGACATGCTGTCATTCACAGAAAATTCTAGACACTGTAATGTATTTCCAATTCGCTTATATTGTCATGTCCAAAAAAAGTTAAAATTTTTTGGGTGTTAAAGGTTCGTTATTGGAAATTGTAGAACAAAAAACGAAATCGAATAAAAGCAAGCTCCTCTTTCGGAGGTATCGAGAATTATAATGCCATTTCCCGAAAGAAGATGGAATTGTCAAATTCTTTACGAGACAATTTGCAGCGAGTCAATTTGAGGATGGTGTTCAAATATAAATACAATATTCCTTCTTTATTACGAGGGGCGTTGAATCAGGTTCGGTGAAAAGGTAGGCAAGGAAGGTTTGCTGCATTTATTTCTACTCTTCCGTACCACAAACGACCTATCCTGCTGAGAAAATGCTCGTAAAGATATTAACATGATTCTACGTATAATAAATTGTTGCCGGGGAAAATAAAAGAAAAAATCAGCTCAGTATATGCCGCCTGGCTTGGTTAAACCTCGTTTTATCTCTTTTTCCTGACGTGCTAAATGTTCTGACACAACTGCTTCCGAAAGTTACTCCCAATTTGAGTTAAATATTTAAAAAAAAATATGATTTTTCACCTAAATCGAATTGTTGTCACAATGAAATAAACAATATCTTACAATCAATGGCGAATTTGTACCTATATTCTCATAAAAATGGCTTAAAATTTCACGAGAAGATTCATAGTTTCCAAAATATTCTGACTTCAATCATTACGAATCGAAAATGAAACAAAAAAAATTGCCAATATTGTCTAGAGTGTTTTCTACCAAATTTCTTCGAGTAGTTCTGACAAAATAACATGAAATTCGGGCAGATTTACTGATTTTTCCTCTGTTCCTTCTTTGAATTCTATATTGATGTGAGGTGTAAAATTTCAAGGTGAAGTTTCAATTATTTTTCGTGCCAGACTCCGAAGGTTTTTCATTAGGGATACCGAACCCTTTTCTGAAACATTTTAAAGATTGAGTAGTTTGCAACAGTGTTACAAATGATTTCATTTCGGCTATTTAGTTGATTACTTTCGTTATGACAAACATTCAGTCAAGAAGTAAATGACTGATTCATAATTTTGTTTATATTGTGATGAAACGTTTATAGCTCACTTGCAAGAGTGGTCTGTTTTAATGAATTGCATTAACGAAGATATCGGATTTGATAGTGGCGTCCACAACTGTTAGTCACAACACTAAGTTTACCTTTGGAATGAAATTTTTTTTTCGGAGAACGAACCATAAAAATCGATAGGATTGAAAAATTTTCAAATGCTATGAAAAATAAACGAAACATATTGTTCTGCGGGAATAACGCAAGAATATCCAGATTATAATGATTAAAATTGTGAAATCTGTGTGAGGAACTCTTGAGATCTGAACGTTATAAAAGCCTGTAAATCATAGTTTACTGTTCCGAAACAAGTTTTGGAGGGATCGTTAGGCCTTAAGTAAAACTAATTTCTAAAGGTGGACATCAGAACAGTAACCTATAATTATAGGCAATCTCTACTTTATCGCTTTATGACACCGCTGGTCCTGTGGCATTCTCGAAATATATGTGGAACCTTTTTTTCTCATTTTGATCCTTATTTTGTGACATTTTACAATGCCTCACTCAATTAGACAGCCATAATTCATGTGAGAACCAACAATAATTATTATCTACAGTGTCGCGAACAATGGAGGTTTTCAAACCTAGATGATTCAGTTGTTTTTTTCTGCTAGATAGTTATTATAATGAACATTGGGGAATTGAAGAACTAAAAGGTCGATATTTCGAAAAGGTTCGATTTATTCGCTCTTTTATAGGGAATGTTATTGATAAACAAAACAATTTAGAATTGTGGAGATTTTTATGAATTTTATTTGAGTCGACATCTCGATTGTACCATCATAAAAAAATATGTGCTATTCGAGAGTTTTTTCGTCTTTGATTCTATGGGTACTATCTGAGTAATTGAGTTATTGTCGAATATTGGCCCTCATTCAGGTATATAGACAATAAATTTCCACCTAGTATGAATCATGTGTTAACATGCTATATATCTCCATCATATTCTCTAAAAATTCCATGATCCCTTGTCCCTTGGCTCTTTCGAAATTCAAGAAAATCATCTGGGGGTTGTCAGCCTCACATCAAGAAAAACGTCACCTCGATGAAGCCACAAAACCTTCAATTTTTCAATATCAGTTATAATAATGAACTGTGAGGAAAGATTTGTGTCCGATAGGCCGCTCGAAAAAGGGATAGAGCATCGTGTATACTATATAGCGTTTTGTGAAATTGGTGACAGGTACACGGGAACATTGTCTTTTGTCACCCATGTCGTTTGACTGCAGGAGTCCGGCATTCTCTGTAGGAGTGAAATACCTTTAAGTGCCTCTTTGACAAGACCGACAGACAAAAAACCAGAATATTCATTCGCTGCGAAATACTTTCAATTTTTAATTTGGGCCGACCGTCCTTCCAGGTCCGGCATAGGCTCAACATTCCATTTGTTTCGTTCCTTTTAGGGTTTCGTTCATCTATGATATCCATCGAGTGTTTCCATATATCCTAGAGAATTCAATCTTTGGTACTAGTTTCACTCTTCTTTTTGTATCAATCTCCATGATTTTTTTGTTTTGGTTTTTTTTGGTCTCTGTCTCAAAGCTATATTGAATTATTTATACTGTGTTCGATAATATTTGTTAGGCAGCATTGTTTCTGAGAAATAGTTTATAACTTCCAAGGCAAGGGCAATTTTTACCAACAACATTTCTTTTTGTTCCTTATGTTTCACATGTTGGGGAGAAAAGTCATGAAAACAGAAAAATATCCTGATTCTTCCAAAATATTCTTCAGTCGAGCAGGTTCCCTATATGATTTTCCCTGTTGAGTAACAGAAATAGCCCCATTAACAAGAAATATCCTTCAAATGTTTGAAAATGCAACTCTGCAATACAGGGAACGAATAAAACTATCAGGCTATTATTGTAGCTGAGTTTCTCAAGTCCAGCCCTGCAGTTATTATGATGGCCTGTGTCCTCAGCATCTAATAAAAGATCACTTCAATATTTCATTAATCTTTTCAGACAACTTGTGTTTTTCGTGTTCCGCAGAATATGAAATGTCCCCTGTATAAATTACTGGCGGGGAAAGGACCAGAATTAAATTGGTTTTCTTTCTTTGAAGAGGCCCGGTCCATCCTATATAGGCGTAAGATGTTATGCCCATTTTAATACTGTCTCCATCCCATAAATTTATTATTTCGAAGAGACTTTATGTCCGAGAACTCATTTCAGGGGTTCCTAATCATCATTTTGAAATATGAGTTAGTCTAGAGTTGATTGAGTTCTATCAAGCATCGAGTTAACCTTGTTATTATTATTTATAATTTATTTAGTTCATCATTAGAGCAGAAAAGTTTTTGTTCGAGTAATATTGTACTGATTAGTTTATGGTAATTCACATAGATAACACAGCAAACTTGAGCTTTTTATCTTTTTCCAAAAATGACGTTTCGTATTTTCGTATTTATAACGTTAATCTAAGAATTTCTCAAGTGTTTAATGTGAGCATTTGTTCCATTTCAATTCGGAAGCCTTCATTTTTGACCGTTGTACATGGAGTGAAGTGAGCTTGTCATCCCAAGAGCCAATATTTCATACTTGAGAGAGGGTATACCCTAAATATTTGTACCCTTGATTAATAATGGCCAATCCTTTGTAAATACGTACAATGAAAGTTTTTCATCATGTCGGGATTATTCATGATTCGATGACCGCTTTATCTCTGGATGCTGCTGATCCAGTGCTCGCCTTGAATCAGGTCCGGATATAGAAAATTTCCCGACAACATTTTTTCTTACGTAAAAATAGTCTCATTCTCATAGCATTCGTGATATTTATCGAAAGAGTTCAGCCTTACTGGTACAGATTTCTTGCATGAATCCTACACTCTACAGCCCTTTGGAGATAATCCCAAGTATGCACCTTTTCCAAGTCATTCCTTCCAGATGCGGAGTATCAAATATCCTCTCAACGATTCATCTTACCTGAATTTAATTATCATTCAAAAGATTTTCATTCACTACAGTTACAATTAATCACCCTTGAAATGATCACTGTGCAAAAAATATTAAGTATCTTATCTTGGGAACTTATGTAACACTGTTTTTTATCGCTTGGGTAGGGTGAGTTCTGAAGAAGTCTTCTAATTGAAGTACTGTTCGTGATATTTTCTAACGTGATCGATTTAAATTTATTCATAACGATTTTATATGGTCGGAAAAATGTATCAGAGAAGATCAAAATGATTTATATTTTTGATTGGGGCTTCCCTTTTGTCAGATGCGGGCAATTTGCCGACAATGGACAAAATGTTTGCTACCTGATTGGGCAATTATGAGAAATATGAAGCATTAAATGTTCCTCTATTTTCCTTGTAACACGATACAAAGTCTTCCTATGTCCTATGGTCCGTTGAACAGGATCTACACACATAATTATTATTTGTCCTTTCATCCCATGGATTATAATAAGATGTGTACCAACCATTGATACGTTCGAGACCCGTCCTCTATCTATATGAAAATGGGGATGAAGGACCCAGTTCTCAAATATAATATTCGTCCTTTATTCTGTCAATCATTTTCAATAAATAACGTCATTTCAGTTCGGTAGATATTTGGAGAACAGTTTTTCTGAACAGTAGCGGCAATTTAGAATCGGGTATTTGGGAAATTACCTGGGGGGGTTTCTACCTATCTCATTGTGAAGCACTTGAATAGAAATGGGACAGTCCTTCGTCATTGTCATTCTCTGAAACGGATGCCCATTGGCTGAGTTTGTCACGTAAACTAGTAGCCAATAGCGAGTACC
Source organism: Coccinella septempunctata (assembly GCF_907165205.1). Classification (NCBI taxonomy): domain Eukaryota; kingdom Metazoa; phylum Arthropoda; class Insecta; order Coleoptera; family Coccinellidae; genus Coccinella; species Coccinella septempunctata. Next base: position 646,166 of record NC_058198.1, read on the forward strand.
ACAATTGTCGTATGTCCCAAATAATTGTCATTTTCATGTTTCGTTCCAATGGCCGACCACGTCCTTGTGGTTTCAGCAAATAAGAATATTCCCATTAAAGAGCTTGTAATCCACCATTTCAAGCTGGAAAATTCGGCAATTTTGTTCTGAGCATTGATATAAATGATGATATCAGAAAAATTTACATATAACCCCCTTCCAAACTATTTAAGTAATGAAAAAATTGTTATTAATGACGAAACTTGAATTTTCGCGATGTTAATCTTTGGAATTACTTTTTGCCTTGAAGAATTTGATTGAACAAATAACAGACATAAGTGTAATTGTAGTTTGAGCCGAATTAGTATTCGATCTTATAGCATATTTACAATGATAGGGAGCATAGACTTATAGTGGATTAATGAAATGACAAGCCCATCCCATATAATAGAGAAAAGAGAAGTAAAAAAGAGAAATTGGCATGAGATCGCGTTTCACACAACGTCGAATATCGGTATGGATGTGTAAATTGCCTCATTCCACATTGTTCTAAATTATAGGATTGATGGAAAAGTGGTAATTTGCTTCCGTATACTACTCCAATCATACAAGCTGAACTAAAATTGACATGGTTCATTTAATGTTCGCCGTTTAAAATATTCACATTACTCGCCGACCAAATGGGTACCTACGTACGTTTAAAATTCCGAATGTTGCGACGTATTCTCTACTTTTCCAGTAATTTTAACTTTATTCCGTCACGGTACTCTGATATACGCTATTTTAATTCGCCCGTTCAATTTTTATACGTCTACATAGGAAAAATCGAAAATTTTTAGTCATCAGAACCAGATACGAATCTAGTTGTGCAACAATAAACATTAATTTGACGCTCGCTGCTCATCAGCAACGAAGCAAAAGGAGAAATAATGGATATGAAGCGATTAGAAACTCCGGTTGATCCAAATCAGATATTTACAAAGTTTTATTCACAGTTTTTTTTAAATTTATATCATGTTTGAAGATTTTTCTGTTTGAAAAATGTTGGATTGAAGCATTAGTTTACCCTGCTTATTTTTCAAAAAAGGAATTGGCAAAAAAACGAAATATTTCTTCTATTTCTGGGTATTCTCATGTTATGTCACTCAGTATGTATATGAATAGCTTTTCATTTGTCAGTTCTTCGTAATTTTTTCATGGACGATCTGCATAAAGATAATAGAGAAATAAATCGGCCAGGGGAACAATTTAGATGTACGTGAAGATTGGCTGCTATCAGAGTAACAAACGGTTGGTCTGAGATTAGAAGAAGAGGTAGCTCGTTTCTGTTCCTTTATGCATCAGTGTGGAACGAAGTGTTCTATTTTTTCTGGCCACACATGGAGCAATCCCTGCTACCATAACTATCAATGAATGATCATTGGCAAATTTCCAACTGCTTTTCGTTATATTCCGCGGTTAAGTTTACAAACAAATACCCGAGTTTCGGAATAGTGAAGTCGAATAACATTAAACGGACACGGATTGGTCGTAGGGTAACGTTGAAATGAATGATTTGTTGTGAAAACAATCATCATATACATCATTGATAGAGTTACTTGAACGGATTACGAAATATTTGTTCCACATACAAGACGACCAAGTCTAGGTGAATTGCAGAAACAGTGCCGAAATTAAAATAAGGAATTGTTTTTATGCGAACGGAAATAATCTCTATGGTTTGCCATCAGGCTTGTTGATAAAACACGAGAACTTATGTCCCTATGAATCCAGTTGAACGAGTTGAACAAAATTGACAGGCATGGCGGATGATCGAAAAGATGTACTCTAAAATTCGAACAAAACAGATTAGGCCCCGGAATAAAAGCTCGAGCACGTTTTATTTGTCAAGTATATATGGGGCACAACATCTGTCACACTGCCTTTCCCATGCTAAAGGGTCCTCTTAATACCACGACCCTTTATTTGAACTGCAAGTGCCCAAGTATATGGTAAAAGGGAGATTCTTTTACCAATCAAAAGGGTACATTTTGTGGGAGGAGCTGATCTCGAAAACAACAATTGACCAAATGCAGCAAAATGGACCCTTTTAACATTCATGGATTAACGACATCATGGGAGCAACTCGCTCCATTCAGATCAGGATGATATAAGCCCTCAAATATCTAGTAGCTCCAATAATAAGGGCGATACAGGAGTTACCTTAGGAAGACGCAAAATATACGATTAAAACAGTATATTCCTCATAAGGACCATATAAACGAATGTAGGAACATAGTAACAATATAGAGTCCTATGAGCTCATATGCTCCTCCAATTATGAAATAAAAAAAAAATGGAATATTGTAGTACTACTATGTATTTTAATTGTGGCTGCAGTTTTTGTACTAATACAAAATATGTAATTTCTCGTGTGTGTAGCAAATTGCGACAGATATGTTCGAGTTCGTTTTGGGTGAACCGAAAAGCGGGCTAGAGCGATATAACACGTTCCGAAATTAGAGGTTATGACGTATGATCGTGCCATGATAGGATAGGAGGTAACCCCGAAAAAACCAGGTCTGAATTCTATTTATCATTTTTAAATATTTCGTCGTGCCGTATCAAAATGGCATCTTCGAGGTAGAAAATAATACAGAATATTACGAGGCTAATTGTTGGTTGTCAAGGTGTCGATTTGTAGTCGGTTAGATCTTATCAAAAATAAATATTACGCGTCGGTATAACGAAATTGGCTGTTTCAATCTTTACGGCGCGTCTGAAGAAAGCTTATTTAAGGGTCAAATTCGAAAGAAGGTCGAAAGCGATCTGATAAAATTGATTGAGAGATGCCAAGTTCCGATTGCATGTCACGTTTCTCAGCGGAAACGGAAAATATACAGATGGCATTGTTGTAGGCATTTACATGCACACCTCAGGAAACAAACGCCTATTCTATCCCCATTTGACCAATTTTTCATTCTCGTCTTCCGATGTCCACCCCCAACGGAACCCATACACAGATAGGAGGTGTATTTGAATTTTACATACGCTGGATATATCTCCCCATCACGACACAACCCTGCTCTATCCCCTTTTTCTTTCAGGCTAAAATTTGTAGATTGAATTCATTTATATTGGAAAAAGCCTTTCCCCTACATTTCCCTTCTATTTTTCACCACTAAATTGTGCTGAATTATAAATTTTCTTAAGCAACCCCAAATCGAAAATGTTAGTTCATTCTATCAACGTCACTAAATATAGTGTGCAAATACTCATCATCTACTTCTGAATTCCTCTTTATCATTCAAGAGGCGGAGCACTGGGCTTTCTTCTTTGGGCTTCCGAACCAGTAGAAACAAAGAGAAACCACGTTATATAAGAAGACGAATGGTTACCTACCTAGTATGTCAATCATGCTAGAGAGGAAAAAGTACAGCGCACCGAGGAGATTACTGGCTGATATTACGGTTTGAACTTTATAATTAACGGAACGTTACACTGATTAATAGAAAATTGTGCTCATGGAGCATACCGTCCGCAAGAATCATTCCCCGGAACTTGGGTTTCTCAATCCACGACATGTCATTGTATTGTATGCAGATTTGATCACCAAGTGTGACAATCTTAATCTCAAAATACATTTCTCACTATGGGTCCACCTGTTCTTTCTCTTGTGTCTTCCCCCCCTTCATTAATGCCTGCCAAGACGAATGCGTATTCTTTTAATTCATTCTTTGAACCGCCATCGAGTTCATTAAACAACCGTTCTTGCTTATACAGTGCTCAGCTCACGCGGAATTCAGACTCCCTTGGCAATTTTTTTCATACCATCTAATTCTACGTGGGAGTGGGAAGAATACACCGTTTTCACGATGATGCTCTATAATTTCTCGTTTATATTTGGGTTTCATCGCTGCCATAGCCCCCAAATTTTAGCATCTCATGCTACCTTTACCTCATGACGAAGGTCTGCAAAAATTATTGAGGATGGCGTGCTTGAGTAAGTAATCTCCTACTTATTTTATTCCAGCCATGTTCAATGGATGAAAGTTCATGTCCAAGATATCTCTTGCTTCCAATGCTATCTTGTTGGAAAATGGATCTTAGGGTATCAGAAGATTTCTACCACACCAATAGGGCGCAAATTAAAGCTACTTCCATAAGTAATTGCTCCCCCAAACTATAGTTTCATCAACCCAAAAGAGAACAGCTCAATACTTCCTCCTTCAGCTACCAAAAAATTGAAATATTCCAACCATCTATAGAGTTCTATTAGGTCAATGTCACCTACTTTATCATCATTGGAATTACAAATTTCTCTCATAGATGGAAAAATGGAAATTAAATCGTGAAATGCACATCTGCCATATAAGTGTTGCCCCTTCTCATCCTGATGCAAAAATTCTCAAAATATGCGAAGGTTCCTTATTCATCGCATTGTCTAATACCTGCACTGCACACTTTACATATTATGTCCTCCTTTAGTTGTTTTTCGTCCACAATCATTTTATCCATCAGTGGATATAAACAATAGATAATGGGAACCTCAACGGCTTAACTGTTAATTCATTTTCGCAATCAATAATTAACGTAATAATTAATAACAAATGGATTTCACATCATTGCGACGAGGTACCTATACCGCGTTGTAATGTATGTAATAAAAACAAAATGATAATACTGAAAGGTAATTTGTGAGTGTTTGAAATGCTCGCAAGAAGAACAAGACAATTGACTCGACTCATTTCTGTCATTAGAATCAAACGAGATGACTTCGGTGGGAATTCATAACGTTTATGTTCTTATTGTTTGGAACTGTTTATGTTATGATACATTCACGAATTTTCTTCCTATGTTCAACATTTAGAATTTAATCCCATTCGAAGTCTGTTACCCGTTTTGATAACCTGGCGTAGGTGAACTTTATATTTTCATCAGTTTCGAATCAGGATTTCAGTACAATCGAAAATCTAAAATTTTTAGATGCCAAGTTAATTTAAAAAAATTTTGAACCACTTGTGTAGCAAGGATTGGAGTGTACATGATATAATTATGTATCTGCTGACTGTTGTTCTGTGTCGTGACTAATGTTCATCAGATATGAGGCGGCTCATCCATCAAAACTTGAGTGTGAAAACCGGATTCAAAAGATAAGGAAAATATTGTGTAATAATCTCTGTCCAAAAAACCATTTACAAGGATCTACGAAGAAAAATCATTTATCTTGACTAAGGGTTGCTATTACTTTTTAATAGCCGTTATCTGATTTTAAATACCAGTTTCTACCATATATATTCTGTCCCATGCAGTGGTTCCTTTCATCTATCTTTCTTATTGGTCCACACTTTTCGACCAGCGTACAATCTACTGTATAATTCGATAGTTTTCGCCAGAAAAATGAAGACAAGTTGTATTTTTTAACCAATATCCGTGAATATTACACACCTTGATCGTCAGAGGGATATCCATCCTTATAGATAAGAATAAGTCATAGAGATACTCTGTATAGTCTGCATACTACTGAGGAAATGGCTTGAAAACCATTGATGATGCCCTGCATATCTTTCCAGATACAGGAAAAAAGACTAAAATCTTATACAGAGCGAAAATCAATTAATTTCCAACTAGTTAGTTGGACGTGACGTATGTCACCTATTAATATATAATGGAATTAACATAGACCATGACAAAAGGAAATAAAATATTGGCTTTATTACTTCCTGAGCATATGGCATCTTCGAGTTTATACCTGACCTTGTTATACGTATTTTCGAGAAGAAATTGTTAACAGAAAGTGGTTAAATGAGCACTTTGTCCTAAAGATGACGGCTAAAAATGATTATCGAATTAAGAGAGATGACATATGTTGAGTATGTCGAAGGGCAGCCCACTGCGATGTTCCAATCAATTCCGAAAAAAAGGGTATGGTCGAGATATGAATTATGGCCATGGGAAATAGGTTTCAGATGAAATTTTGGAAGGATGCGGAGAATGAAGCAAGATCCTATTGATGCTGCATTTGATAAAATATTCCAAACACAAGGACGAAAAACCTGCGAAGATTGGTCTACCATGATTCACACTCTCGAGCAATAAAATTACCTGGATGACCTGCAGTTCACACGTCAAGAATTTTTGTATATTAGACGTATGAGAGCAAGCGGGAGTAGTTGAATAACGGAGGTCTAAGCTCAGTGCAGGAAACAATAGTGACAAACTGTTATTTTTGTTGCCATCGTGCCGTCATAACAGGCATTCAGCTGTCATGTTAGGCGTTCGGACATGAGACAAGTGACAAGATACGCGCAAAGCATGTGTCACTCTCCCTAGAAATATACACTTCTCTACCTCACTATATTCAAACTGATGTCTTAGCTCTGAATATCGCATCACGTATTCCTTCGTGAAATTACTTCTGATATACATCAAAATTATATAGCTAGGGAGTAATAATATACCACAAACATTCAGTGTCAGCTATAGGTTTTCCTTAATGACGTCCGATCTCTCGATCGTCGAAAGAAAATAGAATAATTTGAGTTTCGGATGCGTGTCTGAATAACGCAGGGCATCGATCATTTTTACCTCCTATTCATTCTCGAAAACGCGGCAAATTTCATTCCGAAGATAAGACGACTTCCGAACGAGCCTTAGCCTCAACTTATTTGCATGATTGTTGTGAGAAACACGACCTCATAGGTCACCAGCTGGGTAACATGGAGTTACCCTTTTCCTGGGTGGTTTTCTTCGTATGGCACCCTTTAGATGACTGTAGTTTCATCTGATTTCAACAAAAAATGTCGAGGGAATATCAGATCAGGAGTAAAAGTTTGCTTCTTCAATATCACCTCAGAATTTCCATAGACACAAACGTAGAAATTTTTTTTTCTATGATACAATACAGACAGACATACTTTCTTCTGTTTCCACGCAGCCTCAGGACAAAAATATTTTTTCTTGAGGAAAAAAGAAGTTCTCAAGTATTTTTTTGAGAGTGGTTCGATGTATGGAGCATAGACATATTAATGTTGTCTATAGCATGGAAGTTCTGTGAGCAGAGTCGGACGGAGAACGCAATTAGAGAAACCCGATCCGGTCCTGGTACAACAGGATGCGATGTCAGTGTTGATCTGTCCTGGGGCAGTTCAGTTCTTCGACCGTCCATGTATGAAAGCCTGGACGTATAATTATTGGGGTGTCGTAGAATTATAACATGTGAAATATGTTTATATTCTCCATGCCGCTTGGAGGACTGAACCCGACGACAATAACTTGTTCGTCTCGAAACTATTCTAGATGACCGGTCTTGACTATACCCTCGATCGTAATGAAGGAGGAGAACGATGTTCAGTTCGTCTCTTCTTTTGGACTGATTTTATAGAACGTCTTCATCTATTCAAAAACGAAAAGTATTCCCAAATACCGCTGTAACACTTTAACAGAGTGAAACTGTTACTGGAGTAACAGGAGAGGCTGTACAAGAAGCTCAAACTAGCCTATAGCTAGCAGCTAGCAGAATTCAATAAACCTTTCATCCGTTTTTGAATTAAAAAATGTTTTTATAGAGCGGAGCAAGAACATCCCCAAAAGTATAATTTGCGTAAGAGTTGAATGGCCAATTAGGTCGTTAGAGAGAGAATTGGGGTAGGAAAATTGCGCATGAACGTAATTGTGTCGCTATTTCATGACCAAATGGACATTTGACACGGTTATAACCTTGGCGCGTATGTACACGGTCGCCATAATGGTAGATTTGATAAGTTGGAAGCTGGCCATTATATAAAGGATTATGATCTTCCGACCGAAATAATTAGTCTCGAGAACTCAGAACGAGTTCATATTAACCCTTCCCGTAAAGGGCTCGCCTTCACTCCCCCTTGGGCCAGAGTTATGTCAATAACCACTATGAATATTACGAATTAAGGCAGATTGTGGCCGAAGTTCCTCTTCAGTTTACTTCGGCTATATCCAACTTATCAACAGAAACCTCACATCAAACGCCAGCAACTATTAACTTAACTTAAAGCTGTATTACCTGGGTCGAACATTGGCGAATCTGATCTATTTGTCTAGATGATAATTACCATAGGTAAACTTCGGAAACCGTCGATCAACAACTCTTTCGATGGCCCTATTCTATACCAAAACACCAGGAGGAATAACCAGGACTTTGTTGACAAGTGATTTTCTCAAGTTTTGTTGAAAATGAGAATTATCATTTGTTGTCATCTTTTGGCGGAAATAAAGCAAGAGCGCCTGTTATCATTAATTAATATGAATCATCTCTAATAGTTATTTAGCTGAAAAATCGATGTTTATACGAAGCCCGTGATTGATACTGATCAGTGTTAGTCACGACAGAAGAAAATAATTCGGTTTATCAGGTGAAATGATCTAAATTAGGCCGCGAAAACCAGAAATAATTAGGATAAGAGTGCGTGGTGTCTGATTTTGATAATTGTTGAACGACTGAATATTCAATCTTATGGTGACTGATCCAAGGCACATAAATATAGGAAATTTCAGAGAGAATATATTAGTTATGGTGGATGACTGTCCTGCTATATAAGCCATAATAATAAAGGCCGCATCCGTTATTTATACCCAATTTGAAACTTAATTACTCGGGTCTCAGAGGAGGTGATTCTAGGTGTAGTGAAGATGAAAAAGAATAGACGATTTACGTGTAGTGTAAATTATTTAAGTGCCATACTTAGGCATCAAAGACCTTGCGTTTACTTAATTCAATTCCAAGATTTCCCAGAGATAAGAATCATGTCGTTAAGGTGGTCACATAGCGAATCAGATATGGAAATAAGTCAACTACTCAAGATACAAATGAATTTTTAATTAAGAACAAATACATATGCATTTCACGGGTTTAGAATTTTTTATGTCGGGAGGAAGTCGCACTGTCGTTAATTTATAGAATTCATTAATAAATTAAATCCTGGGTATCAGCCGTGAGAATTGCTCTTCTTAAAATTTTCATGGCAGAACTTGTTGAATTTCATAATTTCATATTTGAAGGGTTAGATATTCGATGCTTTCTAACTGAACGAAGATGGAGTGAATGACCGTTGGATAATTGGTAGAGAAAATATATTTGTTGTACTTGGTCAACGGACAGCGGAGATATTTTCGCGAAAGGTTGTAAGGTCGTCCTGTAGGATGATTGCTCAACTTTTTCAACGACCAATTTCGCAATCGTATTCGAGAAAGAAACTCAAATATATCGTATAATTATACCTTTACCTGTCCTATCGATGGCAAATGAGATGCCATCGAGACTCGTTGTGCTCGGCTTCATCTGACAAATTGGTACCTTTATGGGCAAATGTGACGGATCAAGAATCGACCATATAATTAATTTATTGGTTTCTAATTCCGATACAAATGTCCAAATGCCCGAGGAGTGGGACTCGAATATATGGACCTACGAAAAACGGAATGGCTGTTATGATCAGTGGAAGCAGATGTTAGAGGCAGATGTACCTCATATAGATAGACGATGTCTATACGAAATATTGCGATTCATGCAGCCGCCAACAAGGCAACCGGTGCCTCAAGACTATATGAAAATTATTAGGAACCCTCCCTATATGAGGTCCATCTTCAGTTCTGTATGATAATCATTTTTATAAGCCACGAATCGAGTGAACAGTTTCAGATATATATAAGCGATAAATTCTGGGTAGTTAAAATGACGACCACTTCTGGCTTCCGCATGTTGTAGAAATGAGCAAATTCGAAAGACTCATCATCTTTTAATGATACATTGAAACGCACACTCGAGATTATTGAATCGATTCGTCCGTTCGTTATATTCCACATTGAAACGGAATATCTCTCTCTCCCCCAGCTGGTATCGTTCGAATTTTCAAGATTCCAAACGAATGGATTGAAAAGCGTAAAAAACAAACTGGAGGGAGTCGTAAATGAGATATTGGTACTTAATATAGCTCAGCCTAATTCCAATCGGGACTGCACCGGAATATAGATGTAAACGTGTTTGAAAAAAAGGTCGAGACCGAGGGCCCTGGATCCGCAATAGCCAAAGTGGATAAACAGAATCGCCCCCGAAGTTTTATAATTTTGCGGGGCACGCGGCCGCGTCAAGCATATCCAATAAGTCCGTCTGGCCGACTGACTCATTACTCTAGGGTCGTTATTATATCAATTATGGATCCTGAGTTCTCTGGACCAGTTAAATAACGATTGATTTTGTTCGCCCAACTTTTATACCGTTGTTTGTCGTTCCTTTATTTTCGTCTGCACGTGTAGACTGTACGCGTTTTTTTTCTACTCGGCTCAGTTTCCATTATTCTCCGATGAACAACCGGAGCCACGAAGAGGAAAATTAACGAAACTCTGACTCTCTCATGGAGGCCTAGATATACCTGGATTCGACTTCTTCAAGCCAAAGATTTATTCTTCTTCCTCGGGAACGATTTTTTTTTGGAATTCCTGATTAGGAATCGCCACAATTGTTTTCAAAGTTACAAGATTCTGTGAAGGAGCCTTGTCACGCATTTTGGAGGTTGCGAAATGTCGAATATTCGATATATTTATTCATCCGAGTATATGAAGTCCCCCCACGGTCGTTGCGAGTATGTGAAGCATTTAGGCGACAACAAGACCGTAATGTACTATATAATACAAGGGCCATAAGTCACTTAAATGGAGCATGAAACCAACGTTTGCTCATTTGCCGTTTTGAAATATCAACATTTACATTTTAATGTCAACATTTTATAGCGAATGGGAATTTCTGAATAGCTTTTGTCCTGGACAATTTCCACACACAAAATTATGTTGTGTAATGTGCTCCCGAGTCGTTTCATGCAGAGACGAACATGAAATTGTGGTTAAATTTGGACACTCGGAATAACCCTAATGTTTTCATTAAATTCGAATTAATGGAAAACGTCGTTTCATTCTCAACTGACTTTTTTCAACAGTGCGAGAAGAACTCAGAATGGTTCCGACGTAAAAAGTTGATTTATCTATGACCGAATTAATACGATAAACGTTGTGCCTCCGCTATAATTATTGGTACTGAGTGTATTCAAAACAAAAAGAAAACAGCCATCCTGCAACAATCTTCATCTTAAATATAGAAGATGATGGACACAGTAATCAATCAAAAAGTCATCAAGCACCTGAAGCGGTGCAAAGTTACCGGCACCGGTCGGTATGGTTTTCGGTGAGATGCAGAGGTTTCACGAGCAATCTTTAATCTCCCAGGTCTAGGTATCTGGAGAATCGAAAATGAGAAAAAAGGGTTGAGAGACCATTAGCAAAGACAATAATCTGTCTGTGGATCTATGTACCGGCTGGAGCGCCCATATTATTCGTTTTTCTCTTACCAATGCCACCCTGGACAGTTTAACTGAATGTTATCGAGTACTCAAAACGTAAAAGATAACATACAAGCGAGTAACAGCTATGTAGTCCTCTCAGGGGCAGAGAAAATCATTGAAAATCAACAAACTCTAACCTGAAACTTCATATTATGAACCAGGTGTTCCCCAGGGCTCGGTCCAGGTCCCAGCATTCTTTCTGATTCATATGAATGACCTTCTCTATCCAACGAGCAACCCTACCCAGACCTCTGCAGATGACAGTACATATCACTTCAGCATTTCGTTTGACATCATGAGATTTCTGAACTCAATTTTTTATTTTTCGTTGAATTCCTCCTTTAATTAAATATCATATGTTTCAGAGGGATTCGAAGTCTTTTTCTTATGCTCAGATTTATAAATTGTGCGTAATCCATAATCGAATGTTATTCATACAAAACGCTTCTATCCAATAGTACAAATTCAATTCATGTTAATGAGAACAAGATTAATAGAACCGACGGTAATGAGCCACATTGAAATTCCCGATTGTCCTATAAAAAACGGCCGAGCAACTGGTAGTTCTCAGCAATTTGAATACCCACGAAAATGCAGCTTGATTTCTATCTGTTACTCTATTTTGAAGGTACAGAATGACGACAAATGATCAACACGATCATCTAGAAATTCTCCGTTCCCAATTACGCCATTGTGATGCGGTATGACGCAACAGAGATCGAAATCCAATATGAAATATCATCGTTTTCAATGGGACATGATGGATGTCTAATACATGGGTCCTTTTTAATGTGCTGTAATGGGACAACAGCGGCTTCTTTTGTCACGTAAAAGGATGCTACCTAGCGTTTTTTTTTTTCCGACCGGTTCTATACTTCGATTCAATATCCAGTCATATTTTAGTTGGAAAACAATTTAAATTTATGAAAAATTGCATCGAGAATGATCGGGCGGAATCCTGAGGAACGACACGTGGATTCACTCTTCCTCTTGTGAGGTCCACAAAATGAGTCTTGTTATCAAAAAAATTGAAAGTGATTGAATCGAATCCCCGGTATGAACTTTGTTGATTAACATTGTGGATAAACATTTCTCTGACTCCGTTGTAGACGAAAGTACTTATTTCCAAAATTAGGCTAGGAGAGTCGATGCCTGGGATTAAAAGAAGTTGAATGTTTTTTTACGGTTTTATGATTTGTGGAAAGTTCACCTCCATTCGGCAGAGTTTGAATAGTCTAGGCCAGGCGATCGGGAGAGCATTAAGCGTTTCAGAAAAATGATTCGAAAGAGGAGAAGTTTTTTACTTCCGTAAAAAAAATACCTACTCGAGTTCATAAACCCGCCTTGATTGGAATCGAGAGGTATATTTCTCCAACGTGGCCTCTAAAACGGAAAGAATAATGAACAATGATAAAGTTTTTATTGGTTCCAACACAATTGAAATCAGAATCGACAAAAAATTATGGTACCTTTCCGCGATCATGATTTAAATTTTAAAAAGAAATATCCGACGAACAAATGACGCTTCGGAATGTTCGAGCAAGCTCCTATTGAATTCGAACCCTTGAGGGGAGAGACAAGAAAATAAAGCAAGGGTAGCGATGAACAAATATCAAATGAACTCCAGTTGAAAAACGCTTTCTGCTTATAAAAGCCGAGGTAAGGTTAATTAAAAATCGGCATTCGTATACATAAAATACACGTGGATATTACTCTGACTCTGAAAACTAATTACAACTTCTAAACTTTTCAAAAACGCATGCTTGAGAGCCGTTAGCTCTCCAACTTTTGTAGATGATAAATATGGTTTTGATGGGATCTCATAGTTAGCGAATTCGTTGCCTAAAATATTTTCATTCACTAATTACGAACTGCATTCTGAATACAGATCGAGACTGGGTTATTTTATTTCATTAAAGCCACATCGGCATCATATCCTTTTCTGTTAGATACCTAGTTGCTTCCAGCAAACGGTTGAATACCGGATAGATTGACATAATTCGTGTCAACTAGGGGGCGAAACTGACACTTATACGTTTGAAACGCATGAAGAAAAGAATTTGCATCTGATTATGTTCAAAGTTGGGAAAGCGAGCTAATATTTTTCGGTTTCGGGGTTTGCCAAGTGAAAATGACGTTGCGACAGCATTTTGCATGACAAAGGACCACTTGACAGCCCTGTAAATATGTGAGGAATTATTCATGAAACTCTATGTGGGGCGCGTCTCTGACATTTGTGGTAGCATTTCGCTACAATTTCAAAGAAAGGAGGAACACGTCGAATAAATATGGATGCACCCCTATCATATTTCCCAGCATCGCGTAGTAATCTCCTCTACAGAGCACACTGCCCAACACAAACTTAGTGCCATTCTTTCCTTTCGGATTATTGTTGCCAATAATGAATATTTGGAGTCGAAAGTGAAAAAAATACAGATATCATGAAGTTTTCAAGAAAATTACTGGATAAATTTTGATGAAGAAACTAGATCCTTCCTCAGACTGCTCTGTTTTTATTGACAGTTATGTAATTGAAGATTGAAATTTTCATAATATTTTGATAATATTGAACAAAATTGTTGGCATATATTTTCTTGATATTAATCAATCGTTTCTGCGTTGAATATCTCTCGATGGAAAAATAACACATCGGAAATAATGAAATCCTTATTTGAAAAGTAATCCGAATTTGTGTAGAGATCGTGGGCTGTTTCGAATAAGTAATTTCAGAATGAAACCCCCGTAGCTATATGTTGGGAATCGATGTGGAAACGGAGAGGAGTTAAAACATTTGTATATCATTTAGGGGGGATATTTCGATCACGCAGTATTTGTCGATCTGCTCTATCATTACTGGAAGTGGCAAATAGCATAAAAGCGGTTTAGTTTGCCGTATAATATCGGATCGTGCCTCGGATTCGATCTTGTACGTAGTTTAAAAATGATTTGGGTCTCAATTTGACAGCAAATGGGATTGTCTTGAGCGAGTGCCTCGGGATGACATTAGCCTGTCTCGAACCGCAGTACAAAGGCTTCCAACCGTCCTGTCACTGCGTAATATATGCTAACATGTTTTTGCCAGAGGCACCGATCACTTTATGAGCCTTGACGTTCTTATGGAATTTGCGAATTCACAGCCTGATCCCATTATGCGAATTATTTTTGTACTCATCGTTCCGCAGGACCAGGAAGATCGAATACGTTTCGCCGGAATGGTTTATTGATTCCATTGTCGCACAGCGCCCTTACTTTCGCACATACACCGCCCGACATAAACAAAGCTGCGAGGGTGATAAATCAACCAGTTTCTCTGAAGAATAAGCCGGCTTCCCTTTAAATTTCTGTACGACCTGTATCAAACTTGCTGGGTTGATTAAATTTTGTCCAACAATAGCATGAAATTTCTGAACAAAAAGTTGAATACCAGCATTTTGTCAAGCAGCGGTGTAAGAATATATGGTATATGTTGTTTGACAAGCTTAGACCCCAAATTTCTCATAGGTTCAGTATGAAACACTTGCTCCCTAATTGAATTATACCAAAGTAAGATTGCTGGACAGTTAAAAAGCCTTATCATTGAAAATCATTGTGAACAAAACTCAGCACAATGAGGATTTACCTTGACAAGATTATAGATCACGATTCTTAGAGATTGGACCTAGGAACTCAATGGTAATGACGTAAACCGAATACTCACTATCAACGACCTTCTATTTCACTTATAGGATTGCCGGCACGATGAAGTGATATACTCACCTGAAAAAGAAGATGATTAATAAAATTTTATCATTCAGGAAATCTATTTTCACAAGGAACATTGACAAAGTGAAGGCAAAATTTAAGAAAAGAAGCATTGCAGAACTACACAGTTACAAATAGGTCATTCAAGGGGGCTCTAACCACCATTTTCGACCCAAACAATCCAGACACGAAATCGATTATATGTGGCAATGTGGAAGCTAGAGCAATGCTGAATAAAGACCTTAGGATTCACTTTGAAGAGCTCTCTGGAATCTATAAAACAAATTCTCTGCACTCCATATCCTAGAAAAGTGATAGAACACCCTGATTTTCAGAAAGAGGTAGAACATGATGACAATCTAGCCACAAGATACCGTTGTTTGTTCTAAATGTCCATTCTCACAGTGACCGAATATTGCTCAAGGATTTCTTGTATTAACTCTGCACAGATTGAGAAAGATGATTGATTGATTTTTCAATACGAAGTCTAACGAGTTGACAAGAATCAACCAGTGACAATATCTCTTCTAAGTCAATTAGACATGACCTTTAGCCAAAGTCAAGTTACGAAATCTGGGGACTTGATGGATGTTGAATAGAATGTTCATATACAAAACGGTTACATGTGCCACGAGAAAAAATGGAAGATCGATTGAGATTTTAGATTTTCAGACGTGCTCATTTTGTTGGACGGACACAGTGAGCCTTGAATATGAGATTGAACAGTCATTCGATAGAGGAATCAATTCGAAAATGATGAGTGATCGGACAATCCTCATTGCGAGTCCAAAGAATGTAAAACAACAATATGTAACCCAATTTCCAAGATTGATCGGTATGGATGGACATAAGGCAGTGCGAAGATCAGAAAGCTGAAAGACAATTGTATACATTTAAAGAGCAGGTGTAACAAAACTTCTAGGTCTGTGTGGAAAAATTTGTAATCGAGTATAATAAAACATTTTATGAGACCTGGATAATGGTGGTATATTTTTACGCATTATAACTTTTTAAGTAGTTTTCAATTTAGATAACGCAGCAGGAATAAGGGACAACGCTTTGTTGTTCTTGTCTGTCGGTCTTTGACTCGATATGCCGCTGCTATAGTTGGATATGGCCCCCTATGGGGGGCACAGCTGCTATTCTGATATCCGAATTTCATCTTCGGCATCAAGATCTCCCACCATCTCGAGAAGAGATGGTGGCTCAATGTCCGAGACCATGTGGTAGGTATATTTTCGATGGACATTTGGATCGTAGAAACTCATTAGTCACCCAATAGATTAATGAAAACCGTCCACATAAAAGTCGTTAATTCGATACCTACTTTTATGACAGCAAAAATGGCTTTAACAGTAGCTAAAAATATTTCCCTTGTCGTGATTCACAGAAAAATCACGAAATATGTTGATCCTTCGTTATGGTGGGACTGGAATGTGATAAATCCTACAGGTCTTCTCCGAATTGCTTTCTATAGTTGCGAAAACGAAGCCTGTACAAAGGTAGATCTGCTGACCCATTTATCTCAAATATCGATGTGTACTTCAATAGTAACACTCTTCCATTTCGCATAGTAGTAGTGGATGGCAAGTCCAATGACTCCCTGATAGAGTACAATCCGCCTTGTAATTTTTCTGGCCAGTCCTACTGATTGTGTAAAATGTCAATAATGACCCCTGATGATGCTTGCGGTTTTCTTCCAATATTCTTCTCCTCTCTAGAAGGATTATTATCTTCGAAGTTTGGTTATTATTTTAATCAAAAGTATGAGATTGAATTACTTTTCTTTGCTATGCAGTGAACCACAACATTATATCATAGTCATACACGTACGGTAGATGTTCTCATTCTGAATTATTTACGAGATTTGATTGGTTTTATTTTATTGCTAATAATATAAACGTTCAAAGTGAATTTGAGGATATCGATTCAAATTCTTAGGATTCCCGAGTCCAAAATATAGATCGTCATTTCTTTCGTGTTCCTCTTCTTTTTTGTAGAAAACACACTAGACAGAAGGTTGTTTCACACTGGTTGAATTGATATGTCAGTTTTTTCAAAATTCTGAAGAATTGAAACTGAAATTTGGACCTGTTGATCCAGTGTATCTCACCGCTCAATTCGTAATTGAAAAATGCTCTGGATCTGTCGGAAATGTTGAAGTTGAATGTAGCCCCGCAGGAATTCCTGCATCCGTAGAATTCCCCAATAATAAAGGAGGTCCCGCTTCGTTCTGCAGTATAAAAAGCATAACACAGCTGCCTATTGAGCGATTGTGTTTTCCCCTAGCATCTTTGTCACATTAAAGTTCCTGTTTGCTCGAACGCAGGGATCAGACCCGTCTTTTTGGAACGTTGCGGGTGTTTTTATCTGGCCAATTTGTCGTCTGTTGTTGACATTTACCAACTTGTTGAACATCGTTTATTGAGCCAGACCTTGAGACGTCAATCGTGCGAAAAAGTCCTGATAGACTTCCTTCAGTTCATCCATCTTCAAGGATTTGGTTCTATTTCTTGAGATTTTCATTTCGAATATAAATTGGTCGTCATATCTTCTTGAATTGATTCATATTTCACATTTCCAATGTTAAGTGAGGAAGATCTTTATGGAAAAATTCCACTTAGTTGGATCAAACTATGAAAAATCTGGCAGAGTTCGAAATGCTTCAAAACTTGACAGGGCCCATCACTAAACATTATTTATTTCGACACGTACGTTGCTTATGGTCTACCTCCTGTATAAAAATCCGAAGTTTTCAAGTACTACTCAAGTCTTCAATGATTAACTTAATTATAGAGACAAGTGATGCAATCACCAGTGATTTTTATCCACCTAGGGATTGAAAATGATTGCCTATAGGCCATATAATACAAAACTAATTATAGGAAACTCGACATCATCGCGATAACGCAATTTTAAGGGACAAATGACAAATGGATATTTGAATTACATGCTTGTAGTTTGTTTCTATCCCAGTGGCGGCTTCAGCGGTTATACAGCAAAACACTGTCTTCTTTAAGTCAAACGTGTCCAATATTTGTCATCTCTTTTAGTATCAGTAAAATGGTCTTTTTATCTGAGTATTTTAAGACAAAAATTCGTGATTCAAATGATGCTATCTGTAATATTTTGGATATCTTTCAAGGGTAACAAATTTCCACGAAAGTTCTTCAGACGACAAAATGTTTCATACGGAACTTATATAGATCTGAGAAATTCTCTTTCTCGGTAAAACCAACGTTGATCTTTCGACATTGAGACAAACCGGATATTTCATTTTGTATTATGAATAAAACCACAGACTATCGATGATACCTGCTTCCAACATACAATTTATTTTCACAATGTAATTCTTTCATATTTATTATAATTGTTCACATTTCATTCAGAACCTCCATTGTAATTATTATTCAGAGCATGATTGAGTGCAATTATTTTTTCTGCATCTTTTTTGCACGATGCCGGTATATTATAGGAATAGCTAAAGTCATTTTCAAGAGGTTCATCCTTAGATGAGTCATTGTTATGGGTCAATATTGGCGAATTCTGTTGACAATGCACATAAAATGGACGTATATCATTTCTGAATTCTTAATAAGTCGAATGATGAACTGAAATAGGACCAAAACATTTCCCTGAAGAAGTCCTGAGGTCAGAAACATTATTTAATAATGATGGTGTTTCTATCTAGGAACATGTCGGGATTGGTTCAGCTTCTTCAGATTCCAAATGCTCAAATTGTTATAAAAGTGACTATACCCATAGGAGTAGAAGTAGCCGGTGTGAATAAATGGTATGCCATTAAACAGATTGTTTTGCGCGTCTTGAATCGTTCGAAATGGAAACGGAAAGCAATGGAAACTGGTTAGGTATAATTGGGTGCTATAGGTTAGTAAATTGAAAACAAATAGGAATGGAAACCGAGCAATAATCATCAGTGAAGGGACCTGAATCAAAGGCGCGATACCGCGATAGAGTCCGACTGTGCGAGCGACCTTAAAGGTATAATACGCCACAATTTGGTTCCAACACGTAATGATAGGTTAGCGCATATGTCCCGAGTCAAGAAGTGTCACGATCGAGCCAGCCAGGGCCAGGCGGTTATCAACTTGCCTAAAAACTGACAACCAATGGCGTAGAAATGGGGAACATCGAATCAAGCATCCCTGGCTTTTAACTGAAAACTACTTGGGGATGTTCCAAGCTCAGGCGAGAGTAAGAAGACGTCTCCCACAGTTTTCTTGAGAAAACGCACTGTTGGGATGGTATGGAGGCAGTTGCTTTCATAAGAAGTTCCTCCTTATAGGAAGGAATTTGTTCGCTCAGCGTTACATGAATGATGTAGTGGAACCCAATGGTTTACCTCGTCTTGATTATTTCCGCAGTCCACTTTCCTACAAGATAATCATCGACCACATGTAACCAGAGTTACTTTTGTCATGAGACGCAGGTAGCATAGGTTACTATAGTTTATGGTTTGGTGAGGGGGTTATATTCCCTGCGATCAAGGTTTATTGTGCCCCCCATGAGAGCTGTTTTCACATACCTAAGAAGCAAATGGATGACCCCATTAGAAGTCATGCCAAAGCTCCTGACTGGATGCGTCCATCCCATTTATGGTTTTTCTTGCACTTTCTGTTGTCTTGCCTCAAGAAAGTTCTCCAACTATTACTGTTTTTTCTGTACATACTCCGAAATATATTTATTTCTGTGTGGCGAGTTCATAGGTGAAGGGTATCATCCAACCTGAATTCATTCCTGAAACATTTTGGAGGAAATTGAACCATCCAATTTTCAATAAAGCTGGTGCTGCTCGGGTGAAAGGTTCCTATTTCTACGGCACTGGACAGTCACGAAGTGTTTCAGCTTGTCCAAATTTACCGACTGCCGCATTATTTCGTCAAATTATCGGGCTAGTAGATATCTGACCTTCAACTCTTCTGTGACCAATCCGTAATCTTCAAACATAAATCTGTACTCGTCCCCGATTTGAAACAATAATGATACTTTTTCTTGAACCTTATCTTCATCTCCGGTCTTATGGAGTCCATTTTAATTATAGTGTATTCCACAGTTTCGAAGAATTCCCGATTATCTATCGACTTTCAGTTCAGATTTGAAGGAAAAAAAAAGCATTTATTATGCTGCGATAGTTGATGACAATGTTGGAAATGCGACAGGTATATTGAAGAAGATAACGATCTGAGTTGGCTTTTGCAAAAAAATAAATTGAAAATGACCGAATGCTTCGAGCGATAATTTTCAACCAGCGACCACCCTCAAAAGGGTAACTATTAAAAAATCTGTCAGTAAACTGTTAGATCGCCAACACCCGTTGGAATTTTCGCTTGACTGGTAACGATGAATGTCCAAATGAAATTCCGATAAAGTGAAAACAATCAACTGTTTTTGCTTTGATCATATTTTTGGCCCTGGAATCGTCAACAATTTGCATTGTATTAATGCAAACTCTGGTCTGGACATTCCTTGCGTCATGTCCTGTGATCATCCAGCGTGAACTAATCGCTATACGAATGATTAAACTTCAACATAATTGTAACATTCAGGCAAAGGGAGGTTGCATCAAACCCAAGCTCAGATCTTTGATATCCTACAGTGTAATGTTGTATGTCTTCTGATCTTCATGTCCTTTGTTTCAGTGCTTGGGGCACGCGCGAGCGTCAAACGTACAATCGTACGTATCTATCTGGCTATTCTTTCTTGGCAATTACTCGCTCAGCCTTCGGCAAACGTAGCTATCTGCTAGACGGTATCAGAAGGACATCTGATAATTCGATATTTTATACCTCGCATCTGACTTTGCGTCAATGCAAATAAATAATCGCGGAATATTTCCGACCGTATCTATCCCAGATGCGAAATTCTGCAGCTTTTCGATCAGAAGCTCATTAAACTCCTCAATATTAGTCACAATACCCATAATAATAACGAGAATTGCTTAAGGGAATATTTTTATGTCTCTATTTCTTTATTCAGGCACTTAGGAAACATGAATAACTAATATATTCAACTATCGTCCCCTATTCCAATAAAACACGAGCAAAAACAACATTGGTGGATGTAGTATGCTGTAGCCTTCAAAAAAAATCCTCCTTCAACAACGTCCATCTTCATAGACCGAAGCAAAACCGTTTCGAAGAACTGTCGATGAATAGATCATTTGAATTGGTATCAATAACACATTTTCCCCTTATAATGTCTCTGAAACGGCTGGTTGAACAACTGATATGGTCCGGTTTAGTTCAAGTTGTAGCGCATCAGATAATTCCAACTAAAATTGATTTATCGATTGGATTTACTGGGAATCACTTTGTTTTGAAGTTTTTGCATTTCACTAGAAGGATGAAGTCGATGTTACAATGTGGTTTTGGATTGTTTAAATGAAAAAGTATGTTTGTTTACTACCTATCGAACGATTCTCCTAAGTATCG
The DNA here is from genome assembly GCF_907165205.1 of Coccinella septempunctata. NCBI lineage: Eukaryota > Metazoa > Arthropoda > Insecta > Coleoptera > Coccinellidae > Coccinella > Coccinella septempunctata. Next base: position 667,683 of record NC_058198.1, read on the forward strand.
TTATTTTTTTTGAGAGGGATTGAAATCACTTTAGTTTGTATTCAAGTTTATGGTATGTGTGTCATAAGCAAGATTTTTCCTGATACATTTTAAAAGGAAACAGTTCAAAATGATCTATTCGTATCATAGTGGATCTTTTTCATAGATGCGATGTATTCTTTTCGTGAGAGGAGCACTATACCTATTTCATTTCACAGCGAGAATCGATCTAAATTTCTTTTGGGAGCCTCCACTCCGAGTGATGGTGAGAAAGATACCGATGATTATTTTTTATGAAGTTATATAGAGAAGGACCCGATAGCTTTTTTCTGTTGTCTCAGACCGGCAAGGTATTAATGCTACAGGAGGTATAATACTACGATAGATGAGTAATATCTTGTCGACAGTTTTAGGGTCGATTAATTTCAGGCACGCTGAAAACCACAATGAAAAGTAAACCGAAAGAAGGTTAATTATAGATAGATTTTTATGAGATATATAAGAGATAACAAATAGTACAAGCCCTAGAGTGTCAGAAATGCATTGTGTATCGCTCAGTGGGATACAAAGCCCTACGAGACCTCTCATTGTGTCGCAGACCTATTTCTACTTATATTTCAATGCGTTTGCCCCAAAACAAATGGTTGTCCATTGTCGGCTCTTTTGACTTTCAAATGTCGAATTCGAATTTATTATGTGTTTTGAATGTTGAACGTCCCCCTGAATTTATACCCAGTTAACACTCTATTATTTATTGAGGAAAGGAAATTTGCTTAAATACGTTTTGATTTTGATTTACAGACCCGATTTTTCTGATATTATTCTTGTACATTGTGGAATAAACTCACTTGTAGTGTCTGATCATCTGCCCATAATTCAATATTGCCGCGATGTATTTCAAAGACGGCGATATGTGGGTGTGTTTGCTGATTCGAAATTTTATGCACTACCTACTTGCATGACAGTACAATAAATACAGTCACAGGTCGGAGTTATTCACCCGGCAAATATGTGAGCTCTTTCTTCTGGAAAAATCGGGATGACCACCACAATACCTCTTCAGATGAAAAACTATTCACGGTTCCGAATAAATATCGAAAGGAAAAACTCGATATAGGGTGTACGTTTCTGTTATCACCTAAATAAGCTATGGTGGTATCAAAGTTGTTAAAAACTCTAATTCAGTCCTTTACTTTTGTTATAATTTTCTAACAGTAGCTTATAGAACCGAAAAATTGTTATCCTGAACCGTACACATGTTTATACTGAGGTAACGGCGGAATAATAGAGATATTGGGGATTTCCGTTCCACTAAAAAATCCATGGACCATTTGGCACGAAAAAAGGACCATAAGTGGATAATTTTTCAGGCCTCAGTAGGGATACCCCTAAAAAATAATATGATTAAAAACCGACCTATTGACAAACAATGTATGGGACATAATAATAAAAGAATGCACCTATATTTCGTAATATTTCTGAAAACTTAAATAATACACTCAATCATGCATGAAATATGTGAGGGGCCTCGGATAATAAGACCCAGAAAGAGATTCTTCTGTTTATCAGTTCAAAGACGCCGCATATTGGATACATCGCATACAATGCAACTTTGTATATTAATATATGAAATTTTGCACGCCTCGATACACTTGTTACTCCTTCAGCAATAAATATTGTCCTTTGTTCTGTACAGGAATTTTTACAGAAGTTCTGTAGCGTCTTCTTCCGAGGAAGTGCCATAGGCGTGCACCTGCACACACCAATATGAAGATTACAATTCACCAGAATCTTTGAAAAATCCTTAAAACTTATTCCCTCATATTTTTTCGGAGAAAATGCGTTTTTCGAGCATATTACAAGAACTTGAAAAAACTAGAGTGTCTCATTATTATGTCTTATACATACATTAGTTCTATGATAACTTATTCGCATTGTGGATCCTAATTAAATCAAGTTCGAACAAAATTAGTGAGTTCTCATGGTTAATAATTTTATTTAAAATCAAGTGGCCGCATATCCTCACCGCTTCATTATTTTAAGGTTATTCTCACCTTGTAACCACGTCTATGTAGACTGGGACAATTATTTATGTTTCGTTACAACCGGCTCAAAAAAGAAAACCAAACAAAGACGGACCGGCGCCTTATTTACATATAGCTGATGACCAGAGAATTGGTAAGGCACTTGGTATGCCTAACGAAATTGCCTTTTAAAATATTATTTACAGTATTCACTTTGAAGTATCAGATTTTATTGGTGCCCTCCAACTAAAGCACTCCAGAGAGAGTCTATGTGAAACTTGTTGGTTTGGAAAACCGAAATCACGATGAAAGTAAATTAGATTATTTTTCCGAATGATTTCTTTCGATATTTCAGTCCAATATTCAACTGAATTATTACATCATATTGAAAAAAAAGTGATAATTCCTTCAGAGTTGTATTTTTTTCTAAAATTATGCAAATCAACCGGTTGCTCTATATCAGACGAATTAAATTTTCATTTATTCAACGTTAACACGAAAAACTACCCTCTAAGCAGACACGATTCGTTATTCTAGACCCCGAAATACCATCTGGTAATTTTGAACAATAAAAGTACCCCCGTTCTAGAATAAAAGGCAGAGCAAAGCGTCAAACGAAAAACAATGAACTATGTAACAACACTGCTTCAATCCCGAGTTGTCTACAGAGCAGGACAACAAAAGCTGAGGCTGTAAAATGGCAAAGTGTACTTTCCTCTTTAATTCTAAAAGCCATTGTTTTGTATTATAAACTCCATTTCATTCACATGCCACTACAAATGAAGTCGAATCAACCTCCCACTGAGTGGGATTCATGCCATTAGAGAGAAAAGTACTCGTATTCTAGAATTATGACACTTTTATACTCCTAAACGATATGATTCGATTGAAAAATCGACGAGTATGTAAAAAAATTCATGTATCGATTTCGAAAAGCAGATCATAATAAAAGGTCCTATAGATTTATTCTTGGACCATCTAATATCCTCGAGAACTTGCCTATGTGTTCCTTAGTATGTTACAACCATCATGAGTTGAATAACAGGTCAGTGTTTTAAAAGTCCTTTCTGTCATTAGTGACAGTGACATTATTGAAATGATGTCATCTGCCTCTTATGTGACACACCACATAAATGGATACAAAGTCTTTATTGTCGGAGTAGATATAAAGACGATATTGTTGGTTTTTGTTGGGCGTATGACATCCTAAGGCAGCTTCACCGACTGGAATTTATGAGTAGAGTAACACTTAAAGCTTCACATAGAGGGTCGGGATGCTAACTTGAATATATATTGAAAAATGGTTCATATAGATTGTTTTCAGTTGCAGAGAGACTCTGAAATGAATGCTGGAAAGTGACAAAAAAATTCGTGGTTGTATTTATTCTTTTTTGATAGCTCATTCAATGATGAACTCACGCTACAGTTCAGATTTCATTCATCTGTTTATATATTTTTCAATCTGCGAATAATGTAGCTAAGAATATCGGAATCACTCAAAAGTCCATACTCTAGCTTCTTCAGAGTTCATTGTGGAATTGAAACGTTGGAGTTTGGCTTTTTCGACAGTCGGTAGTGTTTGAGAACCGAAAAATAAAACAAGTAATATAACCCTTTTTTAATTACTGAACGAAGGTGTAAAAGATATTATCTGTTAAATCTCGGTAATGATATTTATTAAACATTCTCAGAAATGGAGGATTTTATTGTCGGCGGCATGTTAATTACAGTTTTTGACATTTTTTCAATGAGTTGGATTCGAGCTATAAACCAGAATGACCCTCTAGTCCTTTTATTCTTCTTATATGACGCTCCATCCGTCTTTTTCTAGTTAATTGGTTCTATCTGCCTCTACGGAACGGTTGTCTGGTTTTTATTCTACCATAATCGATTTATTGACGGACCTTTTAGTGTTGAAATATACAGGGAATTAGTATCTGTCCTTTTGTGAAATAGAAAAAGCAATCAACAGATTTGCGACGATCTATTTTCACCATAATTAAATAACAACCATCCTTTACATCCATTAATTATAACGTCGTTAAAGGTATCCTGTTATCCAACAGTGCGCTGTTATTGATTGTCGGAAATTTTATGAAAATTAAAGCACCTTAATCCGGGATGACGTGAGAACCACCAAATCTCAATAGAATATCCGATGGTTCGCTTTCACGGGCAAAGATATCGATATATTGAAAGTTAATTAGGAATTATCCAATCCTGACGAAGGATGTGCAACAGAATAACTACCAGGAATACCTACATATCCCTTGATGCCATACAGTCAGAGATCACGTCAAGTGTAAATTTTTCTGTGAGTGTCCCCTATCTGAATATTCAAGCGATCCTACTTCTTGGTCTGATTGAAAGATCAAGATAGGACCGGATGTCATGGGAAGTGGGTACAGACAATGATAAACTACGATAAAGTGACAATTGAACAGGTTATTTGAATATTGCTCGGATATGAGATCGAAGATAGCTCAGCTTTTTCGTCGTTGAAACCATAGGATTAATGTATGCTTTTTTGAACAATGCCAGAGAGAGCATGAAATTTTGCATCTGCGGAATGATATTCTAAGATATGTCTTGAAGAGATGACATTTATGTTTCATTTTAGACAGTTCCATCTTATTCCATGAAAATACTGTTTCAGACCCATACTGTGTAACAGAGACATTTATCCACATCAATGTCAGAGTCAGGCATAATATCTTCTTTAAAAAATATAATACGTCTGCTTATCTTCCAGAAAAATCATCACAGATTGGAAAGTGATGCACATTCCGAAAAATAAACTCTTCTAATTATAAATTTGAGAACTACAGCGATCTCGAAGAAACCGTTCGGTCTTGACGAATTTTCAACTGACCCCAAAAATGAGTTTCGTGAGGCGTGCAGTATTTCATTTATTTATTCATTATTCAATTTGAAATAATTCAGGGGGTTTCACGAGCATTCCCGACGATATTTCAGGAATGTTTTAACGATATGACGGAGGGTTGTCTGCGCCATTTACCCTTTCTTATATCCGAAAAGAAACCCTTGGGATCTCTAGATGTGCTAATTTTTATGTTTCGAGCCATTCTAAGCAGATATGCCGCCGTTCCGGTGAGAGTAATTATAAAATTTATAAAGTCTGTTCATGAACATAAACAGAAAGAGTTTGACTATTAGCCCTTTCGCAAATTTCATTGAATCGCCCCTCTACAGTATTTATAAATGTCTTTCAAAAATGAACCTTCTTCAGGAATAACTATTATACCGTTTTCAAAACACAGAAGAGTAGGACAACTGCAAATTGTGGAAAAAAATACGAAATATGTAAAATTGCAGAATAGTAAAATCACGGTTCTTCTTCTATTTTCATTTCGGACATTCTGTTATACGTACAAGGAATAATAATTCAAGGTGTAATTGACAGCCGTCGTCGATATTTAAACCAAAGTAAGCCATTCAGCAAGTTCCCTTTTTAACGTTCACATCAATATTCCTGATGTTATTCTGACAAAATCCATTATCATAACACTGATACGAAGTGGAAACTTCGTAAACCTCCAGGATGTAATGGCATCAAAAGCTCTCAGAAAATGTATATCCACCAAGAAATTCAATTATTTATTAACTCGCAGAATGTTAGTTAATTAAGAATATACCCCTATCCTCTGCCTTTTCTGAGCAACAAGACATATTTTGGAGGCGAAAGGAGAATAAGGAGCATAAAAGTCAAAGTCGGCTGCAATATTCCAAAAGTTTCGGCGAGGAAGCTTTCTTGGTATAACAAATTCCCTACGGCTGTCGAGAGTTTATGTGAAAGAGTTGTCAGCAGCATAAGTATGATCGATAAGATTGTATTAAAATCCAAAGTCGGAAGATCCTGGAAAATTTAATGTTTTCCAATAGAGCCGCTAGAAGTTATTCAAGAAATTTGCTTCAGCTTTCTCTTTTCTCATCTACTTCGCTTCAACGAAGTGTACTGGCTTCATTGGAATTGGAGGATCGATATTCCTGCTGGGAAGCCAACTAAAAACATATACTTTTTGTTATACTGATTAATTGAATCGTTTTATGGCGTATCAACAATCAGCAAGCTATCAAACTTCTTGTTGAGCTGTCACTCAATACTTTTTTTTCGAATATTTCCAAGTTTCTCGAAACTAGGAGTATTACTTTTGGATGAGTGGCAGTCAGTAACTTTCGTCTCCCGAAATTGATGTGACTTAAAACTGAATTGGTCTGATTGTTCGCATAACTGATTTATCTGATTTAATAAGATCGTTTTCAGTCAACTTAAGCAGAACAAACAAGGGGTGCCTAATCCATGAGTTCAAACAAGACGCAACGTACAATGTTATTACGTTCTGGAGACAGGGGTCCCATATTTCCGAAGAATAAGGTCCCAAGATACTGTACGTTGATTTTGCTGCATCGGCAAACGTCTTAATGAGACTAAAGGGGGATGAAGCTGTAATAAAACCGTCTCCGCGACTTTCGATTACACCATGAATGTTTTATGATTTACGGAATTATGTATGTGCAGTAATATTCTCAGCTACTCCCAACCGGAGAGCCCGCGGAAGATTCTGCTGATATTTTTCACCGCTGGCATTCGAATAAAATAAAAAGTACATTTTCTTCAATTCGACACAAAATTCGAGCAATTTATACCAACTACTTATGTCACGTTGCGTTGTCTTTCAAATGAATATAAACGCCTGGTTTGTTGCAAAGACTGACGACATGAAAGGGTGTTAGCATGATGTTTCATCGTTGGAAAAGGGTTTCCGCAATTTTTCAAAATCAATTAACTCATTGTTCTAGATTACTGTCACAAAGTGAATTTTTGATGAATATTGTTGGAGGCCAGAGCCGCGTATTTTAGTAATTTTAATCGTACTTTTTGTTCACCTTCCTCTTATTCTTTTTGCAGGAGTACATAAAAGTTGTTAATTATGATAAATATTCACAGCTTTTTCCTGAGAGAGCTATAGAACGGAAGGCTGTATTGTTATTCAGGGGGTAGCGGAGAAAAGAGGGGAGCTTCGTTTGTATTAGTGTTTAACCCTTGCCTTTTATCCCGTAACTTCCTGCTATCCTGCTGCCCCTTGGGACCTCGTCCTGAGAGCTGAAATCCTACAACGAAGCTGCTGTCCTTTGACTATTACTTAGTTAGATTCAGCTCCAGGCTGCATCCCCAATATCGAAGGGTTGCTTATGTTAATTACTACTCTTCTTTAACGCGTACTCGCCTCAGGAATTGCAATTCAGACGTAGCAGAAATTAGGGAATGCATATCTTGTCAAAACAATGCGGAATACAGTAGAGACTATACCGATTGGATAAAGGATGAACTACTTTTTTGTGATGAAGAAAAACTTGAGCCTTCCAGAAAAACTATATGGTAATAAAACATTTCTTTCGAGTAGCTTCGGCATATTAAAGGAACAATCCACCAGTGTTTTCTGTTTTATTTCGGGTCGGCATGGCTTATAGATGGCGCCAAAGGTAGCGAGTATAAAGATAATAACTTTAAGAATAATAATCGGTTGAGAGCTATTACTTCTTACTGTCAGCTGAGTCTCGATGGTCTCCGGATGCCTACGGTCACTTTTGTCCGGCCATAAAGTGGGCGTAAATGGACAAAAGATCATTTTTAATTTTCACAGAGACAAAGAATTGATTGATCATCTTCGGTGCCTTGATGGTCTATTGTTCGCTGTGCAGTTTTTCATACAATGTTTGAAAATGATTGAACAACATGTAGTTTATGAGTGAACCAATTATGGCCAGATAATGATGTATTATATTGAAAATAAAATGTCATTATCTACGGAGTGATTCCTGAGAGCATTCAAGTCACTTCGGATCATGATTGGTCCTATTCAAGTTGTGAAATAAGTCTTTGCGAAGAATATCATTACTCGAGGGATTCTTTCAGCATTTTCCTCACCATACTGAATGCACAGTTAGAACGTTTTCTGTTATGAAATCTACTTTTTTCAATTAATTTTCCACATCAACGAAAATACATATATGTATGTACATCAAGATCCATCAGTACATGTATATTGTAAGTCAGTCTTTATCCTTTGTACGAGAATTTTCAAAATTGTTGATCACAGCTTTTACAAATATGTGAAAAATCCAAAAAAAACTCCAATTTCATGGTGAAGCAGAAACTTTTGACTATGTTCGATGCCAAATTTTTTTGTCGAATAAAGCTCAGCATTATTGATCTGTAAATCATGCTTGATTCATTCAAGTAATATGAATAGTGCGACTTCATTCATTATGCTGGATTAAATAAGTACTCCTGGAGGGCATAACTTGGAGAAGTGAGAAGTTAAAACCAATAGTACTAATTGATTCCTAATTACTTGGCAATTTAAGTGTGCCCCAACTCACTAATTACAAAACCCCTGATCATTCTGATTTCAAAGTCTGATTTATCGGTTAAACAAGTAGGACAAGATTTATTGTTGCCGATGGAATCATGTACAGCTGGAGTAAAACATAATGCATAATGGATTCTCAGATGTTGGATTGATTTCGCATACAATTCGTGGGAATTATTGTGCATTTTATATCTGTTGGTTGGGAAGTATATTTGGTCCAAAATTCAGGGTTAGCATAGAAGAAAAATAGAAAATTTAGCTCAGGAATTGGACCTTTCCGAATTAGTACATTATTTCTGTAGCAGAAATTAATTGTGCCTATTAAAAAATAAAAGCATGAAGTTACTCCTGTTTTCGTTATCAAAAAGCTTCTCCAAATAATTCAGGAAGAAGAATAAGAAAAGTTTTGATTAGTTTCGTAATTATGACAACAATTTTAATCGACAAAGGCATGGAAGGAGATCGTGGTGCTAATGCCTCGTCTTTAGATTCACCCTCCGTCGAGGTAATTGCTGAAAGGATTAAGTAATAGATGTGATCTTAATTATTCAGTCTAATCTGCGGAACCCTTTTGAACTCGTGAACCGCGAAATGTATCACATACCACCGTTCTATTCATGATTATTTGAAGATACATGGAAATTCCACATCTATTTTTTTTGTTAAAAGAAGAAGGAAAGTGTTAGCGTAGGAAATTTTTGAACATATATAAGAACCAGAGGTAACGAACGCTGGTCATTACACGAAACGACGGACGGCAGGAACCACTAAATAATGCAAAGAAAGCCACCATATCACTCAGTCCCCTTGCGCCTCTGGTATCCCAAACGTCCCTGCCACCCTCTCGGACCAACGGTCACGTTTGCTATTGTCTGTAATGTAAAAACACCGAAAGCAGTGAAAGATTAATAGCATCATTTGAATTTTTTACATCGACAGATGACCCCATCGACATCTGAATATTCCTCGTTATGATCCTTTTCTGGATGTGATTTATTTATAAACTTACTCAAGAGTGTCTGGTTTTTAACAGTTACTCCCTATATTCCACGAAATGATATATCAAATGGGTTTCCAAAATTACATGGAGACTGATGCCCCGAATATAAATAACTTCGGGATAGACGTTGAACAGATCAATTTCGTTCGACAATTTGCCGGTCGATTACACATTCCTTGCCAACGTGAAATTTGGGAAATGTGCACCACCAAAATCCTTGTTGAGTAATCTCCATTTCTCGGTAGCGATCATTTGCATAAAAGGCAAAAATATCTCATTTCAGAAGATCAAAATTTGAGGATAACACTTAAAAATTTACTTCTGAAAGGGGACTCTGGTGAATCAGTAGGAATTTTTGGATTATTCCGATCTGCGAACGCTCGGCGGTTTCCCATATTCGGCGGCTTATATATGAGGTCTGTCCCCTGACGATTCAGAAAACTGATTAATCGATTTGCGGCAGTGCTCTTATCGATGTATCCAAAACGTGGGGGAATGAAAATAAAATTGATAATGAATTACAAAAACCGAAACGCGACCGGCCAATATCCCGGTGAATGCGTGAAAGAGAGGTTTACGATAATAATGGATTAACCGAGCTTGTGTTGGGTCCAGCGGATTCGAATAGTGGCTGGTTTCATCACGCAATATGAACGAATAATTAAAAGCAAAGTACAGGTATTGACATCCTAATGGTTTTTCATCGAAGGATTTTCAGCACTTTATGGCGATGCCTATATATCCGGGTTATGTTAGATATTTAGCGCATACTATTTTCATCATTTAGTCTTATGATCTTCGAATGTATGAATAATTAATTGATTCGTTTTATAGCAAAATCGTATCTGATAATGTCTTTGTCTAGTCCAGACCAACTCACATCAGTGAACAATTTATCGATAACACTCCCAAGTAGAGAATTCGAATGAAACCTTAAAAAAATCGATTCATTTTTCGGTTCCGTGGCTCATAGACTTGTATGAATCCTCCATTCCAGCCACCATTTTATCCGTTACGTCTTAATGGCGTATTTCTGTAGAAAACGTGGCTATATTCTTACTGGGCCTAGACACCATCAATATGAGGAAAAACACAATTGTTACATTCGAGTTATTGAACTTGACATGTACTTATGATGTAAATTACAAGTTATAATTAGAATCTCGGCAGAAAAGCCAACGTCTAGGATAGGTACGTTGAAGGTAATTAAAAAACCATTAGGCCAAGCGTGTAAAGCATATTTTTATTTTCAATTTGGAATACATTAGGTACTGACCAGTATTACAATTAACTTACTGTTACATTATGCTCGAACATCGGAACACTGCTTTACATTATCATTAATTATCCCGGTAGAGATTTACGGCTTATAACACTGCTTTTTTGCATAATTTCGGTATTACCCAAATATCTAAACATTACGAATTTATGGCCTGTAACGTACGGACTTGTCGAAACTTTCAATGGGAGAAATTGATACTCATATCCATTTTTATGTCATAAATTGAATCATTTTTCGGAAACGAGAAATTTTTCATTCAGATTAATCAATACCAGGACTGCCAACTGCCAACTGCCAAGAGATTTTGAAATTCCCTTTTTTGACAATTATAATTTCTGAAAACCAAAAAGCAGATGAATATGATTTTTTCTATTTGTTGTAAACCAAATGCTAGTTAACTTCGACGCGAAAGAAGTTGGAAAATATCTCGTACAGCATGCAGGAGGGTCTGCAGAGTTCTTCGAGACGGGAAAACAGGGAGTGATAAGGGTTTCGCTATCCGAACACAGGGAATCCCGAATTAGAGTTTCAATCTGTAACATTGTTTCAATGAAGGTCGGTGTGTCAATCTAGAATAATTTATTCCAAGGAAATCCCGTAAATCTTGGGCGTTAAATATCAAGAATCGGTAGAAGCAAAGGATAAGTTTGGCGGAAAGTGGAGCAGACTAGCTATAAATCAGGAAAAGGTAGTCGTCCCGAAGGAATGCGCCCAGAAATTGGGAAAGGCCGCAGTCTTGAGCCCTCTGGACCTCGAGATAGATTGAGTCACTTGCCTGTCATTGCTATTTCCAATCTCATCTTCAATCCTCATCGCAGCCTTCTCTCCCCAGCGCCTCGACGGTCGCTGCTTTTGTTTCGTTTCCCCGTTAATGAAATTCTAATTTGATTACAAAAAAGGTGCGTAAATTTTGAATAACCCCAATATTGACGGGAGCCTTTGGGATGGAAAAACATATTAAAAGTGGAAAACTGGTGCTGTAGAAATATATGTTCTCATGCTTCGAAATCTAAACTTAAAGAATTACCAAAGAATAAACTGGTAATAGATTACAGAGAGGCTGTTTTCATATTTCGCGTATTCAAAGACTGCCAGCACTATCTCGGGAAAAGTTCCCTTACCGAAATCCTGACGGTGGTCAATTAAAATAAAATCAATTTCGTATTATCTCAGCCGAAGTCGACATGACCCGCAACAAAACAGTGAGAGCAATTCATTACCTCTTGATTACCATGGCGTGATCGAGAGTTCTGACAACAGAACGTCACAGCAGAAATTATCAGGGGAAGCCATTCTTCATAAAAGGATAATTGTCGGGTTTGATTTACATAATAAACGGCGTACAAAAAGAAAATTTGTCAGACCTTTATCAGATTTTATCGTTCTTATCTGATTTTCAATTCGTGCGAAGGACAGTCCAGACGCTTAGGGTGTTTCGCTGCAGTTAGATGTTATTTATTTCACTTTCTTCGTGCACACTGATACGTACTGACCTCTCCCCAATTTCACAGGCTATATTTCAGAAAACTTATTTTACATGCGGGTGGGAATGTCAACGATTCTTTGAATTATGCCTTTTCCAGAAGATTAGCCTCAGAAAACGAGTGTGAAACCCATGCAGTGAGTAGCTCATTAGTACACCGAAGTCTCCTCTCGAGACCATCCGTATGTTTTATGAACGAATAAATTGCTACTCAATCTTTTTCCCGAATTCCCTGTTTCAATTCCAGGAGCAGCTCGGTGAATTGTGAATTCTGGCTCATTCTTGAAGAATATGTTTTCATCCTGTATTCTAAAAACACCTTCAGTTATCGAGAGAGGATAATTATAACTGATTTAGTCTAGAGTATTTAAGAACGAATTCGATTCAAGGCAGGATATTACTTATGTTCGAACCCATGTCGATGTTTATGGGGCTGCACTTATAGTTTATGTGACATATTACGCGATTATTTCGAGGAAACACACACATACACGCTTCCTTGTGGCCCAATATCGGAAGTTGTGGCTATTCATAGATCCCATCAACAAGACGGTACCGCTCCTCAAACCAACTGTACACAGATCATGCCTAAACAGATTTCTTCAAACATGCACCGCAAATCGGAATGAAAACATCATCAGCAACTCCGAGACGTAATTCGATTTACAGTAGTACACAGGGAGGAGAAATGAAGAAAATTCTGAATAATTTTAATTATATAGCTACAGTAATAACTATAAAACGAGTTACTTATAATTATATAGTTGTGGCTGCGATTGCGCCAAACTGATCTCTACCTCAACAATTAACTCTACCTCAATTACCTCGGGAAGACTGTCATTGTAGAGACATGGGTGTACGCCAAGTTATAACTTGAACGTTTTAATGATTATAATTTGTTTACCCAACTCTTCGGGATAATTTTGTCATTTAGAGCAGCACAGTTCTATGGAACTCCTTCGGATATTAAGATCTTTGAATCATTCTGCGATGCGTCTGTGAGAAAAACGCAATCAATGTTGATTATTATTCCCATCTTAAAGTAGGCCAAAAATTTTCATTGAATATTGAACCCCGGTGTTCGAATACAAAGTTAAGTAGCAAGTTATCAGATGTTCCTTGTTATGCGTTGATTTTCTTGGAAACCAGATCATTTCTCTGATACGATAATTTTGCTTGTTTGTCATTTCCTCATTTCAGTCTTTGTTCAATTTCTGAAGGATATATTCATTTATTATGTTGAAAGATTACACTCTTTTCCCCAGAAGCTGAACGATTTGTTTCCCAAAATACTGCCGAATTGAATAAATTGATTTTATACGCATCGAGCAGATGGGTATGTGATCGTCTCTTTCCTGTATTAAGTCATCTTTTACTGCTGGCAAATTTGAAGGGTTCGGTATTAAAATCTGTCATATAAAATTTATACTTGCCTTGCAGGACGAGTTGGGAATATCAATTGGCCAAGTTGACCATAGCGCCTCGCTTGCTAGACGCTAAAATATTACTGGAATTTTAAACGCACACCTTCATCATCTTGAGTCTTATCCATTTCCCGATTTCAGGGATTCCTAGTGCATCCAAAAAGCTGACATCAACACCTTTTTCTCACTCCTCAAATTAATTCTCACTAAATAAGTCGATAAAATCAAAAAGCTGGTAATTATGATTGTGAAGTTTATTATCAAAAATAATAAAACGTTTTATTTCGAAAACTCGCGAGAAATGAGTTCATTCCTGATAGATTTGCGATTGATTGTGCGTTATAGATGATAGAGTAGACTGGAGTCACCCAAAGCTCCAATATTGAGTTAGTGTCAAAACGTTACGGATCAACTCGGGCTCAGGAACCCCTAGAGGGACCATCGGCTGGATTGAATTTGGGAAACGATGAAATATGTCTCCATTAGCTAAGACGCGCAAACCGATATGGGGAAAATCAGTTATATCACTTGTGGTTTTTGTTGTACATGATAAATCGTGAATATAAATTTCCCCCCTTCGCTCATTCGGAATTAGGACCAACCCCCATTTGTTCAGATCTATACTCACGACGAGAATAAGTTAAATGCTTAATTTTCACCAAGAAAAAACTGATTTGAAGAATAGACCGTTGTTAAAATCACCTATGCATCTAGAAACCATTACCAAAAGAATATCTAGGGTTAGTATTTTAAATATTAACCTATGTATTTCTTTTTTCAGTGTACCGGCCCACAAATTCACAATCCAGCCTGGTTATGATAATTGTGAACAACGCATATTCTGGATATTATATTAGAGTTGGAGAGGAAATAATGAACCTATGAAAGGGTACGTCGCTCATACGTGGAGTATTGGAAACTCGATCAGGTAATGTAACTCATCATATAATTTGGACTATGAAATAGAAATAACTAACCAACCTGTTTTGAGAATTTTTATGTTCCGGCTATTTTTTCCTATACGGCGCCTGATTTGTATTAAATTTCTTTTACCGTGGAAGTAGAATAAATAAGCTTCGAAAGCAATTACCCATTTTGTCAACGGTTTAGATTCAAACAGAAGACTTTATGTAAACAGAAACGAAGGTGGCCTGAATTACGTTAGTCCTGTAAGTCGTAAACTTCTGAGACAGCGGCGTAGGCATGTTCAATCTCTTCTCAAAACCTTTTGTAAAAAGATCAAACACCATAAGAAGAAGCTATGAGGAAATCTACCAGAAATGGAAAATGTAAACGGATTATAATAATTGTAGTTTTGATGTTATTGATGGACAAATTAGATTTATCGCGCTATTTTCAATATAATCTACAAGAACTTCTTCCAGACGTTCAAAATCGTAACGTAAATTATTTTCGTCAACATTATTGTATCGGTTATCAGTAGCATTTGATTCAGGAATAAAAAGTGGATCGATTGTCTCCACTACCTATCTATAGTTTCGATGACTTAATATTCTATTGAAATAATATAATACCTTCCATTGAATCAGTACAACTTCTGATAGAAAATAAACGAAACACGATATTTGAATTGTGCAAATATCCAGTATCAATAGTAAAATGTGCGTCTACACCAATGTTTCCTGATGCTTATTAATGATTCCCTGATTGATTCTATAATTATGTGGCTCAATATTACGAAAGAAGGTTGAGAAGAGCGTCTGATGTTTTTTGTGCTAGAGTTTCCCATAATGCTTTGATATGTTATCTTCTGGGTCTACGCCACTGTTCTAACGTCGTAAAGATTCTTCCGAACGTCCGTCGAACTGTTTACAGCGTCGTGACGCTTCGTTATAGGCACACATGTCGTTTTTGATAAACAGATCGCGACAGCCGTTAACACATACATTCCAATTGCCTCTACTTTCAACGACAATTTCACTATTTATAGATCCAACAATAATATTTACACTGGCATCATTCGTCAATTTTTTTGCAACAGAAGATGCCATTCTACTTTGTAACCAACAGGTTATAGGATCCTGGCTTATTATTTCTACGGAACTTGTGACTTTTATCGCCCTATACGTGAAAAAGTTTTTTGATCTTGTGTAAATTTAGAGCCTTTGAGTACTCGGTTGAGTCTCAGGTTGTCCCAGTTATTTTCGGGTCTTCTTGCTTGAGTATTTCATAACAATTGCTCTTGAAAATTAGGAAACATTGGTGTTTGCTTACAAGTATAACTTCTGAACCTAACCTAACCCAACCTTATTATGAAAAAATATTCTACACACTCAAAAAAGGTGTCCTGCGTCGTGGTTTGTTTTCCTTTAGGCTATTTCGTACTCACGGTATAGGAAACTGCCGTATTTGAGTTATAGGCAGTATTTTCGTGGAAAGTTAAGAGGAGCTCGTCCAGAATCTTCAATTTCCATTTGTTCACGAAACTCCCTCTGTCTCGGGTCATCTATAGTCAAATGTGCGACCAGTGACCGTTGTCTATGCATAGAATACGATGTCTCGATACAGAATGGTTCTCGAGGGAGGTACACACTCTGCCATTGATGATATACTGTATTGTCTATGTATTGAATTTTTATATGTTTATGCATCCCCTGTTCCCTTTTATTACGGGCTCGGACCAAGCCTCCTTTGGGACGATTCCTTAGCTAAAATGTCAACTCTTGCCCCACAGCTCAATATTTATAGTATAACGTAACAAAAATGACGAGACTTTCCCGGCCCACCAATTTGGCATAGTGAGAATTTGAATATTTCGGTTATTTTCGAAATAATGAACAATTTTCTAGAATATGCGGCTTTTTTCAATCAATCTCATTACATACAAAAGTATTCTGACTGATTTCTTTGTCGTCATCAACATTTTTCACTGTTGGGTTTTCCTACGTCCGAAAATAAAAGGTCGCGCACATTTCTGACCCAAGGCATAAATTCGAGCGACAGATTAATGACAAAAGGGCCCATAACAACCATTCAAGTTTGAAGATGCATCCTCCGATTAGCTAATAGCGACAAAATACCGAAAATAACAGTCAGGGAGAGTGAGCATAACGTTGATGTATTCATTTACAACCCCAACAATTTGTAAACTGGCTGGAGACCCCTGGGCTCAGGCAATATCTACTAGTGAGCCACTAGAATGACACACGACACCGGTGGGTGACTTCACAAAGGATTAAATATTGCTATTATGTTGGCCTGACTTTTAAATTAAATTAAAATGTAATGTTTGCGCGATGTAGCGGGTGCTTTATTAAATTAGGATATGCAGGAAAGCGTATTCTAAAAGGGTAAATGAAAACTTACGTCTTCTGCCGTCGAGGTGACTCGCTGCTTCTCGCAATAGAATCGTGTAATGCAATTTGTTAGGTTAATTTTACAACAGATTCATGAATCATCTTAATATTGGAACAGTTCATGGCAATCAGGAAAATCCACTTGGAAAATCTTGGCCAAATCAGGCGATAGTCACTTTTACATTTTTTTGACATCAGAGGAAGTCATCCACCCAACTACCTTTGGCATCCAAAGTTACTAGATCAGATCAGGGAGCATTCGAAAATATTTAAAAAGAAGTGTAGTAAGGAATTTGAAAATTTTAAAGCCTGTGGTGTCTAGTCATCGTTTTAGAACAGTATTGGTACAATCAAAGCACCATTAGGTGATTATATTTTCTGGGTTCAATGAAAAACTAGATTTGCGAATAGCCATTAAAATTGGACTCACCATGTGGGACCCATCCATGTTTGCAGGTTTCACAGTAACGCAGTTGTTTAGTACCTGGGATGAAGCAGTCACAAGAACAATTTGGCACAGTACATTTGATGGCCTGTAACAAAAAAAAATAATTTCATTTATCCACAGGGAAATGGGATAAAGTTTTTTCGATATCCAGAATATAATAGAACTTCGAATACTGATTTTTGCACGCCATCCGCAAATGATGACTTGGTGGATATCCCTATACTTTGTCTCCATCCCATCTAAATCCTTCAAGTCACCGTATCCTCATCGTTCAATAATAACCCTATAAAAATTCACGCTCCTTAAAATCCTTGTTGGAAATATTCAAATTGGCCTTTTTTAGAGGCCCCAAGGGACCTATTGAGGTTGACGCCAATTTCTCTGACATAAAACAATGAGACTGGGGCCATTGGAAAATGGGCTGTCTTAGGGGACCATTTACTCTTTCTTGCCGAAAGGGATTAGATTAATTTTTATTTTCCCTGAATTTTAATGAAATATTTTAGTTAACGCTCAAAATCTTCGGAATTGAATATAAATCTTGGAGTAACCGCCTTCGCTCCTTCTTTTCATGGACTTCGGGGATGTATAAACGTGAGGTTCATTTAATAGATGAAAAAAAAAATGGTAATCTACTTTTCCTTACCCAGTGACACATATTTCGTGTCTCACTTGATTGATTGAACATGATTCTTATCATATTTTATTCCACAGTCCAAACCCCGAAATGGGTTTATAGGAGTCAAAAGTTATGAAAAAATAATTTTTATTACTCGATATTTGTACCAAATGAATAGGGCTGACTCTAGTTGTTGTCGGGAAAAATCCTTGAGGAGGATTGTAGAAATCAGTTTGTTTCGAAAGGTCCACGATTTTCAATGATGAATTTCAAATGGAGCCATAGTTCGAAAAAAAAATGTCGATAACCAGAAAGTGGACGAAATACGAACTGGAAATCTATCTATACCCGTCGAACGAAAACAGCACTCATCTCCGATATCGCAAAACCTGGCAAATCGATGGTCCTGTAGATTATAACAATATGTTGTGTTGACCGAACGTACTGCATTAATCCATTAATACTCATCAATGTGATGACCCTGCAGATTATATATACCCGTTGGGAATGTAAATTCGAAATCATAACAAGCGACAGAGTATGGAATTTACGAAGCTCGCCCTTTTCCACTCATTTCTGCAGAGTAAATATTGGAATGACTGGCAATTACTGCCCAGCTGACAATGGATATTTCTCACTTGATTTCCATACCGATCTGCCTGATATGATCGACATATTAGAAAGATAATTGATTTGGTTTGTTACTTCTAATGATCGAAAAAATGTCTATGCTTCACATTTTGAGACATCTAGATGCTGAAGAAAATTCCATACGTCTGCCATACAGGCTTTGGCTCGAAAACTACTGGGGAAAAATCAATAGTCCTCTGTAATTCAAAAATGATCCTCTTAGCCTTCCTCTTCAGCCGACCAATTCAAAAGATTGAAAACTGAGGAGACACATACATATTCACTGCCAAAATTTTAAAAAACCAAACTTCTAAGTGCATTTTTCGATTAGGGGAGTTTAAATCCCTTATTTCAATCTATTCAGTATCGAATACAGGTTACTGGTTCAAAACCTTGTCTGAACATTGAAGTTTTCGTATAATCTGGATTGTAATGAAAAACGGAAAGGATTATGAACCAATAAGGGAAAATTTGCAGGGTTTGGGTGCATTATTCAGTTTACTGACCCTGATGTGGTGCAGATCTCCCTTATAACGTGAAAGTTCCTGGTCAAGGCTCACTTGATTATTAAATTTGTTCTTCGATTCTAATTCAGAACAGTAAAATTGGGTACAGATTTGACACAATACAGTAATATCCTCAGTTATTTACGTGAAAAACATCAGATTTGCGTGAGCGAAGAGTGGAGAATTCCTTCGGAGTGGGTAAACAGAATAAGAGTACTTACATTGCTATTTTGTTCGAAAGACACTCAATGTAGATTCGGTAATGAATACATAGGTTGTCCACATACATCTGAGTATTGTCAAGGATCAAAAACTATTTTTTAGCGTCAAGAGGTGGTTATATCATAACGAATCAAGTGAATGAAAGAAAATTTTTAAGCTGTTGATCATGAGAGAGTTTTTCGAGGAACTCTTGCTTTCGATTCCGAACAATTACTAGTTTTAAAGGTGAACAATTAGTACGGAAGTCATGTCTAGGTTGTTAGCAGTGTGGAGCTAAAAGAGCACAATACCCACCTAACCAGAAGCGAAATAAAAAGGGCAATACTCGAGATAATGGGAATCAGATAAGACAGAATGGAAAAATACTGATAACAATTCCGAATGAGACTTCATATAATAGACTGGCATATTCTATGGCACATAATAGCGACGCACTTTTGTCGACAATATATACGCGTTCTTGCGTAATCAATCTTCTGAAGTGATCAATCAAAATCTGGGTTGGATGTCTGATTTGCATGCCAACAGGCAAGATGTTTATAAATGGATCGAAGACAGACGCGAACCCATTTCACATAACCACTTATAAGCTTCCCTTTCTGTTCCATCACAGACGGGACAGAGACATTTTGAATGTCATCCCCAATATCCTGAACGTCAACCCTTCAATTCATTTCTCTTTGCTCAAAATGACACTCCAACATGCTCTATAAAATTTAGCTCGTAAATCATTATTTTCTCGGCCTGAACGATTCGAAGAATATACAGGCTGACCAAGGGTTGTTTCTATCCAAGCTATCGACATTCTCAAACAATGGGACCGACAATAAGCATATCTTAAAAATATTTCCATTTTTATACGGGTTGCCTGAAAACAAAAAAACAATGTCTCTGAATGGCAATACCTCATTTTTGTTATATTTCTGGATTTGCCACTAAATTGTCCATATAATGCACCCCAGTTTCATATTTCACCTGCCTTAGCTTTTGGCTCATGCCAATTTATGTGCCAAAATAGTGTAGTGCATGGACCCACAGAAAAGTTCGTAACTTCAGAACCATTCAACATAACTCAACCATCCCGGACCAGAAAAAAAAACGGTTGAGATATGTTGAATGGCTCTGAAAATATGAATTTTTTCATTTTGACACACAAAATTCAGTGGCAAATCCAATAATTTAACAATAATTGGGAGTATCTATTTAAAAAAACAGAACCCATGAGTGTACTTTATTTTCGGACATCCTGTATACATATGAAAACGCTTGAGGATATGCTCATTATCGTGCCTATTGTTTAAACAAAAAATCAAGTCGATAGCTTGGATAGAAACAAAGTTATGAACCGTGTACGCAACTCCGGTTCACCCTGTTTGTACATATATTGTATAACCTACTTTCTTTTAATCTTCCCCAAAAAAAAAATAATATCATCTTAAAAACTTTCAATACATTCCCAATCATAAATCGCAAATTCAGAGGAATATTATAAGACAGACGATATTCAAAATTCCGCGGTCATTCGCCTCACTCATCGAAGAACGTAAACATCGAATAAGCGACCAATAGAATTCGACCGTAACGCGTAACGACATTCGCACAGAAATCCTTCAGTTAGAAGGGTTTCTTAGAGAATTATTTCGAACAATGAACATGTATATTGTAAATTATTAAGAAGATTCTTCCTGTCAACTCAATTCACGAATCTTCGCGATCAAATTATCGAGTAATTCATGCAGATAACGATTGCACGTATATTTTTTCTGCGGGGAAAATGGGTTGGTAGTGCCGAAGACGGCGCCACTACAGCGCTCTCTAACGGTAGTAAGTAAGTAGCCTCTGCGAAAATTAACGATAAACTTCGTCAAGTAGAATTGATGTTTTTAATATTTTATGTTTTATACGAGAGCTTATAAATTGAAGTGTGTGTGCTTGGTGACCTGATGATACTTTCCAACATTCTGGGTAAGCAAAATTCTCAGGATATTCAGATAAAGATTTCACAGTTTGTGAGGAAGAATCTGATTTTGATTTCGGTATAGGTATACGGAAGAATCTCATCTGAAGTGTATTTTTATTCGGTTGCAGCTATGAGAATGACATTTTCGTCCGTAAAAATATAGTTTATTATATATTCGGGTATAAATTGTTGATCAGAGTTAGAATTTCGCGATCCATGCGCAAGCGCAATCCAACGGTTAGAATTACGAATCTTCGGTCGTTTCGTTGGGCTGAACGGGAAGAAAAAATAGTTTCTAATGAGAAAATTTATTATATTTGGACGGACGGAATAATGTTATTTTCTTTCAGGGCTTTGGATAATTAGAGATATTGTCAGATACTTGATAATTTTGTTTATAGTTTCGACATAGAGTCAGATCTCGTTTTCTATGGTACGTTTCATTATCGGGAAAATGGGTTGGTAGTGCCGGCCACTACAGCGCTCTCTAGCGGTAGTAAGTAAGTTGCCTCTGCGAAAATTAACGATAAACTTCGTCAAATAGAATTGGTGTTTTTAATATTTTATGTTTTATATGAGAGCTTATAAATTGTAGTGTGTGTGCTTGGTGACCTGATGATACTTTCCAACATTCTGGGTAAGCAAAATTCTCAGGATATTCAGATGAAGATTTCACAGTTTGTGAGGAAGAATCTTATTTTGATTTCGGTATAGCTATACGGAAGAATCACATCTGAAGTGTATTTTTATTCGGTCGCAGCTATGAGAATGACATTTTCTTCCGTAAAAATATAGTTTATTATATATTCGGATGTAAATTGTTGATCAGAGTTAGAATTTCGCGATCCATGCGCAAGCGCAATACAACGGTTAGAATTACGAATCTTCGGTCGTTTCGTTGGGCAGAACGGGAAGAAAAAATAGTTTTTAATGGAAAAATTTATTATATTTGGACGGACGGAATAATGTTATTTTCTTTCAGAGCTTTGAATAATTAGAGATATTGTCGGATACTTGGTAATTTTGTCTTTATAGTTTCGACATAGAGTCAGATCTCGTTTTCTATGGTACGTCTCATTATCGAAACCATAGACGAAATGGATCACTTTGACAGTAATTAATTCTGATATTAGGTGAAGTGAAATAATGTATTAAGTACCGAGAGTAATTAATTGATATGTGCAGATGAAAAATTTCCTTGTTGATTTCTTGGGTGAGTATATTTCGGTTGTCAACGTAGTAACCAAAGGCGGGTTTGGTGAATTGAAGCGGTTGCAGGAAAATGTTCGAAGTGGGATCATTTGTGTTGGTGAACCTCGACACCATAAACATGACTGGCGGACATCTTTATGGCGTTGTTACGAATATATAGCGTCAACTAAACCTGTATGATCAAAGACATTATCCGCGGAGCCGAAATGCACCGGTACAGAAAAGATTTTATTAATAATTGTTGATACGTCATTTTAAAATTCCACAACCAGTTCCATATTACGCCGAAGGGATTTTGGACGCCCACTTAGAATTTCGTCTTTTCCACCTCTAGGTTTTTCCTCATTTTTGATCGTGGTGTATATCATATCTAGACTAGTAGGAGTACAAGAAAATATGAAAAATCATTGTGGTTCTTAATGAGATCCTAAAGTATTTATTAGAACATATCTGATAACAGTTGTAGATTGAAATTAAACATTATTAACAAAATCTTGTTTTTCAGGAAAGAAAATGGCGGTCAATCACAGAGCAGTTCCTGTCTATCTGTTCATTTATCAATCTTCAGAATAATAGACTCAATAAGCAGAGGTGAAATAAGGTGAGCTTTCATAATGAAAATTTGTATGAATGATTCGTATGACGATTCAAAGGCCCAATTCTTTTTTGTACAACATTTATTTGTCATTTTTGATTTTGTGTCTATGTTGGTGGATGAAATTTTTATCCAAATTACGTGAACATCCGTATATTTTGTTTTCGAAAGAGCATTTTTCCACCTTGTGTATGTGAAAAGCAGTTTATTTACTGCTCGCGTATTTCTGAAAGAAAAGGTATATAGCAAGCAGCAACCGACAAAGTGAGATTTATAAGGCACACCCGTCGTGAATCATTTTGAGTCTGCAATTCTTGTAAAAGCTTTGACATAACACCCTGAATGCTTTATTGTGACACGAATACAGGAAATGATGATCATTATCCCGTCGCAAGGTAGCATTTTTCAATATGGGTCATTCCTTAATCGGGAAGAAAGGGACACACCTTGCGGTATCAGGCCTTAATGCCTTACGTCACGATATATGAAGAAGTTGCCAGTCCATCGAGTGTTAATCATCAATCGAGTAAATGCAAATAGACCAAGTTAATGATAAGCTGAAAAGTTCCCAACTTCGTTTCGATGGAATTAGAAAAATCGAACGTCAACTTATTATTATCGGACTTTTTTTTCGGAGTCACGCTCTTCGTGAGAAGGTGTGCTATGGCAATTATCGCTTATTATTGATTTATTCTCAGTTGTATTTCATGGGTTTCAATATTGAGATATAAAAACATTCTCATCGCATAGGGAGTTTCACGTAAGCGGGTCACTGGATTTTGTGACTTATTCATTGGGCCAAATTGAAGACCGAACCATCAATATAGTTCTTCTCACGCACTATTCAAATATGCTATCAGAAAAACCATCAAACATAGGCATAGCAAGTTATTACTGAAAAACCAATCAATTCTCATTGATCCTGATCATAACACTTTTCATTATTTTTCAGTTTGCTTATATAAGTGTTGTGAGTGTAGTGCTAGTGGATGACACAGAAGAAGAAGACAATGCCTACCTTGGTCTTCACTGCCTGCATTTAAGGAATGACGGAAGGGTCTTAGAGCACAGTCTTGTCCCTTTTAGGGCTGGGCTGCTAAGGGATCTCCTGGAAGTCATTCCCAACTTTAGCCATCGATGGACCAAGAGCGTAAAAGCAAGATTTAAACGTCAATGTGAGTCTTTTTGATTTTTCACCTGACGCTGATTATAGTCGTGATAAATATAGTACGAATACAAGACGTTCGCGATACAAGCTTATAGTGGAGGAACTGCTTGCGAAGTTGGTCATTATTTTCTGGATCATTTTAAGGGACAATTTTCACAAAATTGCCATCCCATCTTTGAAAACTTTCATTTAGTGCTTTCCCCAGAAGTGATGATCCTTCGAGAACAGATTCTCCATATTTTCGACGAAAAGTATCTTCACACGTTGGTGATTTCATTCCGTTTTGATTAAATTATTATTTCGTCGCGATATGAGTGTTGAGTGTACAAAAAAGGTAAAGAAAGTAGGTACAAGACAAGATAATAAGTATATTCGATAATGTCATATATTTTATATCATTCGAAATTGAATTTTGATATACGTTACTGACAAAATGGGTAGTATTGAAGATTCAATACGTAAATATTTAACGCAGTAACGTATTATCTGAAGAACAGAAGATAATCATTTATTTTTCAGTAGAAAGTTAATGGATCAGATAGTTTGTCTCGAAAGATTTTGTCCTCAGAACTGAATATATAATTAGATACTGCACCTGTCAGCACCTACGTCAGGTAATAATTTTTTATCCATTTCACTGTCGAATTTTTTTTCCTGAACTTTAACTTCTTACAGCATGACAGAGGTTGGTGACAAAAGTCTAGAAAACATACGTTATAAGGAGAAGGATCCACCTGGATTTCCGTATTTATCAGTATCGAGAATGGTTTTCTTATACTCGGTGAGTATTGGTGTGATACCACTTCTTCGAGATTATGATTTATGCGGACTCCTTGCGAATGATTATCCTCCTAATATTTACCCTTCTTTTTTTTTCAGTGGAGTAACAAATCATCTAGAGAACAGAAGATAATCATTTATTTTTCATAAGAAAGTTAATGAATCAGATAATTCGAATCAAACCATTTCACTCTAAGAACTGGAAATATAATGAGATGATGCACCTGTCAGCACCTACAACAGGTAAATTCTTATCAATTTCACTGTTGAATGTTTTTTCTTGAACTTTAACTTCTTACAGCATGACAGAAGTTAGTGGCAAAAGTCTAAACAACATTCGTTATAAGGAGTAGCAGTGGACTTGAATTCCCGTATTGATCAGAATCGAGACTCGGTGAGTATTGGTGTCATACCACTTCTTCGAGATTATGATTTATGCGGAATCCTTGCGAATGATTATCCTCCCAATCTTCACCCTTCTCTTTTTTTTTCAGATTCTTGATTAAAGTGTAGTGAGTGTAGTGTTTCCTGGGACTTCGCTGTCAGCATTTATGGAATGACGGAAAGGTCTTAGAGCACAGTCTTGTCCTTTGTGGACAGGGCTGCTAAGGGATCTCCTGGAAGTCATTCCCAACTTTAGCCATCGATGGACCAGGAGCGTAAAAGCAAAATGTAAAGGTCAAAGTGAGTCGTTTCGATTTATCAGCTGGCACTGATGATAATCGTGATGAATACCGTGGGAAATGCAAAAATTTGTGAAGTAACTTATGTCGATAGAATTTTGGAGGGTTAGTTTGCGACATAGGTCATTATTTTCGGGGTGATTCCTGGGGAAATTTTTTCGAAATTCCTTCAAGTACAAATTTTCTTCATTCACGACACTAGGTATCTTCTCATCTTTTCGATATACTTCTGATAGTCCTTCAGTAGCGGTCCAATTATTTCAATCGAAGTACAATATTTTGTGGAGCAACTTTATGTCGATAGAATTCTGGAGGATTTGTTTGCGAAGTGAGTCATTATTCTTGGGAAAATTCCTGGGGAAATTCTTTCGAAATGACCATGTCATCTTTGAAGAATTTTCTTGTAGTGCTTTCCTCAGAATGAATGACCCTTCAAGAACACATTTTCTATATTCACGACACTAAGTATCTTCTCATGTTATCGATACACTTCTGATAGTCCTTCGGTAGCGGTATAATTATTTCAATGGAAATGCAATATTTTGTGGAACAACTTTATGTCGATAGAATTCTGGAGGGTTTGATTGCGAATTGGGTCATTATTTTTGGGATGATTCCTGGGAAAATTCCTACGAAATGATCAACCCATCTTCGAGGAATTTCCTCTTGATGCTCTCCTTAGAATCAATGACTCTTCAAGATCAGATTCAACAAATTTGCGACTAAAGTTTTTTCTCATCTTATTGATTCATTTCTTAGCGTAATTCCGTTTCGATTAAATTATTATTTCGTCGCGATATGAGTGTTGAGTGTACAAAAAAGGTAAAGAAAGTAGGTACAAGACAAGATAATAAGTATATTCGATAATGTCATATATTTTATATCATTCGAAATTGAATTTTGATATACGTTACTGACAAAATGGGTAGTATTGAAGGTTCAATACGTAAATATTTAACGCAGTAACGTATTATCTGAAGAACAGAAGATAATCATTTATTTCTCAGTAGAAAGGATCAGATGATTTGGATTTAACAAATTTGCCCCCAGAATTGACGATAGGATGGTACACTGCAGCTATCAGCACTTATTTGAGGTGAGTTTTCGTCAACTTCACTCTCGAGTATTATTTTTTAATCTTTAACTTTTTTCAGCTGAACGCAATTCCTGATCTGATGATTTGGATTTAACAATTTTGCCCTCAGAATTGACGATAGGATGGTACACTGCAGCTATCAGCACTTATTTGAGGTGAGTTTTCGTCAACTTCACTCTCGAGTATTATTTTTTAATCTTTAACTTTTTTCAGCTGAACGCAATTCCTGATCTGACGAGACAACAGATGTTGTAAGAGAAACCTTTGACCTGGACGTCCGGATTTCTCAATTTCGGAAAAAATTTTCTTATACTCGGTGAGTGACCACTTCTTCGAGATTATGATTTATGCGGAATCCTTGCGAATGATTATCCTCCCAATCTTTACCCTTCTCTTTTTGTTTCAGGTTATCGAGTGAAGTGTAGTGAGTGTAGTGTAGTGCTTATTTTCCTGGGACTTCGCTGCCAGCATTTATGGAATGACGGAAGGGTCTTAGAGCACAGTCTTGTCCTTTAAGGACGGGGCTGCTAAGGGATCTCCTGGAAGTCTTTCCCAACTTTAGCCATCGATGGACCAAGAGCGTAAAAGCAAGATATAAACGTCAATGTGAGTCGTTTTCAATTTTCCCCTGGTGTGGATTATAATCGTGATGAATATAGCGGGAAAACAATACGTTTCTGATGCAACTTAACGTTCATTAAATACGGGAGAAATTGCTTTCGGAGTTGGTCATAATTTTTAGGCTTCTAGGGAAATTTGCCACAAAAGGCCATCTCAACTTCTAAGATTTTTTTAGTGCTTTCCTCAAAAGTGATGACCCTTCGAGAACATATTCTCCATATTTGGATATTCTCGTGTCATTGACTTCCTTCTGTAGTGATTCAATTACTTCGTCAAGATATGATTGCATATCGTAGTCAAGTTTGGGAACCACTGTTGTATCCTCTCCGACACCTACTGATAAAAATCTCAATGGAACAGGGCAGATATATCCCTGCTCAATTTCCAAATCAGATATGGGTAGTTTATTGCATTTATTATCATTGAGCGCAGCTGACAATAGTGGTACAGTTCTCATGAAATTAGACATTATCTGTAACAAGATCGGCAAATCACCTCGATTAACGGCTGTGAAATGAAAAGGGTTAACTTGTTAATCGTTTCGCTAGTGATAAAATTATAGACGAGCGTCTGAAATTCCGGTTGTATAGTCCAAATATATTAAAAATCCGTCTACTGTGAGTTAATGACAGAAACGCACGTTCTATTACCGTTTTTATAACTTTAGAGTTTTCGATGATCTGATTGATAACGAATTTGATGAATATTGGTTAGGTTAGGTTATCATTTGCGTTCAAAAACTGCTAAGACATGAAATTTTTTTATGTATACAGAGTAGAATTCGGCTGCGCGAGTAGAATCTGTTAGCGCGAGTTGAATCTCTATGCGCGAGTAGAATTTTGATGCGCGAGCACACCCGCGGATTCTGTGCGCGATTAGAAGCTGCGTGCGCGGGTAGAATTCGGATGCGCGAGTAGAATCTGTTAGCGCGAGTTGAATCTCTATGCGCGAGTAGAATTTTGATGCGCGAGTAGAATTTTGATGCGCGAGTACACCCGCGGATTCTGTGCGCGAGTAGAAGCTGCGTGCGCGGGTAGAATTCGGATGCGCGAGTACACGCGGGTAGAATCTGGGTACGTTGAAAATTTTTGTTTCGAATAACGACAACAGTTATTGATACGGATAGATTTTTTTTTGGTATTTTCTTTAGAGGTATCAATAGCTCTTCTATGAGGTGTTCGAGTATTATTCATTAATTCTGGGACAGCCTGTATACGGTAAGCAGTAGAAAAGTATGTAGTTTGAAAAAGATCATTGTTTATATCTTCGGTTTCGCATCGCCCAATAAGACGAATACATACCAGAAATTCATTTCAACAAAGATTTCTTTCATATAACCTGATTTTTTCCCGGCACTTTATCGTGACTATTGGCCACGTGATTTAAGATTTGTTACCCGTGTGTGCGTGCAATCTGGATGTTTTCAATTGGAAACACTTTTTGAGACAGCGTCAGCTTAGATTGGATATTTTGGAATAGAGATTTCTAATGGGTGATGGGGCCTCGGAAGCGATTCCTGACAGTCATGCTTGTAAAAAATGCACTCAGCTCGCAAAAAAACGAAAGAACGAGTGGATCAAACTCATGACATTAAGAGTAATGATGGTACGGTTCGTCTTGTAAAAGATGGATAGTAAATAAAGTGTCCGATGATGATAGATTTATTCTGCGGTTTCTATCGATTCCTCCGTTCAGTTTTTGTGTTGACAGGTATTGGAATAATTGCTCGAGGAATCGGAATTCGATAAATAACTAGGCGTAACAACCTGATGAAATTTTATTGTGGGAGGATTACCTATGGATCAGTTATTCGAGAATAGAGGACACACACTCTTTTATGGAATCTCCAGTATTCTACAGAAATTTCACCATTATTTGACGTAGCAATTCAATGACACCGGAAAAAAAATCGCATTTTGGATTTTGGAGAGGTTTCCTGTTTATGCAAGACAATATTCCATTGTCATTGTCCATATCAGATGAAATACTCCAGAAACGATAAACGTGGCAATAATCATGGAGCTTCAAATCATCCGAAATGGATTGGTCACCTGATCGATATGTAAACAATGTTATTGAAAATAAAGTATTATTCCGATGGGACGCGTTAACAAGGTTCATGCTGAAGAATACTGAAGCTATCCTTTGTTCGGAACCGCTCGTGAACAACAGGCCGTAAATATTGGAGATAGCAGTAAAGTATATTCCTGTGACATTTGGATTGAGATGACTTGGCTGAGGAATATTCGACAACTGTGCAGGACAGTAACCGTTCCTTCTCCCCCAATGAAAAAACATCCATTTTTTCATTGATATGTAAATAAACCACGGCTCCAACTCTTGCTGACATTTGGTACAAGAAGAAATGTCATTTAGTCAGAAGGGTTTGAATAATGACCCACTTCTGGCTAATCATTTCCAATAATGAGCCTTTGGAATCAAGAACGAAGAAAAAATTGCAACATGAAATTCTTCGAATACCATCCTGGAGAGGTGTAAAGAACCAGTTATTCGCCGGATGTCTTGTATTGCCCCTTTGATTTGTGGTCAGTAGTATTATGCCCTCGCAGACATGAAATTTTATGCCCAATCAAAGGAAGCAATACCGGAAGATCAAAGAATAAAAAGCGATCCCAATTTATGACCGAAAATTGCGTTTTCCATAAACTCTTCTTCATCTTTGACTTGTATAGATATTTCTAAAGTCACAAGATCTGGCAGTGCCATAATTGGCTATGGGGTATTGCACACATCCATGCAAGTTTCTTCTTGTTAATAACACTTTATTAACTACTGATCATTTTCAACCTCAACCTATTCAATTCGACTTCTATTTCGAAATGACCTCACAAACGTTTCTGTCACTTTTAGGTCAATCGAAAGAACAATAATCGAAGTAATAAGTGCCTAGACCATGATTGTAAGTTTGACATTTGAAGAGTGGTTACCATTTCGATATACGAGGATGCTAATAGTTCTTCATCAGGTGTTCATCAATTCTAATTATAATACCATTCATCTACTGTTTCAGATTGAAATCTCCTTGAAATATTTCTATTTCGATTGTTATGAATTGTTGTTCGACTCGCACATTTTTTTCGTGCACGTAGGTTGTATTGGTATATTCTTTTCTGGCACGTCTATTTCACTTTTTTTAATAACTGCTTGGCCTTGTTTGCTAGATTTCAATATTAACCCATTAGAGAATTGGGAGTTGCAGTGGAGTTGATTGAATATGAGTCGTATTCGATCTAGGGTCTAAGTTTTTTTTTTTTCCAAGGCGGCATTGTTGTTTTTCGAAACTCGCGAACTTCCACTGGGGGTCGAATGAAACACATATCGGGAATTCCTTTTGAAAAACATTCGACAAGCGGAAACAGCGGGGTTGGGGAATGTGGACGGCAACAAATCGGAATTTGGATAAGTTGGAAGGCACGCTGCAGTTGAAGAGAAATTACCAAGCAATACCTGATCAACTTGCGGTGATTTGTGATCGCAACAATCAGGAGCGGAGTAACTATGCGTGAAAATTTGACGGCGATCGGTCCGAAAATGCTGAAGTATTCGACGAATTCGTTCAATCATAGGTTTGGCCCGAGCTCGGTACGCACTTGCGTGCCCGAATCCCGAGAATTCGTATCCATGAAATTGTTGGCCAGTTCGACGAAAGTTCCTCTCGAAATGCTCAAATTCGACGATCCGGAAATGGATAGTCCGAAAAATGTTTCGTTGTCCAGAATGGTTTTTCCGAATTTGCTTTATTCGATCATTATTTATCTGCCTTCAGTTTATTTATCCTCGAGTGGAAGTTCTATGGGAATCTTTTCTGTCTAAACGTTTTATTCGCGTTTTTTTTTTCGAGAAACATCACATTTTTTAGATGAAAACAGTTTTCTTCATTATTGTTTTCAATTTCCAAGAATGAGAGTAAATATGAAACTGAAATGCACAAGGGGTTGTGAGGACAGGGTAGGCAGTCAGAATACCGGACTGTTTCAATCACCATGGTGAATATCGAATTAATTATATACATGTACAAACCAGCATTTGACAGACTGCGCGTCCCTGTTCAAGATACAGGAACGAGAGGCTTCAAACTTGAAGTTACCCGGACAACCAGAGGGTTACAGGGAGATATGTTTTGAAAGGGGTATTCGGTTCATAACTGAACTCTAATTTGTTGAGGACGTGCAGTGCCACCGTATATGTTATTTCAGGAAGCGTTCATTTTATATTCTGCAGTTCGTGACAAATTTCTCGCTATAAAACCAACTAGAAAGTTCGACATTTTCCGCCATTAAAAAATCTCTTCCAGATCTGGCTTCTAATTCGGTGCAACTGAATGAAGTAGACAGGGGTTATTGACAGATGTATTCCACTTATAGAGGCGCTTCTATCTTTTCGATATGGCCTTAATCAAGACGATGACTCTGCTGATTCCTTTTATCAAGTTTGTTGTCACTGCCGCCTTTGACGGTCTTTGAAAGTCATCAGTGGCCGGCTGTCGCTCTGGAAACTAAATTACTAAATTATTGAGAACCTCTATAGGTATATTTATGATGGGTTCCTTCCTTATTGACCGTGTCACAATTAAGCTCTCTTCCATCTTGGCTGTATCTAGGAGCTAATAACATGGGATGAAACAGTCTCGTTTTTTCGAATTCCTTATTAATTTTATTACTTACACACAGTTAGTTATGTCTTCCTTTTGATTCATGGAAACTGAATATGAAAGATTGGGCAATCAGCTCATTGCTGCCTTTGTTGATGATGTATACGTTCGTTTGTGACCGAATTCATTAACCTCGATAATTTTCAATAATGGGTCTTTGCAATCGAGCATAAAAACAAAAATTATAACGTTTGAGAAATGCAGATTCGAAAAACGAAATTGGGAAGATAGTTTCACAGCCAAGTACCAACTAGTTCTCAAATTTAGATTATTTTCCTGGGAAATTAACGCTCTGGTTATTACTTTGAACAAGGCCTCAAAAACCTCCCTTCCTGTGCTCTTCAAATTGTCTCATTTCGATTTTGAATGTTTAAGTTTAGAATACCCAGGAAATGAGTTTTGGAAACATTGAAACTTCTTGTAGACCTTGTTTGTTCCTTCTATTGAATCCAACATATCATGAACGGTTCACCCAGCGAAGCTTATTCGATGAGAGACAAAAAACTATAAAGTTGATTGATGTTGTGCGTAATGGATGCTCCAAATAAGATGGAAAAACTCCTCATTATAATCTTTTGTGGTTCTGAAATGATTGATTTCGAACTGTTCTTAAACTCTGTAGGAGTAATTTCCTAGTGGAGGATCACGAAGATCATGAGCTAGGATAAATCGCTCGGATTTCTTCGAAATTAATCAATATGGTTGCCGGTCTGTGTACGGAGTCCGACCATAAAATGGTCCATATTTCGTCTTCGTCATGTAAGATTAGTTTGTTCATCAATATTTACTTCCTTCTTTCCATTCAACCGCTCGAATCGTCCACGGTTTGTGCAAGCAATTCTGGTCCATTATTTCCATCAATTCCCCAACTTCATCCTCAAATGTCCGGACCCAGAGCTACTCTTCAAGTCTTTGAATGAGGGAGTATGAGTAGAGTTACGCTTCTTAAGAATCTGAGTTTGGATTATTCAAAAAAATTCCGGAAATGTACTCAAATAACCTCTTTACTAAGGAAATATTTCTTTGAACTGCTTCGAAAGATGTGATCTCAGTCCACCCAGGTCCCTATTTAGTGGAGTAGCTTTGTACGCTGAGAGAAATTTGGATGTGTTATTGATAAACTAATAGTATGTTATGAAGTCAGTAGCTTGTAAAAATTTTCGTCCTGTCCACGTATCGAATCGTCCTGAAATATCGGATTCGAATAGAGCAGATAACGGACCGGGTTATACCTACGGGAGAGTGTCATTGGCACGTTCGAGATCCGAAATTTCGGCCCGGGGCCAAACCGAAAGGAATGTAAAACATCAGTCTGAACAAATGCCTTTAAATTGATATTATATTGGATGTAATTTTCTCAAATTGTCATCCAGAAAAAAATTGGAATGTCCTAGCGGCTACGGCGCATAAATTGAAAAACCTGTGACACTGACGAGCCGTATTAAGTGTTAAATGTACCTTTAAGTATACGTTCGATTTGCCGAGTCATGATAGTCATTCCGTCTCACTTGGGCATAAAAGAGCCCAAGTATCATTAAATAAAACTAAATTGACTCCTTTCTGTCGTGACCATCAGAACTGTATCGAGATAAAATGATAGATTCCATATTTGAATATTGATGACTTTTTTACCCGAAATCGCTTGCCCGACAATTTGCATTCTTTCAATAATAACACGTTTTAGAAATTGGTTTGCTTTTCGGTTGGCGATAGAAGAAGGTGCACTGATACGAGACATCCAATTTCACCATTCTCAGTGAAAGATAGCCAACAATTTACCATCTAAAAACACATATCTGCCACTTCTGAATTTCAGTTTTCTGTCCGATTTCGTATTCAAATTAGGCACCTGCTACACACGTATCTATTCTGGATCGTCTCTAAGTATACCTATACTGGAAGCTGAAGATTTTTCGGCTCGAAATGGTCCTGTCCAGTGCATCGGTAGCAATCTCAGCTATTAGAACCGGAATACCTATTTTGTTTCCCTTGAACGGTTCAATTTTTGTTTCACTATTTCTGATAATGGATCCACGGCATCAAAATTATAACCCAACTAAAGACGAGAAATCAAAAAAAAACTGGATTTTTCTGATGGCAGTGCCTATTCAATATGCTGAATCAGACTTAGAAAAAAGAAAACAATTTTAGACCCGACCAAGCCTCAAACTGAAACCATACTAAGACTGAAAAGATCTCGCATGAACAATATTTTTTGTCCGATGTAGCCGAGACACAACAAAATAAACAACGATCAATATATTGGTGGCATAACATGGCGGTTTTAAATGTTAACCTCACATTTTGCTCATGAACTTGACCCAAAGATCAGCCTGATTGCGGGTAATTATTCCAACATTTCAACTGCTTCTGTTCTGGTACCGTAAGGCAATATAGGCACGGATTTCAACACGGAAGGTGCTTTCCCTGTTTTCCTGGTTAGATAATTCTTCCTGAGAGGTATTGCATTCGATCCAATGATAATTTGTGGAATGGTTTCATGAGCGACCGGTATAGGAATCGTGCTCGGATACCGACTTA
The DNA here is from genome assembly GCF_907165205.1 of Coccinella septempunctata. Lineage (NCBI taxonomy): Eukaryota > Metazoa > Arthropoda > Insecta > Coleoptera > Coccinellidae > Coccinella > Coccinella septempunctata. Next base: position 702,340 of record NC_058198.1, read on the forward strand.
CAGAATTCATTTATGTGATTCAACATGAACATACACTCAATTAATTGAAATAATCGACCCGCGATCGTTTTGAAATTATAACAGTTCGGGATTGCGTTTCTTCTATACCTACTACGAAGGGAGAAAACTGATCGAATGAAAAATGATCATGACTTTAATATTCAATGAATCTTACGCTCGAATGAGACACTGGAGAAAGCGAATTTTGTTTCCGTTCTCATCCAAATCCTTGATGGACGTTTATTTCAATATCCAATGAATAAATGTGGAAAACCTTGAAGGGGAGTGACACATCGCAAAAGGATATCGACTAGATATCAGTTTTCTCTAGTCATCGATGAATTCATTCAACCATTGAAAATTAGTGGATATACATACATAAATTGAGGCTTGAGCTTTTGAGACGATCCAAGGGCCCCGTACTTGTATGAAAAGCTATTCTTCAAGGACCCTAGAGGAGCGATGACAGTCCAATGATGAAAGTCATTAAGGTGAATGTCTGTCTAGTGCCAACCATTGTTCGGAAACTATTCATGTCATGTCTTTGTGTCAAATGAAATATTTTGACACCTCCAGGTTTATTAGCAGTTCCCTGAATTGATAATTCTGCAATATGTGACAATGATATTCACTTTTCGAGGATGAAGACCGTCTTTTTCTTTGTTATCGTCGACCAAATCATTATGGGAAATAATGATTCAACATTATTGTGTTTGAACTCGGCTTCTAAAAAACCAATTAACGAAGGATACCTGGCTGAATACAGAAAAAATGATTAATAATTTAATCGACACACTATGATATATTGTCACGAAATGGAACATTATACATGAACGATTAATCAGTCATGAATATATTATTAGTATGTAAATGATTCTAGCTAGCGAGAGATATATTTATCAATGAGACTTCTGGGAAAAGATTCCTTGCACCATATTCATCTCGATTCCTACGATAAATCATCGATAATATATACAGAATATCCTACTATGTTCGGAACGATTTCACTACGGTCACAACTCCCTATATTTTATTTAAAATTAATGATTGCCATCCTTAGGAAAACAAATTCAACCAGAAATTCATGACCTCAAGTTTCTTATCACCAAACTAACTTTACCGCTATGAATTATTTTTCGTGAAATCATAAATGCAATGCGACTAAATTGCCTATGATGATGATCATATCTCGAAATTCATTTGATATCTATACGGGTCAATGTGTATAGTCATCAGTATTTCAGGGAACTGTATACTTTTTTCCACTAACGTTTCGCAAGATTCGTTTTTCGTAATGATGAATTATCGAAGGATAAGATACATCTGTTCGAGCCTGTATAATGAGGGACAAATAATTATCATGATCCTTCAAGCCATGAAGGAATCACTCCCTGCACCCTTTGTAATGCACAGGCCACGACCTCGTGCAGACCGAAACGTGGAAATTAAAATACCCCACAAATCGATTGCAGTTTATACCAAAAACATGTCATTAAACCTTCAAGCCCGAATCCCATCAAAATGAAACAAGGCGTTTAATGGAACGTTTGGTGGTAGCGTGTAGCGATGGTGACATGTAAAAAGGTTGGCATTTCTCGGAGGCAGAACACTGCTTGTCGCAACTATTTTAACCATTGCATAACACGTATCTACTAATCTAGTTAACCGAGGTCCCTCATGCTCGTCCCACATGTCCGTCTTTCTTGCGACCGACACGTCTCCAACTAATGGAATTTTTTATGACCAATATCAGATGTAATAATGGTTCATGAATATAAATCGAGCCACTAACACTTTGATCGACGTTATTTCCCGTTGACATTTCCACGAAAATTCGTGACAGACGATGCGCTAGAAAATGTGCTTCGGAACTTGTACCAGCGATATCATCTGGACTCATTTACTGAGAAATCCATACGTGCCGCCGGCTAACCTATCACGTCTCAGTGCGAATAACTAACACCTCTGCATACCATGGAATTCGCTAAATCAACATTTTGCCATATACCTTCTGGAAGAATGGAGAGCACCAGCTAACATTGAGGCATGAATACAAAGATATGTATAATAATACGCCAAAATCAATCTAGCCACACCTTCATTGAAGGTTAACAGCAGAAGAAGATGCTGATGAGTACCGTTTGGACTCCCTTATACATAAGTAGGAGTTGTGTTACTCTGGATAAGGAACCATGGTCAGCATCTAAGTTTCCTTAATGGAAATGGCCTTGCTGAAGATGTGACTTTCACAGTTGTGTGGAAGAGTTGGTCTAACCCGCTGAAAATGTTCAAACCTGTAGGTTGTACGTGCCTAGTATCATTTTACGAAAGGAACAACCACAGATCTAATGTTGAGTACTCTTATAACGACTCACTTACCGTAGCTATTTTCGGAGTTGGTAATATCCTTTCACCATTAGTTTTTGCGTCACTTTGTGAAGAGCCCTTTACTGAATCAACTGGTGCAGTATCTGATACTCCATTAATGTACCTTTCAGAATCTTCCATCGCTGTTTGTAGACAGGAAGTTTCGGGCTCTGTAAACCATGATGCCACCGAAGACCACTGAAAACAACACAAGTACAAACAAAATGAATATGCATAATACACCGACTATAATATACTATTTGGTACATTGACAGGATCTTCCAGTTTCGAAGAGACATTTCATTTCCCTTTTGACTCTCAAATATGCAAATATCTCAAATATTTTTTCCACTGCGATCTGACGTGTTGCTCCAGATCTCAGTTTCCTTCTTTCAAATTCAATTCTATATAAAGCCCCCATAAACCCTTCCGAACAAAACAGTTTTATCGTAGAAGAAAGAGTTTTCCGATCACAAAAGGCAATTGGGTATTAGAAAGGCTGATTCTTCGGGAAATAAACCATTTTAACAATGGCATACTTATAAGTGATATTTCCCGTAAATATAATGGGTAGGTTATAACGAAGATCGGATGCTATGCAAGGGTTGGCACATAATTATTGGGACCCTTTTGTGGAAGGGTTAATATAGAAACCAGAGGGTGGGAAACGCGCCATATTTGATCAATAATTGAGTTAAACAACTGACGAACGACGTACTTATAGCATCCCTTTCATGAGATGGGCCAAATACTATTCGTCTGAAACTCACCCTTCACTGCTTCACGCTTGATTTCAACTCTCTCTCTTCAGGCCAGAATTTATGAATACCAATATTCTTCCGGGATGATGAGCATTCTTCGAAATTTTCGAAACCGAATCATTGTGGGCAGAGTTCTTCTTGAATATAATGATTTTTTCTATGTGAATATCTTTTCAACTTTGAGATGAGTTAAAAATTTTGAATGTTGTAACCCACATTTTATTGATAGGAATATCTATTCGATTTCTATTTCCGCAGAAGAATCCACTTTATTTTGTATTGAATATAATCAAATATCCAGAAAAAATCTCAATCTGTTTGCTATGTGATCTCGGTTGAATTTTTCAGCGAAAGAATCTCAAAAATAAATCCGATGCCGATGGGTCATAGAAACATCAACGATGTAATAGTAAACAGAGCAGCAACTTCATTGCAAACACTATAAAATACGTTGATAAATGACAAGAAGCTATTGAACCCACTCATAAGAGTGTGCTGAATATCAGGCGGGTGGAAGTATTTTTGTACCTCACTAATGGAACCACTCGACACATTATCAAAATTATTTTAGTGACACATATAGTACACGTGCATGATAGTGGGTATAAAAATATACGGTTTCGGTCGGTAAGAACAACTCATATGTCATATCTGACTCCTCTTTCAATCATGACAATATAAAGACGTGCATTTCATTATTTATATGGGGTATCTTGAAAGGATTCTTTGATAGTTCCGAGAGAATAGACAATGCATCATCTGGTGCATAGGAACTTCCGGAAATATCCAGCATCAGTCATATACTGAGTGTGTTAGTTAACAGCGCTGAATGAATTAATTAATTTTCATTCCATGGAATGAATGCCATTTTTCACAGAGTACCTACTTCGAATATGAAAAGAGAAAGAAGAATTCCATGACGAGGGGGAGGTTTTTAGTAAAGTAGCGTCAATAATTTGCTTACATCGAATTCATTACGAAGCTTCAAAACAATCCCTTTGGCGATATTCTCATATTAGTCAAACCCGTGGACCCACATAATTTTAGCGCTTGTTTTTGATTCCACCATAATTTAGCCAACGGCCAACATCCACTGAAGGGTTAGGTAAACTTGGGCTATCTATCCAGAACAAGAGACTGGAACGTGGGATGAATGTGGATACCCCCGCCCGTTATTTTCATTCTGCATATTGAATTCAGCCCTCACGAAAAAATCTTTATCAGACTCTTTCACCGTATCCTAACGTTCGTCAGGTTGCGATCATATGAAAAATGTACGACCTGGAAATATAATTAATGCCTTCTCGATGGGGGTATTTTACATGCTTGGAGTACCCACCAAAGGCATCATTTGCAATATTTGGACGCAATTCAAGAGGCGGAAGGATTTATTGAATGTCTAGTCATGAAGAATGATCTAGAATCTCTAGAATCGAGGAAGCTGGATAGGAAATGCTCTGAAAAGATTATGGAAATGATGCCAGCTGTGGACGCAGAGAAAGTACTACAGAACGATCCCATCCTTTCGCTGTCGAGCTGTCAATTCGGTGAAATTCCATCAGAAGTCCTTTTTCTACCGAAGTGGATAGGATTTTCGTCGGAAGACATTTTGAGGCATCAACCTTGCCTTTCTGGTTCTTATTTGATAATCAATGATAGCGTGAAGACTGTTTAAATTTGAGAAAATGGGTTGAAAATGAATATCTATTCATTCATTTCCCGAATCTCAGCATATAATGGGGTACAATTTTTTTCATCTGGCAGTTCAAGACTTCGGTATGGTCTCATGTCAACATGGAGCGAAAAGATTAAGAGGTGCCATGCGAAACAATCAAGCTTATTCAGCGAGAAAATCCGTAACGCGAAAAAACTAGCAAGAAGTCCTGTCTGGCCTCATCTTACAGTCGTTAAGACAGCGATAAGTCACTGTAGCATAGCTGGATGGGATCGTGTCCCACGACATATTTATGGGCAATCGATAAACCAAGGCATGTTCAATTGAAACTACGGCCAGCAAACTCCAAACACAATTGTCGGGGCACGTTTTAAATAGCTGTGTGTTGTGTTGTTGTACGAAAGACATACAATATTATTGAACATACAACGTAATTATGGAAGACGACTTCATCAAATGGATCCCGGAGGAATTTTGAACGTTTGGCAGCCTTTGAGTCAAATATTCGCGGTCGAACTGCTTATATTTATTACGATCTGTTGGTGGAAAAGCTTCAGTCAGCTGATAAAATTGAGATACGGTACTGAAATTCTTGTTTAACCTTAATTATTTCATTATACCGAAAAATAATGAATTTTTTTTGGTCCGTCCCTGTTCATAACTGATTAAAGAAACGGAAACTCTGCTATTAAAGAAGAGTCACATCTAATTCATCGATACGACGACACTAAACGTTTGTCAATTAACAAGTCGAAAGTGTCCAAGACTCTAAATATCTTTTAAAAGTGTTAATAGGAGAGAAAACACCCTAAGTGATTCTGGCCTGACTTGACTGAGCGAATAGGTCGTTCTCATCATTAGTTTTGACATTCAATCGTAATGCGAGCCTAAAAAAATAAAGGATATTCCGATTCATCATTATAATAGACGTTTTTATCGAAGCAAAAATTTATCATGGAATACTTACAGTCGTTTTGATTCAGATATTACACTTATGATTTTCTGATAATGAAAAACTTTAACTATTCAAAATAAATGATTTTCCGGGCCCTACAAAACCTCAAAAGTAAACTACCCTGTGACCAGTCAGAGCCATGGAAGCAGTCCTTTCCCCTGACTGACTTTTCAATGCGTTTTTTGAAATCTGAGTTGCGTAGAGTAGACCGAAAATTTCAGAGGGGGTTCTAACATTTTTTCTTGTTGGACTCCTTAGATTTATTTTATTAAAGAATGGGCCAAAACTGGCTTCGAATAAAAATCGTTGGATGCATATTCATTAATTCATGTGACGTTCACGTTGACCGGGGTGGAAAGTCATCATAATGTAGTCAACAAAGGCTGAATAATTTGAAAACTAAACATTCGCAACCTAGCCCGGTGTATCCATAATATTCACCGTCTGGCTCATACAGAAGATGAGGGACTTCGGGTTGATTTTATTTGCTCATTTGCGGGTTTTTACGTTTATAGGTGGAGTCCAATGACGGGATTGTCATTTCGTCATTAACGCTTATCGGTTTCGATCTGAGTACCTTTCGTAACATGCTGTGTAACAGAATTGAACACGCCCCTCAGTATAGAAGCGTCACTAATGTTCTTTTCGATTTCGATAACGATCTAACTCCATTAGGTGTATTTTGTTATAGGCTGATGCTGAGGATCGTCTTGCAGAAAGATGGAGTAAATTGAATCGGTGCGCGCAAATGGTGGTGGTTATTTCCTTTTTGAATCCTTAGCAAGAAATATAGGGCGTTACCATTCTTTTCTTATTGTCGAAATAGTTATCGGGAGGTATTAGCTTTTTAATAGGGTGTTCCATCTAAAACTTTCCTGAATTTGAGCACAGTTGGATTTTTCAAAACCCTTCGGACCACTTCATCTTCCCTTAAAGTTTCAAAGAGATATATTTCGTGTGAAAATATGATCAGAGTTCCCCATTCCTGGTTCCCGCCAAAAACTCTAAATTTACAAGTATTAAATCATTTTTTACGACCTTTGGAGATCGTTCATTAACACATCGAACGTGTCGTTTGTTTGCACGTTGGCTATATGGCGACTCAACACCCACCACGTGATTAATAATTCACTTGAAATCACTCGACAGACCAGGTATTGAGACGTCGCCTACGATATATTGTGTTGAATTAACCCATCCACAATTTTTAGGTAGCGCTATGGTGTATAACAATGGGGATCTTTAAGCCTACTGCTAGGAGAATCAAAACGTAGCAGTTATTTAAACAACACACCCTATGCTAAACAACTTCTCCATCATCTCCTTCAGAGACTCCAATATTTGTCGTACTTTCTACCTCTAGCACTTCCGAAATGAATCTAAGGGATCAACAAATACTAGAACAAATACTTCTTCATTGTTACCTTTTCATATGATCAAGTTATGAGTTCATTTATGAGCTGAGATCGTTCAAAAGTCGAAGTATTCTTTAGAATAGAACCATCTCCATAAACAAAAGTGCTCAGATTAAAACTCTCGTGTGTCAACGAACGATATTTCATAAATTTTGAGTCCTGACAGATCAACATGCAGGAGAGTGCGGTAATCGCCATTTTGGGGATGCACAGCGTACATTATTCGATAGGTCCATAATATTCAATCATAAAGTAATAAAATAGCGTTCTATTAACGAGGGCATGTGATTGTTGTATCCCCCAAGCAGTGGAATAGCCCTGTTATTCTGCTCAACCCCTTGTCAAATCTCTGCCTTCCCTTTTCTCATTTAATAAACCCTTCTAATCGCCATATGCTGATTCAATATGGGACCCTAATTGAAACATGTCTACTTGGCAATTTTTCACCCTATTTGCATTTCAAGTTCGTCGGTTCAAAATGGAGCCTTGAATATACAGCACGTACAATACGACCTGATGTATTGAACGACTATACTTATTGCACACAATTTGAGTACATTCGGTATTCGTAGTAATTACACATAATCATTACCTTGCCGTATAGCAGGGGAGTGAATTAGCTATAGCTAAATCGATAGGCTGGATTTGAATTATTCAAAATGATCCAGATACATCCTTTTATTTTCACGTATACACAATAGATGTACATATATGTGGATTTTCTTGTGAAAATATTTCGTAATCGGTACCTGATAAGGTCGATTTTAATGAAACAAAACAATCAACATTTCCTCACGCCACCTATTTGAATATAGACCTTGATGGAACAATATTGAATCAAGTAAGGACATTCAGAATGATCCGAAATGATAAGGCGAGTCTTCTAAATCTCTCCGCACACACCTACGTAAACGGTAACACTCAAAAACTGATCTTGAGCGACAGCACAGCTTTCTACTAATTTGCTGCTTCACCGGAAATTGAATAAAACTGTGCACTCCATTCCGGTAATGATATTCTCCTCAGAACAGGCATCGATACAGGTAATGGATTATTATGGCTTTCATGCATTCAAAAGATAAAATGTTCGCACGACAACACATACTAATTGATACCTGCGATCTTATTTTTTAATTGGAATTTATTACTTACGTAGAATCTGTATAGCCAACCGCACCGGGAATGATAGAAGATAATAATAATGCGAATACGAGGCATGTCGTCGAACATATTGCTTCTTTCGAAATACCATTTGAAAAACGTTCATTGTTTTAAGTTGACCGTAGGAAGAACCATCGTTTTGACAACATCTCAGCTCCTTCAGATCACACAATTTGAAATAAATACTTTCAAAATGATCGAGCCTCAAATATAAATGAGAGAAAAAGCGAAGAAAAGTTATCCAACAAAATTTCACAGTAAATTTCTGCCTATCACCATTAAATGCAAGTTCCAGAGGCCAAATCCTTTCGAGAAAATCGAGAGGGGTTCCAAATTCTGCTCGGTGTTCACCTTTCGTTCGAAAACTATCTCCAAAAAATAAATAATTTCAGACCTTAGCAGTACAGCCCTGCACAAGAGGACGCCAATCGAGGAATTACCAGGTGCGAGCCATATTGTATAATAAGTAAAGGCGGATGATGAATTATTGGCCGAACTCAAACAAGTTCGTCGGTGGGTCTTTTCTTTTATACCTGGACCGATAAGATATTGTTATTCGATTTCTGCCTCCTAACCCCTCTTGTATTTTGACCAAATATGAATTACATCGATACAGATTTATCGTTAGTGTTCATGCTCCGACTGAATCATTAAAGAATATCTTTTGGGAGCATTGTGAAGCCGAAAATTTAAAGAATCATCGAAAGCGAAGCAGGAAGATCTACTGGATTCGATTCTGAGCGTTCTGAGCCTGTTTGCATACAACACCAGCGGGGGAAATCGACCATCTGCCTACGTTCGATAATATAGCCCTTTTCTCGATTTTTTTGTGCCAAGGGCGATCGGGCTGATTATATAATGTCGATAATTGCAGCTCAATGGCCAGACGCCATAGCAAGGACTAGAAAACATATGACAATCGAGCACGAAGCTGTTAAACCGCATTCGGAAAGGGCACAACTTCTATTGTCCCTACTCGGCTATAACTTGGACACATGTCCAGTAAGAAATTAGCATTTTTATGTTTCGTGACAATTCCAGCCAAGGGCGCACATATTTTGGGCCTTAGGCACACGCAGTTCACATGCGACTGCGGTACAATTAAAGTCGAGGTACGACATACGGTGTGATATGTTGACAGGACAATGATTCCTTGGCAACAAATTCATTCCGGACTTTCTTGGAAATTAAGATGCACCTTTTAGTGTGCTCAATTATTCGGATTCGAAGCTTCGGGCTTGAAACTCACATTCGCAAGATGCTTCGCTAAATGCTTCTCGCATGCGAAGACATACGAGTTATTATGGCCAATGAGCATGGGTGTTTTTCCAACTACTACTGAGGGTGTGTAGTCTTCAATCAACGAAGGAATAATTTTGATGAAGACCCTAAGAGGCCTAAGCAACCTACAGAGGTGTGTACGTAGAGACGTGTTTCAGAGGAATTGGGGTGTTTCAACCCCTGATCCGGATCTGGCGACCTTATGGAGGTGGCGTGTTAACGTAGTGATAGACAACTCCTTTGTCCTTAACACGACTAGCGTGAAAGATTGCATTATACAACTGAAACCTATAACTAATCAAACGGATGTTTGTTTTCTCAACAGTTCAATATGTGTCGTCAGTATATGACTTCTCAGCACGCACTTTTTGCACTTAATTGAATGCTTCTTACTACTGATTTCGTGTGTTCAGGCTCATGTCGAACGCGATTCGAAATTACCGGGAAGATATTCGATGATTATTGGAAAACCCCCCTAGGAGAAGTAAAATGAAGCGTTCCCCCATTTTCAATTCCTTCACAGTAATTCAATGTGTCGAAAATTACTTGAGCATTTTTCCTATGTTGAAGCGCAATCGATAAAATGATTTTATTTATAACTTGACTTGGTTTGGACGACCTCCTCGTTGCCGTAGAAATGATGGAGGCAAAAAGCAGACCAGGAAAAAACGTTCCTAGTGTACCGTATCGAAATTATGAAATAATCAAGTAAAGCATGTTCACTTGTTGATTTTTGAAGAACGCCTGCGGTTAGTCTACCGACATAATATCGGACAAGTTGAGCATTGCCATCTGCATATATTAAACCAGCATTTTAATATAACTTACACTGATGATTTATATACGGACAATGTTTAATCAACCTCTATTTAGGCACGTTTAATGCTAATTCACTCAAATTTATTAGCGTTGAAATTGGCGATTATCGCACGTCCCTTTTCTCAGCCCTGTTATTTATTGTACTTCTTCAGAACTTTTTCTATTCCGCGGAACAAATTCATCAGCCGAACCGAGGAATGAACTTCGCAGCTTGAGACTTGACAAATCATTCAACGGTTCATCCTACCTTTGTCAAATTCGGGTTGGTTTATGATTATAATAAATTTCCTTCTGTCATATCAGATCTTCATTTTCATCAAAGAAAATATAACGTATTTTCAAAAACAACGCTGCAAATTTCACATTTTTGTACTTCACGAATTGAATAAATAAGTCAGTTAAAGGAATAGCTTGTCAAACAGCTTTCTGTCTATCATTTCTTCAAGATTCCACCGGATGGGATTAATGAATGTTTGAAGCAAATAAATTAAAGGAGTAACTATGGCTTTTTATAAGCCATCAAGGTTTAATACGAATTTTATAATTCATGTTACGGTCCGAGAGATTTATGAGAACTCATAAAATATTGTCAAAGATTCCCACTTTCGAGATGAGCTACCTCAACTTATTAGTTTTAGAGTCGTGTAATTCGTTCAGAATGAGAAAAAAAAACATAATTAATCACACTGTATATACAACTCAGCTGCTGAAGAATTTGCTGAGTTAGTTAGTTAGTCTTAATTAAATTTCGAAAGTGAACACTGAAAAGGCATTCAAATAACATCGTTTTCGCTATTCCATTTGAGAGATTGAATAATTTTTTTTTATTTCTCCTCGAAGGAACAAGTCCTAGTCAGGGTAATCTTGAAGGGACATAAGATAAGATACTGTAATATGTAGCTATATCTAATTTTTACTTCATTAGAACGTATTCATCTACAATAATGGCCAATAAAAGCTCTCGAGGATTTGCAGTATATTCTTCCCATAGTGAAGTAGTCGACTGCAGGATTATAATCATGGTATTTTAATGCTTTTTGATAAGTCATAAAATTTGCTGACGACTGCGAAATACTGCTTGTATTGAGGAAGGTTCAAAGTTAGGCCAACGCATGAAAAATGGCGTTCTTTTATTTCGATGTTCATTGGCAAAAGGGTTAAAACGAATAAGAAGTTGTATTATGTATGGCTGGCTCTCTCGTTAGGAATCGTCCGAGAAAGAAAAGTCTATGAAGTCATTCCGTCCTACCAATAACTACTTTATCTTATGTACTCTGCTATCAGTTATCCATTTTCTTCTTGTTTCATTCAACCCCAATCCAATTTTGATCTGTAATATTCAGTTTCGAAGATTGTTAGGTTTCATCATTCCGTAAGTCGAGTGTGTAATTAGTAGAAATGTGAGGAATGTTTTTCATTTTGATTTGCTGTGTCCTTTTTCGAATTATACCTTGTACCTCATTTTTTTGGTCTTTGCTCTTTTATTTTTTCACTCCTTCCCCTTTTAAGTGGGGTCATCTCTGTGTGGATGAATCTCAAGATAAGGAATAATAATTTATGTACCATATCTATGATTCTCTCCCTCTTCCACATAAATGATCTTTTTTTCATCATATCGAATACTTTTCCCTTGGAACACCGTAGGTTTATTTTCGATAAAGTCGAGTAGCTACTTGCTCGCTTCATTGCTGGATTTGCTCGTTCGTGGGTAAAGTTGAAAAAAGTAACCGAATGGCGTGTTGAGTTTGTGCTTGATCGGCATAGGATGCCGTCCCTGATTTCGCCAAGCGAAAGTCTAGTAATTGCTGGTGCTCGTCTCTTATTTTACACGCAAATCTCTATTAAATGACAACTAAATCGTTAACGGACTATATAATTTATAGAGATAATTTAACGTTGTTTATTACAGGTGACTCGAATGTATACTTCGTTGATAAAAAACTGAGCAATAAAAGTATCTCCCGATTGAGTATTTGTAGATTATTATAGTGTCTGGGCGCCTATTACAAGAAGTTGAAATTGTTTTAATATCGTTCATTGAATGAATCGAATTACATATCCCGGTTTCTTCGGAGAAGCCTACATCCCGTCTTGACATGAGGGAAAATAAAAAAAACTCGAAGACTACTATGTTTCGAATGACAATCTTCGATACTGGGGATAATGGATAACAATTACCTTATGTACAGATAACTATGCGAAGGAGAGGTATACCAGAAAGAATAATTTCGTGAAAATTCACCATATTTTCCACTTTCGGAAAGACCAAAATCGAAATTTAAATGCCAGTGCATTTCTTGGTTATTGATTCAATATCTGAAATGGTTTTTTATACAAAAATACCTTATTAACAAGCAGACCGAGAGGCAGACTTGTGTCAAAAAATTGACCTATAATTTATTAATGATTTACTGTACCTTTCGGATGCGAAAAACTGCCCTTAATGTTTGGATAAAACGATGCTAATTTTCAAAGAACAGATTTCAAGGCATAATCGTTAATCAAAAATTGCTCCCGAATATTGACCAAAATTTTCATGGATAAAAATGTTCACGGATCTGAAACTGGGATTATTTTCCTCAAAAAAATTAACCCTCACCGCCTCTTGAAATTGATATTCCAAAAACAATTCACCTTCATAAGTTTTAGATGTGGAAATTTTAAGTCGATTATAAACAACTCTCAAAAAGTTGAGCAGAGCTAGTTAACTTTTATCTTTACATTATTCAAGGACGCCTCTTCGTTAATTTTATTACTTTTTTGTGGGTGAATGAAATTTAAAGAAATAATTTTGCATAAAACATATAAGAAACAAAAAGGTTTATGCAATTCACATAGAATTCGAAAATAGTAGTATGAATTTCTGTAATTTGAAACACTCAAAGCAATTCGACTTCGAAAAATTTTTTCAGTAGATACCTATCCTCCATTTTCTCATCTAAAATTGATTTTCTCATACACTTTTAGAGACAAAATAATTAAAAATAATAAAATTGATTGAATGATATTCCGTTCAAGCATGATGAGCTTTCATTTCACTTTCGAGAATTTTCATAGATTTCAAAAAGTACCCCAAATATGTTAAATCGATTTAAATGCAAGACTCACGTTCATGAAACCCCCGAAAAAATTGCTACTGTTCATGCTACGGAGTCCGTTCGAGAAGTGCCAAATGTCAGAATTGTATTTCACTCAACACCTGATCCTCCAATCGTAAGTCACATGGCGGGTCAGATCAAACTGTCAAATCTCGAACAGAACACGACACGTCCGGGGAGATTGGTATTTTACTCCTATGGTGTTGGCACTCATTTATTAAAAGCACATGTACATGGAAAAACGTGAATTTGCTGAACAGTGAGATGTTCTGTTCGTCCGTTCCAGTTGCCGACGTTCAGGCAGGCAGTAAGAACTAAAGTAGAGTGTGGATCTCCCCTCTGCCTGCCTTGTTCGATTCCAACCGAACCGCCGCGGCAAAAAACGAAATTATTCAACAAGATTATCCGCTAATAAATTCCTCGTACTCGTTGTACATGAAAATGATCAGCGCCTAAGGAACTATAGGTGTTTTATCGTTTTTAACCGTTTATCTTTTGAACGCAACCGATTTCAGTCGCTTTCCGATCCTCTCTGCACTCTATGACAACTCATCTTTGTTCTTAGGGGCCTAAAATCACCATTCTGTTCATCTACTCATTAAAGTAGAAGAAGATTAAATTACCTCCCTAGGGTATGGTTTTCAAAACTGCATATTTCCATAATTTTCAAAATATAACTTAAGAAGCAATTCCAACAAACACCCTAGGACTTTCTTCAGCCCACACTTTTTTCTGTGGCTCCTTTTTTTCGCACATTTCCAGAAATAAAACTGAACGAAGAACTGAGCCAAAATAGACCTAAACTGGATGAAAACAAAATTTAGGATATACTACTTCGGTTCCTAAAAATCATAATCGGTATCGTTTATTACCGTTCGAGAGTACCATGGGTGGGTTGACTTCAACCCATCCGAAAAGCCGTGTGAGAAAATAGCAACTACTTACGTTTACTCCGTGACAACCGACAATGAAATCAGTTTCAATACAAACGGAAATTTTTATGCAAATCAGGCTTAGAGATACCCTCCATGCTAATTTCGTGTTCCAACAAAATATATACATCCTCACAAATAGGTTTCCATCATATTCGTATTCAGATTAGCGTTAATTACAGCGACTATCTTCAATGAGAAGGTCACACGTAACGAACACAGGCATGAGAACAAATTTTCGTTTATCTTAAAAGCTGATCTCCGCTGTGTTTCGAAAGCTTTTGGGCAGATATGTCTAGGAAAAAAAACTTGAGGCGACTGTCGTGTCGCTGAATTATTAATCTCAGATTTCCGTGATCGAAATCGAGGTACATTTCGTTTATTCCACCAGGATATTTAATTTGTGTGTATGTGAACGATCATAGAAGACATGTGAAAATTTCATTAGACATCCTTGAAGAATCTTAATGTTGAAATAATCGAAATGTATGGGACGTTTGTGCTGATGAATTAGTCTCACAAGAGCTTGTTTCTAGGATACGATGTTTAGTTTAATTTCGGTTACACTTAGCATTTTTTTCTTCGGATCTCTGGAATCAGACCTATTGAAGAAAAACAGAGCAACAGTCCCACGAGGGTAGTGGACTTCTCCAGTCGATTTTTATCAGGAATAGCGATGACTGATATCATTTTTTATGAATATCTTTGTGGTCACTATCAGTATTTTGAGTTTTCATCGTTCGTACTGGTGGGTTCTCGCATTTCTAAATTCTTGAAGGGGTGTCGAATCTGTCCAGGTATTTCACCAGGATTATCGATTATATTCCAGTTGGCACTACACAGTCCTCACCATCTTAATTTTATGACGTTTGTACCAACACAACATGAATTTTTTTCGAAATTTGACCAAAAAATGAAGTGGTGTGAAAATATAAATATCACTTGAGATGGTCAGTTCCCATTTATAGAGGGGATAATGCAGAACGAGGTAGGAGGATCTCTTGGTTGGAAATAAAGTAGGAGAGGAACGAGAGACTGTTCATCGGATATTAACGCTGCTGGCTTCTTATCTTGGAGATGAACGTTTTATCTCGATCTATTTTTTTCCTCAATAGGCTTCAGTTTGTATCTGTCACCCTTTGGGTTGTTATGATTTTTCCTTCGAATCGAATGCTGATTTTTCACTATTTTCTACTTTATGTTGAAGTCATTTGTGATATCTCAGATCCAATGATTTAAAGTCTCGATCATAAGGATGCAGTTCAGATGATCAAGAAGGATCCTTGAACGACGACGATTGAAGTTAATGGTTACAAAGTAATAGTTCATTTGTCGGTTAAATATCTATTATTAAACCTCCAACCAATAAATGACGGCAAAGGATGGTAAAATGCATCCGATAATGGAAAATTTCAGTCCCACCGTATGGATCGAATCGTAGGGAATAAACACCCAGAAAATATGTTCGGAATTTGCATGTAATTACGTTGTTTAACAAATTCCATTCATCTCATTATATTCGTTCTCTCTAAGTCTCGACCTTTGCATTATAAAATCATTTGCATGTGACCTGTGCGACTTGTTGGATTCGAGCTGTTTCCTGATAAATCGGGGAGGAAGGGGGCCAGAAAAAATCACGTTGTTGTGACTATGATAGGCCTGTCGCGAAATCTGAATAATAAATGTGTTATTCTTGCGAATTTATTAAAAAATTTGCTATGATCAATAATTATCTTATTCCAGAACTATAAATCCTTCAGTGTTATCTGTTACTATGTAGCTCATGATTTTGGTGGCATTTCAACCGATGTCTCGGTCATATAATGAATTAATCAATTCAGCGATAACCTAGGTTGACGAAAAAATCCCGTTTATTTTTCTCAATAAATTAATTGGAATATTGAACTGAACCTTTCGGACAAAGGGATATCTACACATGTTCTCCCAGAAATGCAGATGGTCATAGGAAATTACCATTCTACCATTTATTGTTGGATGGGAATCGATGAATGAAAATTTCGTTCCCGCGACGCAGACTGTACATCGAGATGTTCGGAATGATATTCCTCCCCATCTTCCCACAAGAAATGAAGGAACGTTTGGAATAAACTCACCATTAGCTGATGGGAAGCCGGCAAAGCAGCGCGGCGTTTCCTGTGTGAAGCTTCATTTCAATCGAGGGTGCATTACCAGACGGAGCTTCACGAAACTACGGGTGACCGTTCGACACTGGCACAGGGCACCAGGGGTCAAGGGTCGTCTGGACGCCGGGCGTGTCACTGGCGTCGTCACGACCTATGGTCCCCTCAGGAACGCGCGTGCGCAGCTCATGCGACAAGTGACAATCGTTCGTGCAGTGACAATTTTAATAGCTCCGCCCCTATATGCCTCACGCGGGTGTTGCGTTTCAAGGGGTGTATAGCGATTTTCCTCAGATTGGCCCGTTTTCCTGGGAAATTCTGGAAAACTCGGCGGATTTTCCACAAGGGACGCTTCAAATGTTTGGGAAAACGATAAAAGTGTTGACTCTTTCGAATGATAACAAGATATTCACATAGGGAAAAAAGGTGTAGGGAAATTTAATGGAGAAAAATTATGCACTTTAATCAAGGATACAGAAAATTAGTACTCTTTTGATTTCGTGGTTATAGCTCCATTTATGTAAATATGTTCCTTTGGTATACGTTTATTTTGGTGTGAATTTTTCCTTACTTTGTGATACGAGGTTGACAGAAAGTTATTTTTTGACTGATTACTATTTTGAAATATGTCTGTTGGAGGTCGCGAAAGTGGAAATTCTTTTGGTCGTTCTTTCCATCATTGGATTTCCACACTTCCTTTCTTTAGTAGGTATTATGTTGGGTACGTTTCCTGTTCGAGGAATGAATCAGGACCAAACACAACACTTTCTTAATTCTCAGACAGGGCGAGACAGAAGCAATCGATATCGAAGAGAAATAGACCAAGATTTCGGGTGAAGAGTTCAATTAGATTTCATCTAAAGACGTAGTGCTTCATACAATCCATGGATAATTGCAATTTACTTATCGTGGCTCCCATTTTTAGCATAGGAAATCTACTTTCTGACGAATGGAGGTTTTCTTGAGGTGCATTCTTGCGTTTGGACTTCTTTCTCTTTCGATAATCATTCGATTTTCCTTGGGAAAAAAATCTATTTTTGAAATGGAAATGGTCAAAGTTGGATAACTCCACCTTTTGCTCTTTTTTTCGCGTTTTTTGTTATAGGAGCGTACAGAAAAGCTAAGGACTACCTACTTATAGTAGGGGATGATATGAATTCGTTATTTGTACATGCTGTTTGTTTGATAATTCTTTCATTTCAATCGATACTGAACTTCGTTGGATAATCTAGGCTTCCATATGAAACCATATTTGTCCAGGGGCTCAAGGTGATCTTATCGTACCTTTGATACCCTGATCACTAGATTTCTAGACTTTGAAAGGGGTTGTGTTGCACCTTAAGATCTATTATGCCCATCAGCAGAGCTATTTTCGCATCTATGTCATCTACAGCTTGCCGTTTCAGAGTTCTAATGAACTCCACAAGGTGGTTGTGTCCTTGCCCCTGAAAGTTTCGCGTCCAAAGCTTTCTTTGCCTTGGCTAGCAATGGCGAGGCTAGAGTTTCATTTTCCTCCCCTACAGAATCAGCACTCGTCAGTTCCTTATGCTAAACCTTTTCTAACTAGATGCTTCCTTCCTTGTATCTTCGATACCCTGACCTGAAGATGGCTATTTTATCCAGTTCTCTGGATATCTATGTCTTATGGTAGCATATCCAATATGGAGCCTTCGCAATATTGTATACAAAAACTAGATTTGCTTTGCGTTCTTTTACACGTAGTGCTTGTCCTTCCAAACGTGGAGGACGAGGGATATATGAACAGATTGAGAAAAAGTTCATATAAGGTATGCTTCCTAGACATGAGCTTTCGATGGCAGTCATATCTGGTCGGTTTCATACATGTCGATCGTGGGGCCTCATCTTCAGACGGTATCACACCGAGCGACGTTATGGATTTCGTCTGCATCCGTAAAGTGAGTGTATCGCCCTCCAGGAGCGGTGTAACGATTGACGGTTCGGGCGACGAGGAGCAACAAAACGTCGTCTCCGGGCATGGCCTGACGCCGGCTGCATACGCTCGGTTCCACGGACGTGGAGCGACTCGTTTTAATGCGTCCTCCGCTCCAGCAGAGGGCATCCGACGACGGGAACCAGATCTCAAGGCGTATTCGACCTGCAGGTGACATTTGCGTCCGCCTCGCGCAAGCGTTTTGAATGTTGGTGACATCCCCCCCAGCTGGCGACATCACGACACCCTACCCACCTGTGCCATTGGCTCCAACACACCCAATACCTTGCAGTCATACAAACACTTATTTATCCAAATTTATGCATTACGGCGTCCTCGTCAAGGGTATACCTGGTGCTCAGGTGATGGGCAGGTTCACTTCCAGTATGAGCTCTCGATATGGACGACTCATACGTTCCATACCCTTTGAAAGGTTCTCACGACTTATATTGATCGTCACATGGAAATATCCATTTTCACTTTCAGCAATTTTTCCCATTTTGTATGGATGATGCTTCTCTCTTATCAGCAGAGTCTTATGCCGAACACATTATGAATGTTGTAAGACCCTTCATTAGCCATAAAAACTTCATATCAGGCTCTCTTTACTAAAGATACCAGATACATCAAATAGCACTGCCAACCCATGAGTAATGAAGGGTTGTTTCTGAGACAAGACTGCCAGGACCTGTCAATAAGGAACAGCTGGAAATTAGTCTGGAGTTTCTCTTTGGAAGTAAGTAGTACTGAACGGTGAACTTAATATGCTATGATAATCCTGTCTGAAGACCCTGATCTGAAGAAGTGGTTTCAGTATAGTGATACCACTTGGCATAGGTACCTACTTACTTGCCAGGAAAGGAGGGCAAACTCCATCTATTAGCATTTGCTCGGAAACTTTCTGTGGTATAGAAAAATGTACCTACAAGAAAGAGTTTCTTGAGAAGGGAAAACCGAAAGAGAATTACTCTGGAGGAATCTTCCTAGACTGGAACACTCCAAAGAGTTCCACTGCGAGATCTAACAAGTATATGGATCTTAGCAAGATCCTTACTGGATTCCTTACATGGCAGTGCCGCCTTGTAGGAGGCTCATTATGAGAATTGGTCTAGCAGAAACTGACGAGCGCAGATTTTGTGGAGAAGGGGAAGAAACTCCAGATCACCTGGTGACAGAATGCCTCGGCATCTTTAGTCGAAGCAAAAGATGCTTTGGGGGTGAAATTGCAGGAGCGATTCCAGATACTGGAGTTCACTAGAACTCTGGAGCTGTTGACTGTTGCTCCAGTCTTCCTGGTGTGTTAAATTAGCCACTAAGCTCTTACAATATCTTTAGACATCAGGCACTGGAACCTTTTGTTGACAATAATCTCGATGCAACCTAAGCATCTGATATCTACTGTGTCGAGATAGCATGGAATTTGTTTCTGTTAGGAATGAGTAAGGTGTACCATGCATTAGTATGGTTCTGTTGGAAGTAGTCGAAAATATATCAAGCTCAGTTATACTTATTTCTAATTTTTATGATCAATAGCTATATATCTATATCTGATCGACTTACAGGTACCCGTATACTGCGTCTTTGAAGTTATGGTTTTTTTTTCGCGTAACACGTTTGTTCATAACACTAGATCTGAACTTCTTCGTATATATTTTTTAAACGGGGGTGCAAAAACTCGACATTATAAGAAATAGTTTCAAAGAATTCTTCGATCCAATATCAAGATCTGATTAGGAAAAGGAATGGGATCATTTCGTGGTTGGGAAACCTTTTTCGAATTTTGTATCCCTACTTTTAATCTGAATCGTGGTAGTGACCTGAAGATAATTGCTGAAAAAAGTCAGGGGTTCCGTTGACTGTCAGTGTCGACATCTATGAATCGAACGTCTCTACTTAGGGTCCTGCTAATCTGCATTATCGGCAAACTGAGATGAATAAAGCTGCAGTTTTTTACTTCCTCCTATGATACGATATGAAATGGACGAACATAAACATTATTCCGAATAGAATTCCTATTTCAATTAATCCTCTACTCGTAGATAATAAATTAATTGCTGAGAACAATGATTCATGATGATTTATTTGAACTTGAAATAAGTTATTGGATTTGCACTGAAAAAAAGCCAAGTTCAACTCGAATATAGGAAAAATGTGAATGATCATGTATTGAACATCGAATACCTCGAATAGTTTTCCATCGAAATTCCACAGTAATGGATGGGCAGTTCTTTCCACTCTTTTCTTAATTTTTCATGAAAATTTCTGAGATTTAACATTTTTTTTAGAATGTTGGCTCATGATTCCACTTTCTGTTAGTAAAATGGCTCGATTCTGATTATTTTTTCTGATGTTTTCGTAATCGTCTAGAAATAAACCAATCTATCAGATTTCCTTTCTGGATTAATTCGGACTTGATGGATGATTTATGTTTAACTCGGCAGCATTTACCCAAAAATTGCAATTTCAGCACCTTCCCTACAAATTAGAATGAATCATTCCTCAGTAGACAGGGCGACGAAACATAAATGCCTGATAATCGACTCGGTCTCGTCCTTCACAGAGACGACAATGATAGAACGCAAATGTCGTTTTATCTGAGACCCAGGTCACGACATGAAAAAATTTCATTGGTGATAATTCGGTGATATTTTGCTTTCGAATTCTGATTGGGACAATTTTTATTGCTTTAGATTAGTGGCTGTTGCTATCGTCAAATTGGTCATACCGACGCAGGAATCGGATGATCTCTATTGGCAGGTCGAAAAAATGGAAGGGGGGAATTTTTATATGAATTTTAAATAACAGGATAACAGAGAATTTAAATAAGGTATCATACATTTCGAATAATCGAAGATGGTGACCTTGAAATCTATCAGACGTCTGAGGAGTAGGTTAGAGCCCTACATACGAGGGGAACATTGACCCACATAGAAAACAAGGAAGGGTGTAACAATGATGTAAATTGCGAAGAGAGAGAAGGAGGAAGCGTATTGCCTTTTATCCTATATATTTAGAGAATCGTAACATTGCTAACATTTTGTACGTACGAAAATAAGTAAAATATCCCGCGACACTTAGGCGATGCTATTTTAAAATGAAGTACTTATTCGATTTTATATAGACGACACACGGATGATTTACAACTCGTAAAATACGGTATTTTACTTGAACGAGGTCCGTATGTGTGGTAGGTTCGAGATTTAAAATAGGTGTACCATAACTTCCACAGCGAAATACAATAGCCAGCCTGCTTTTTCTTCGAATTTGTGCTGCTTCCATTGTATTTTCAGCAAACGTCTCGTTGTCGGTGGCTCTGTTTTTTCAGTCGAACATTGTTGTTGATTATAGCTTCGAAACTCGTGGCACCCATCTACAATTAGCCATTATTTTGACGCGAACAGTTTTTCTTCGTTTCGCAGTAATGAACCTTTTGGATGCTAGCTGGTAGAAATCTCGAAGATTGATTTTTTTTTTAAGCGAAAAATTTCAGTAGTTCGAGGAATCGATTCTCTGGCATTATACATTCTCAAAGAAAGATCGACAAGGAAAAAACGAACAGGTTGTCGACCTATTTTCAAGATATTCAATAATGTTGTCAAAATTCGACGTAGAACAACAACAATAACTGTTACATCACTCCAAGGTCTTGATAAGCACTGAAGAAATGAAAAAATGCAATCTCTTTCAGAAATATCGCAATACATGAGCGTTTATCAATCTGACATTGCTGCGAAAGGCACTGATATCACTGTTGTAGGAATGACATACTGTAGGGAGAAACATATGGCATTTGATTATAGTATGAATTTATTTTGCCAGAGAACTTGAGAATGTTATCGCAATGAGATTAGTGTGAATAATCAATCTATTCTTGAAAAGGACACGTTAGAATTCGATATTAATTTATCAAGCTGTACAGACTGCGACTCTCAGATAAGAAAGGATAGTAGCGAAACGAGTGGAAATGTTTTTAGGGAAAACCACCTCTTTTCGAAGGACTATTCACTCACTCTGTATAAGTAATTTGAATCACTTTTTTTTATTATCAAGCAATTTTTTGTCATGATTTGCCAGCCTTTATATCTGGCTGTCCTTGGCTAAGACAAATCCGCTACATCTTGAACACGATATAAGTAAAGCGAAAAGCTGAAAATTCAGGTCTTGTTATAGAAAAAAATTTCCTCGATGAAAAAGCCATAATTGTTGGATGGCATCGTAGGTGGATGTTTAAAAGAGAGAAGGTGCGCCGATTAGATCCCTAAAGAGTGAATATGTGCCTTCTCAAGTACGTTTTGCATCTATTATTGATGTTCCTTATACCGGCTTGAGTGAAATGAAAATTCTCGGCGTAGGATAGGAAAACTACGAGATTGCATATTGGATTTTAGTTATTAATACTACAACGCCACCTGAACAGTCATATGGAAATATTTCCATATATAGAAATGTCAGATATAATCGCATATCCAATTTTTTTTTTGGACAGAACCTCATAAAGGGAGTTTATCCATACTGAGATGAAATGTAAAGCCATTCCATATGAGAAATATGATTTTCGGACAAAGTATGGACAAATTACGAACAGGGCACAGTTCAAGACTTTCTAACACGACAATGAACAGTTACACATTCACGAAGAGTGACCGCTCCGGGCGTACTTGTCTTCATTCGAATCGAATCTTCTCGCTGGTCGCTCAAATTTGTCAGAATGATTCATTATGCGATTTAGATTCATGTTATATAAAATCTTATTTATCTTGCGAAGATCGCGAGGCAACTGCATAGGAATAGGAATCACGGTCAACGATATAGTGACCCATTGTATCGCCAAGGTTATCTCGGCTCTCGACTTTCTCGACAGAAATTGGCCATCTTCAATTCACCATGCTGCTACATGGGTCGAAAGTTGAATGAAGATCGAATGGATATGTGTATGTGAGGAAATTATATCCTATGTCTTCTGAAGTTTGTCGAGCTTCAAGTAAATATGTCTCAAATTGCTCGAGCACTTATAACCCTCATGAGATCATTAGGGAGTCTCTCTTGAGGCTTTTTTCTTTATAACTTGTTACCCAGTTGTTGTTTTTTTATTGTGACTTTCTTCATTAAGCTATTTCAATACATTGATTCGAAGAAATAATTGTGGAATCTTTCTTTTGAGTAATTTCCGTCAACCTATCATCTGTTGCCTTTCTGAACGATGTCAAAATTTGATCTTTCTTCAATACACCTTGGAGATGCTTCCCCAGACAGGTCATTGTGATCATCAAATGTTATTTTATGAAATGATTGAACTGTAATATGAGTAAGTCATTTTTTCTGTTAAGCAAAGTTTCAATGATTGTACTGAGATTGAAATAATATTCCAGTCGACTTTTCTTGAGGGGGCTGCTTTGTGAGCTAGGGGGATGAAGTTGAGTAGGTGAAGAAACACCTCTTACTTCATAAAATAATTGATGATTTGGAAGGTTTTGAAGAATAAACTGTGTTATTAAGGTACGTAGGCCAGCATAGGGAACAGTATGATGGCATTCCCTTCGAATATCATTGTCATAAAACTGTTTTTCTGCGGAAATACTTAATGGAATGAAATAATTGAACCTCTCAAAATCTCCTCGTCCTCCTCTAGGAAAAAGGTCAGGTAATCAAGGTGAAAATCGGAGGTACTCACTCGAAAACGAGAATCTGTTGGGTTTACCTGTTGCACCACCTACAGCTGTACTAAAGCACGTTAAATAGAAATGATCCAGAGGACGCGGTTCACGTAGTTGAGGTCGCGAAAGTGCCGTCAACCCACGATGGAGCCATTTGTCAAAACTGACATAACAATTGCGGATAGCTGCACGAAAACGTTTCTTCATACACGTGGTTTTATTTGAAATGTGTACGATGTGCGAATGCGCCGCAACTTGGGCGACAACCAGTGACAATCTGATGTTTGTTGTCCTACGGATTCAGAATATAGACTGAATTCCGTTAAGCTCGCGGTTTGTCGCACTGTCACAGAAGGCGTGCAGGCTTTCACTTGTCATTGCGCACTGTTCGCGATGGGACGATACTATATACACTTGATTGTGAATAATAGGTGCTGCGAATTCACCTGCTGAATTTATGCCAGCTCATTAAGGACCTAGGATACCGACAAAGCCAAACCGGCTGCTGTTACGACGTTTCTAGATTTCAGAACTATTCCACTTTTATCATTTCCTCATCTGCTTCTTGAAACTCGACAATCTGTCTTTCAATTATAAGTTTCCACTGCACCATCATCCCAGTCTATAGTTCCCAGATAAATTGCTCTTGTAGTTAGTGTGACGTTAATGAGATGATTTTGGTCCTTAGTATGTGGAATTTTTCTCTTCTGAAGGATGAAATCTTCAAATAAATGCAATTTCCTCCCTAACCTTCCATTTAAACTTAAAATATGCATTCAAATTCATAATGTTCGGAATCTTGCCCTCCGACCCTGAAGAACTTTCAACCAGGTCTGGTCTTCCAAGTCATGTAGGTGTCTGCCACAACGGGACCCTTATGATAGGAACTCATTCCTCGTCGATGTAATAGAGTAGCAGATTCAATTAATTTTAGCAGGTTATTAATATTTCCACGTGCGCTTTCACTTGGAGATGTTATCTACAGCCTGCATTTCGTTTTTTGGGAATCTTCTTTTGACTCTGTTCTGCTTTTTTTCGTCAGTAGCTTTGGTCCTTTTTTCAACGAGCTTCATGACCTCTGTTTTTCAAGGCTTTCTATAAAATCTTAGAAGACTTCGTGTTTTCCAAAAGCTAACCGAGTTAGTCGGTTTATAGTGGATCAATAATTGGGGTAGGTCTAGGAAGATCGAGCGTGTGAATGTAAATAATTGGAATTCCTGAAAAGAGTTAAGTAGGATAGGTCAGATCAGAGGCGATGTAACTAACATACATGAAAGCGAAGGTAGTTAACACATTCTGATGAAAGCGATCTATCGAACTATCTCGCACATAATTCAACAGAATATAACCATTTCGCCTGAAAATGATTAACGACTGTGATTTTGTAGTTGGATTCGAACACACCTCGTTCATTTGTGATATAAACTGGCATTGTGTTTGAATAATAGAAACACGAGGAAATTAATTCTTGCAACATTCTCATTGTTGATCACAACGTCATTGTGATGGTTTCAGAATACCACACAAACAGAGAAGGCCACTATCGTTCAACTGAATCTAGAAAGCCATTATTGTATAAATAAATTCCGATGAACTGACCAAGATGCTATATTTCTTGTATCGCCTTTCTTGCATGTGGGTGAAGTCGGGAGTCCAGCACTCTCTGTTGGAACTTGACATCATTAGATACTTGCGAAAGTGAAATATGCCTTGGGCATCTCACGCATTACAGGCATTGTCTCTGTCTTTTCAAATCTTTCTTCTTGGATCTTGACTTGCCCCACATGCGATTAACAGAATTTCAACACTCGGAGTGGCTTCAAATTAAAATCTTCGATTTGATGAATTATGCGAATCAATTACCTGCCAATAACCGATACGTTGTTGGGTAACTTGCACGTTCAATCTACAGAGAATGTGAAAAATTGTCTCTAGAAAGGAATCAAGAAATGACAAAGCGATAAAACGAATCTGGTTGCAAGGGGATGAGATTTCTTAGCAACTTTTCGAGGTATCTTTTTGCGTATTATATAGTGCAGTTACCGCGTCATCTGGTGATTGTGGAAAAAATGGAATCGAAATTATTTTCGTGGAGAAAAATTAAACTGATTATTTATAGCATGTCACGACGCTCTTGCTGGACATGGCTTTATATGAACAACCAAAGAGATCATTAAACTACAGGATGCAACGGAATGACTAATAAAGTGCAATCGTTTGAAATGCATACACAGGTTAATGGTGCTGCAGTAGAGAAAGTACTGCAATATAGGTACCGCTCAATTTTTCCACAATAAACATTTTATCGTCCGAACAGATGCTGTATCTTTATAAACCACGAGGCTTCTATGATCAGGAAACGGTCAACATTGTCCCCATATCATTCATAGCTGTGAAGCAGCCACTTCGATTATGTTGTGATTATGGACACTGTAGTTATTCATCGGGACTTACGATGATTTACGATATGTTATAAATCAAAAATTGATTCATTGTCTACTTAGAAGACATGAAAATCTCTTCTTCATTTTCGTAAGAGTAGGGGACTTTTTTCAAAATTGTGGCAACTTATTCTGCTAATTTTGATGGAATTTTCAGTAAAATCAATTCGTGGTGGAAAAAAACAGGCATAATTTGACGATTTGAATTAGGGTTGAATTAAACGAAGACAAAACCGAAATAATAATCAATCTGAGCCGGGCACACTAACGATTGAAATGTTAATCACTTACATAGTATTACATTTTATGTTATACGAGCAATCAAAGTGTCCAACAGCTATTACGAAAAAGAGTCGAAGGTAGAAGACTATATGGTATAATTAATTGACCCGATGTGGGCATAAGACTACCGTGATTAATTGCAGATATTTCATTCCGTGACTTTCTAGATAGACAACTACATCAATAGGTCACAGTTGTGAATGAGCTCGAACCAAGCCCATTTCAATCAAACAATCCCTGCGCAAAAGTGACTTCTTTGAAAATGTTTTAGATTTAGAATGATGGTTTACTTATAGAAACAGCGTAACTCTTTGGATGTATATTTCGAAGGAAAGAAATCTTTGTCAGCTTTTATGTGGCATACTTCAATATCAATATTTTGAAGGGGTGCCAACAAAGTTGCATTTATGACTTGGAGACCACCCACAAAGTCCTCAGCGTTTCCGCCTCTATGTTTTTACTATAATCCCTTTCGTTTGTATTTATGCACAGAATGTAATTTTCGTTTGGGAAAGTTAGTACGAGATTGTTTGAAATCGCTCACTCACAGGTATCCAACGAACAACCTGTATAACAAAATATAGAGTTTCGAAATCAGGAATCTCGGCCACAGGGAAAATTGATCTAATCAAATCATCCTAATCGGTAGATTCGTGTGTGGGAGCAGTATGTAATTAAGGGAAAAAAGGATATTTGCTCCAGGAAAAGCACCTAGTGGTAGATCCCCAGTTATTATCATTATTGTCATAGATATTCCTTGTTATTTGGAACGCAATCTCCTTTTTCATTCCGTTCCAGTTATTCAGCGCATAGTAACGCAATCCACTCGTTATAGGACCAATAAATCAGATTCGGAGGGATTCATTACATTCGGGGCGAAATAATCTGTCTGGACGGCAAACATGACATAAGCGGGTATTTTTTCGCTAACGATTCGGCTAATCTCATAATGGATTACTGCTCTCCAAGATAAGAATCGGTTTTTTCACATTTGATCAAGACATAACCGAAGGAAGTTCCTACATATCGGAAATATATTCTGCCACGAATGTTAACGATCCTGTACAGAGTCAGCCAATCCCTTAACCTCATTACAGAAAAACAATTTTGCACAAATATATTTTTTTGACTTTCTTGCCGTTGGTAGAGTAGAACCAAGCACAAACAATCCCGATATAACTTGAGAACTTGTTTTGCCCTGTGCATTTCCTTCGTTAGAATGTCGTTACAACTGAGAGATTCCTAGTCGTGAGCGTTAAAAGCAAATGTTCATGCTACGCTATTTAGATTAGGTACATGACCTGTAATCTTAACGTGAAGAAATTACGAAGTGGGTATTTTACATCAATTAAATGTGTGACATTCCATGCGATGGGAAGTTCAAGATATTGCTCAGCAATCTCGTTCCTTAGAGATTAAAGTTGTCACAGTAATGTAGCGCAATAAAACAGTGATAATAAAATGGTTCGTTTAAGAACGGACATTAATTTTTTCTTTAATTAATATATTTTACAGCCCACTAAACGCGATAATCGAGATTTCGATACTTCTGCATGGCGAAGGTTCATTCAGTTTTGGTTATGATTCGTTTATTTCTTACGATCCAGAGATGCGTTGTAGTTTTAAGATGCAAAATGGCGAATGCGCACTACATCGCGTCCGAAAAATCGTCATCAAGTAGTAGTTAGTAGTTTTGAACGAATAGTCAGTTGAGAATTCCTTATTTTTCCAGTCGCTTCTGAAGAAAAAACAATATTGTTGTCGTTGAATGAGGAAGGGGAGATTTTGATTACTGAAATTCAAGGGATCGCTGTGTATCGGGAGTTTTTCATCAAAGGTGGACGGGACGGGAATCAAATTGTCGGTTATCGCAGGCAAAGTCGATTCGGCAGATTTTCGGCCGGTTGCTCATTTGAGAGAGTGCCCAAAATCTTTAATTCCAATCTGATGCCGCATTCAGAAAATTAAGTAAATCATTCGTAAGTTAACCGGAAACGTTCCCAGCTAATATGGATAGCATATGTTGAAATGTCCATTTGCGTAATTGAAATTTTCACGGACATAGAAAAGTCGAATTTTCAATGAATGCGAATGCAAAACCCTGATTCTTTTCAAGTCAAAGGGCAAACATGCTCATTTTATTTCCTTTCGACTGGAGCTTTGATGGAGAACATTACGGACTCCCACTGTATACCCGCTTTTTGTATGATGTAAACGTGTAATTACACGTTTTCCATTCAGATATTCGAAGTCGCCCATTTTCATTGTAGAACTAAGTTAGGTACATGATTTTTCCACCATTACACGTGTTTCGCTATCACATAATCAGCTTCTTCAGGTGGGTGAAGGTATATACCTTTCTATAGAGATAAAATGAACCAATTTGTCTGGAGATCTCAGCCAATTAATTATTGTTTCCGTCAACGATATCGCAGTTCTTGCATGCGATATTTTTATCACCTGTTAAAACATGTGTCAATCCAGTTGAAACTTCCGTCCAATGTAGGAAATTGTTTAATTTCCGGTGTGCATGAATACGCTGAACATTACCTGTTAGACACCCCTAGTCGCGTGATCGGGAAAAGTCAGAATACTCGAGGTTTAGTTATTTTCTTCTTCTGTAGAAAGACCAAGATACAAATTAAAAGATTTCCAATTCCACAATTATGAATTTCGTGATTATGTTAGGTTCCCGCGTTTGAAATTGAAAAAGATGTGAACCGATGTACCCTTTACCCTGGTATATGTACTGGGATTATTCTCGTATAATTCTAAATAAGCAGTTTCTACATGTCCTATGGGCAATTAGAGCATAGTTAGCATATCAATGGCAAAATCGTGACTTCTAGTGCAGAAATGAATTGCCCCGTGTGAAAACGTCACATTCCAGTGCCAGTAATGGTATATGGCTGCTGATTACTGATTTATGCTTTCTTTGCGTCAATAAATGGAATGATCCGAATGGAATCTGCCTGTACCTACGTTCAACTCTGACTGCGCACTTGATTCAAACGATGATGGATCAAAAAAATGCGAATGGAAGTTACTTTTGAATTTTCTGCACACTAGGCAGTACACGAGAGTGTATAAGGCCAAAAATGCGGGTAATTGTAGATTATGTATAGATTTAAGGGGTGTTTCATTGCACTGCGACCTCAAGGTCTATTGTGTCCTCCATCAGAGCTGTTGTAACCATTTCAAAGTCTATAACTCGGCCATCAGTACTAGAGTTCAATGAAAATTGAAATTTCATTCCAATTTGATGAAACTGCCGTTGTAGCGTATATTTTTCTCTTGGAGGCTGCCTCAGTTTGATGACCTATTTCACGATTCTAAGTATAAGAAACAAATTGTCGAAAATTTCCACCTAAATTACACGTCGATGCTCCGATGCGCGCTGATCGGGCTAGTATATAACATGGTCACGCAAGACGAAGAACTATGTGGAGATATAATAATACCTCATCTTCGATATTAATCGATTTTCATAACGATCTAGGGACCAATTATATCGTCGTGGAGAAAGGACTTCGGTATCGCGGATGTGATTTTAATGTACACGGTTCCATCCCAGAGACTTTTATAAATTCACACTCTTACTCGGACATAACCGCTAGCCAACATTGCGTGTACTGATAATGCAGAGATATCTCAGTCAGAGGCGTAGGAATTCATTATCAGATGTATCCTCGAGCTGGTCTACACTCTCCATAACAACTCTTCACCTGATGTGAATGATGTCGGGAGAAACATCATTCTACGACTATTCTACTGAAAGAGGGCTGAACATATAAGGAAAGTGCCATCGTGTAGCCCTTCTATTATTATTAAGAGGCCCCACAACGTGCTTAACTGAATGCGTAGGGCAGAAGGCATCTAAAAAAGGCCATACCAAAAGTTGGTATGGTTAGATGGGGTACTACAACTGAGTCTGTACACATTTTTTTTTCATACGAAAAATAGCCAGTGTGGTGGAGAACTCGCGAGTACCAGAATCGGCTGAAATGATACTCTTGGACATGAGGAACAATTCTCATAGACAGTGGTTGAAGGCATCGTTTTCACTCTCAAAATAGTCTAACTCAGACTTTCCTCGTACAGAGGCAAAGTACGTTTCACTACTGTGACTCATTGATAATTGTGGGTGGGAGGACACAATAAAACTTATGACGAAACTGATCTATAGTGACCTAGTCGAAAAATCAGGAATGTCCACAGATCGCTGATGTGCTAGCCGAGGTTGAATGACAGCCATACGGGAAGCTTCATAATCGGAAATAAGCCGGCTTAGGTTTCTCATCTACGCCAATGTGATTGTGTGATGAGTTCCTTCAAAAAGTCCAGTGTCCAGCTATGCGTGTCCGAGTATCGCCTCTTGTCGGTGGCTGGTATACAGGATAAGAAAGCAGCTAGTCACCGAAACCGTTTGCTGTTACGATCCACGCTTCGCCGGGACTTTCAAAGCAGGATTGCGAGGCTAAATTCCGACAAAAGACAACCTCCTAGCCGCTCATATGTCAGATCAGTATTCAGATAATTTGGATCCCGCATAGGCTTATTTCTTTAACGGAATCTTTTCCGATACTGACAAAACAGGAGATGTACGAGTTACTTAATTGTCGTTTTCGACATTTGTCAAAGGATGATCAAAAAAGGACACCATACACATAAATCAGGCTTGAAATAGAGTAACGGATGTTATCAAGCACGGACAGTTATAAATATCTCTCCAAATCAATAAACAAGGGCCATGAAGCTATGTATTTATCACTTGGTCTGAAATACAGTTAAATGTTCAAAAAATATATTATCGATTTAATTTTATCGACCATCTATAATTCAGTAATAATACTGCTGGTAGTATAACTCAGACATATTGATACTTATAAGGATGAGCTGTCGCAGACGTGATAATGCATCACTTTGGTTGTGTCCTTCAATCGTTTATGTACTTGGCATTTTGAATATCTAAATATTTGGAGATAACTGTGTTTGTTCAAGTACCCAGGTGAATATAGGAATCAAATTTCTTGGCTCTCAATTTTCAAAGCCTCTGTTCATTCATACTTTGGCTAAGCAATGGATTCCTCTTTCATGGGTTGTTCTATTCCACATAGCATAGAGTAGATGAAGAAGAAGTCCCCAGATTGTCACTGAAATTTAGTGACTACGGATCTGTTGGTAGCAAGGAGACAATTACAAATCATATCCACTTAAATCTTCTTAATATATGCGCCAAACCATCGGTGCGAGAAAATAATTGGGACAGGTATTTTGAAATTTATTACTAGAATGTGGTTCCGTTGCAAGAAGAAGCGAAGAACCATCTCTGTACAACAGAATATTCGCACTATTCGCGTTGGAAATAAATTCTTTTCTCCCCTAATTTATTATTGTTATTCAAGATTATTTGTCCACGGGATGACCAGATCTGTTATATATGTAACAGAAATTTTATACGGTTAGGTACTTCTCATGGTAGGTTTTGAGTCAAATCTATCGAAAGGTCCACAACCAAAACTTTGAAAATAATGAACCTTTAGGTGAAATTTATAGTACTCTCTTGTTGAATATGAAAGCAGTGAGGTTGGGCCATTCAAAAAGATTTTCTTATATCCTTTCGACAGATTCTCCGCTCTTGTGTCCAAAGTTTCAGTGTTCCAATATATTCCTCCCCATAATTTTCTGCTGGTTGAAGTATAATTCGATATGGTAATGTTCAGTGGGTGATAGTTTGTGCTGGTGTGACCTATCGTCTTGAAGATATGTATTCTCGATCTCTATCGAGATATGAACGAAATAAAGTGAAGTAATATCCCGGTGTCCTTTGACGAGTAGCCTTCAGGAGGAAATCCCAGCACGCGATTCCTGCATCAGAGTCATGCGTTAGACAACCACACCTCTCCGCTCCTTTCCATGATTTTGATCGTTTACACGCTCTCGGTATTATCAAAACTTCACAATACTCTCATAGCTGTCCATGAGTGTTTCTGTTTATTCACTGGCCAAATTAAAAAACGATTATATTTCCTTTCTTTCAGAAAAGGCGTTTGCTTTCTCTGCCTTCAGAATATAGCGTCATAATCATAATGATCATCATGTACATTTTCAATGGATATAGGTATTTTGATATGAGGTCCATTTGTGGAACATTCAATAGCGAAAATTAATGTAGATTTATTATTCCCCAAAAATACTCCCCAAGAGGGAAGAAAATATTCGTGTTTCATAAAGCTGACGTGGCCGTAGCCTCGGAATGTTCTGCTTGAGCGATGAATATTGAAAACACTAGTTCGGAATAGATTCCCTTCCGTGTACAGTCTTCTGTCGTTGACAAGCCCTCATATTTCGTCCAGAAGTGTCGGAACGCAACCACGAAATATCGATATAACAGAGGGAAAGTGTTTAGTCATGTTTCAAATTAATAAAATAATAGAAAATCAAACTGGAAGAGAACAGTGGGAGCGGACAAGCGTATGGATTTGTGATTTGTCATTGATAGATGATGGAAACCATCCATCAAGCTGGTCCAGTACACACGGATGCTGCAAGCTGCCCCGGAACCTCGATTCCGGATCTTTTCCCCTTACCACCCCTCCGCAGGATAGCCACGTCAGTCCGAGGGGGGTTTGGTGGAGACCGACGCTTTTCGCTAATGGAGCAGAAAATACGATGTCGACAGAATCGGTTCGTGTGATTGCGTAACCTGATTTTAAGATTTTTTTTCTGTTTCGTAGTGTTAACTGGAATCGTTGTGGAATTTGGTTGTCCGTTCCACAAACGACGAGAAGTTTCTGAATGTGTATATATTATTTTTTTCGAGTTATAACAAAAATGTGTTTTTCAACGATTTTTACGCGAATCGACCGCTGTGTTTGGAGAGAAATTCCATTTCTACATAAATCTGGTTCCCGATGTTAATTCGGACATTCAACACAATGCTTTTATAAACATACACTGGAGTTAAGGGAGTGTTTATTATCATACAAAATGCGGCAATGTAAACTATCGTATGAATAGAATCTACAAACGATGTAGGAACTGGACTGGGATTTTCACTTCCAATTTGAGCTCAAAACAATTTTCTCTAAGGCATTCCGCAAATGGGAATAGAAAAAAATTGTTGCGGTGTTCAAAAAATATCATTTATACAATATAAAAGAATTATTTTCAGAGGAATTTAACTGTGCTTCTCGGAGTTCATGAAACATGTTAGACGGAGTACAAAAATATACTACCCAGGTCTTGAATTCTTTTTCGAAATAATTTTCCAAATTCAAGGTTGAAAATATGTACCTACGTACCTAGCCCGATGAAAAACGTTCAACTGAACTGTGGGAAAATAGCGAGCAAAAATCAGCAGAGGAAACCATTCCAAAATCAGCAATATTATTCCGATTGTGAAATCCACGAATCAGGAGTTGGCCTAATTGGCGAATGCTGGCGCAGATAGGGTAGGAATAATATCATTTATCAGAGAAATGTTGCAATTCCACGTCTAGCAACTTTCGGCATTTATCAGTGACATCGGTAAACACCAAGAAAGAGATTTTTCATAAATAGGGGGGGTGACTTCGAGAATGCAATCTTATTTTATCAGTAATGAAATGGAGCTTTCAGCTGGTAATTGTGAGTGTTGAGTGTGCTTTCACACGCTGTGGCAGTTCGCGAATACATTAATTACTTGTCCTGGGTGCGACCAGGGGGCGCTAGGGCTTTGGGGGGCGAATGGTGGAAGTTGCGTGAGTTTAGCGTGTCATTAGCGCCTCGCAGTGATGGATTGTAGCGCCACTGCTAGTGTCGTGGCAGTATCACGCACTACCAATTACCAACAACCCTATTACACCCTCTATTTGTTCTCCTAAAAACTGCAAACGAAAACAAACGATTTACTACCGAACGCTTAATTATGTCGTACCGTCCGATGTTATACACCGAATTCTGATTGAGGGGGATGGATATATCTCCTTCCTCGATCTTCACGATTATTTTTCTATTCTCTCAGCTTCGAATCTACTACTCAAATCAAGTGTAACTATTGACATTTTTTAAAAGGACAATTACGAATTTTATTTCGAAGGTTTATTTTCACTGTCAGTAAACGCAACTTGAAAAATGTTAAATAGGAGTTGCTAGCATTAGTTACTCAATTATGTTGACCTCCAGTCCGTTAAGAATAAGGAAGCCAGTTGTTCAGGATTCTCCCAGTAGGAAGCTTACCCATACACGAAACATCCTGCGACTTGAGGAGTTGTTTCAAATATTTATCGCTATAATATAGATTCATCGTATTACAGTTGATACGAATAATAAATATACTCAGTGGTAATAACGAAGAAAATAATCTGTAAGAGTCCTTATATCTATTTTCAGTTGAAGTCAGTTCTAGTTGCTTGATAAAAACGATTTGAAGCTTGGAAGACTTAGAAATTTTCCGAATTGTTCTTGATATCCCAAATTATTTATCACATCGCAGAACAGATCTCACACATTCTTTGATATATTGTAGCTGCATCTGAGGGGAGCATACGAAGGGAACAAGATTCCTCAGGGAAATATACACGAGGGTGAGGTTACTGAGGGCAGTAAGAGATGAACTTACAGTTGGTTGAGGGGATCGTATTTTGCCCAAACGATTTTTGCCAAAATTTGGGTTAGTGGAATAAATCGATATGAAGTGGCACTAAACGGGGGGTAGTTTAAAATTTCGCAGACTGGGATGATGCATCCTGATCATAATACATCAAATCCTGCACGCTGATAGTTGAAAAAATATTGATAAAATTAAGCCATAGGTTTGAATGAGAACTATTGACAATAGCATGTTTTGATTATGAGATCATTATAGTTTCAAAATGTGAATCGATGATTTCTCTAATCTTTGAGATTTCTGTAAATGAAATCTGATTTGTGAAGTGAAATTCACATATTCTGAATTATGTAAGATATGATTGTTATTCCAAGAAATGGCATATATCCATTGATGATGATAAGTAATTGAGATATTGAGTCAAGACTCAAATGATTAATTTTCATCCATTCACATATTTCAGTCATGCTAAACAATTCGTAAGTTCCTAAACCGCAGTCAACCAAATTTCATTCCGTCCTTCTTGAAACACGAAGCGATATATCATCTGTAGGTAGAAAAACAATTCCCCGGCAGTTTTGTATGTCCAAGGGTGTTTTATATTTTTTGCCACGGTTTCTATTGATTTGGCACATTGTTTCACTTCGAAGGAAAGTTGGCACCCTCACACTGGGAGACAACTCTGCGGAAGCAGATACCAACATCGGTAATTGAAAGTTTAGACAGAAACATCAAGGAATTACATGTGACTCGCCAAACGGTCTGGTGATTGATTTCGTTTTTGCCCAATATCGAATGATACTGGAGTGTTAATCTTTTCTCGCGAGCCGAAGATAATATACAGGGTCGATTTCTGAAAAGTCCACCTTCAGTCATGAATTATTTTTATTCTCTACTTTTTTTTTCACTCTTTCAGCTTCCTTTACCACATTATCTTTCTCTTTTCCCCTCCCCTTCCCGCATTAGTACCCTAATCCAAGTATGTTTGAAAATTTCTCGACCTTCTCTGTGAGTGCCTAATTTTTTCATAAAATGATCGAAAACTTGAGTTTTTGACGAGAAAATAAATCGATTCTCGGGTACAAATTGGTGAAAGCGCTTCGATTTGAAAAAAATCTCACCTTAACTCTCACATCTTCAACGAGCAACCTAAAGAGCAGGATATATTCCGATGTCCTTCTATAACTTACTCATAGTAAAAAGAATATTCCAAGAACAAGATGACGTAATACTATCAACTTCCGTAAAGCATGAGGCAATAATGAAATGTGGCTTATGTCTAAAATTATTTAAAACCAATCGAACACGCTAATTTACGTCAGATATGTCATTTTTATTGAAATAAGCTGTAAATGAAGTCGTGGTTAGTACACGAGTAACAGGAAGATGGCAATTGAACAGTACTGCATATATGGTAATTATGTGCTATTATATTGAAAAACTCATCCAAGGCTGTCGCAGTGACGTTGTATTATTCATAGAATAATCGTCTGTATGTCGAAAAAAGGATAGTAACTTATAAAATCAAGTTACAATTCTTCATGATCCCATTATCGAGTTCCAAAAATCTACTTGGATTTCCTTTGTTTCCCGCTAAAAAAACTCTCAATAGATTCGTTGTCTTGCAGAAGTGACAATAAGGAAGAAAAAAGGGACGTGGGCACATTAATCAAATTTCATGCATCGAAGATGGGAGTTCCCCCATACAACTCAATTTCGATGCTTCACGTTATTCCATCCAGAGGGTGGGAAGCCGGAGAGATATTAAACACCCAACATTTAGAGACCTTGGCAAATTTAAATGGGATTTATAAAAATCTACGGCGACAGGGCACATAACTTATCCAAAATGTCAGCGCTGAAAATTAATTCGCATCCTGGCTCACAGGGCTGTGTTATTAAAGTTTTCCTGGCCGGTTTCCTTCACGTCAGCGGCAGAACAACGTTATGAATTGTTTTAATATATCCGAACTTGCCACTAAGTTGTCGTCGGCAAATTGTTTTTCACTTTCTTACGTAGCTAATTCCTTTATATGGAGGCTGCACCATTGTGGGATAATCTTTAACGTGTATAATTTCATGTTTTGAGTAGAATTTTCACGATGATATGATCTTTTAAGTTCTAGAATGCGGTAATTGGTAATGGAAAAAGAGTCAAGAGACTTTTGTCAAAATATAAAATATTTATACAGGTTAAAGAGACACCATGTATTTGGAATGGGAAGGTGGCGTGGCGTTCCGATGATCAGATTTTCTGACCTGAGAATGCACTAACATCGTGATCGAAGATTCTGTTCCGAGGTCTATCTTTAACTTTATACTGTGAAATATGTGACGAAATGTGTGAAGGCAGAAAGCAGAGGTCGAAACAGCTATCGGGAAATTTCCAAATCGTTGTACAAGTAACCGTGGTGGGTCGGCGTTCAAGCGAAACTTTAATGTTTCTGGGCAGTCACCATTTGCTGATGACCAGAAGACATTTACAGCAGTTGACGGAAGGTGTATATCACTAGATCGGGCGTATACCGTGTTATAGTACCCTAGGGTTAGCCAAGTCGACTGACCCTACCCGTGTTTCTATCAGGCTTTATGACCCAAGGGCCATTGGCGTGGCATCTCCTATTGTTTATACGATTTTTCAATTTTATTCAACCTTCGTGCTCTTCGATTTATGCATTTGAAGCTTCGGAATAAATGAGGTTCACCATAAAATTGCTCGATACCGTTACTTAACTGCCTCTATGTGTCGGAAATTCTTTCGATTCGATATAAGCGCTGTTATTTTCTTCGACGTTTCAATCCCACTCAGGAAAAATGAACTCCTTTATTATTGCTGAAAAATAGATTGAGCGGACAAGACCGATCAATTTGCGAACTGAAAGTTTTCCAATGTAGATCATTTTCAGGGATACATTGCTTCTTTTTCTGCTCGAACATAGTTTTTCTGGTTCAATTTCATGCAAAATATCATGCTTTCACGAAGAGAAAATATATATTTCATTTCTTCACAGCTTTTATAGAAAACTTCTTGTGATTTTTTAGTGAAATAGCCAATATACTCGGGTGTTCATAAAGAATTGAGCTTTTAGCGATATAAGAAATCATCAGTTTAGTAAGATGATAATTTCTCATTATGAGATGAACCAATACTGAATTATGTTCTTAGAGAGATCGTGGTATGAAGTGGGTA
The DNA here is from genome assembly GCF_907165205.1 of Coccinella septempunctata. NCBI lineage: Eukaryota > Metazoa > Arthropoda > Insecta > Coleoptera > Coccinellidae > Coccinella > Coccinella septempunctata. The sequence goes on from NC_058198.1 coordinate 741,053, forward strand.
CTTTCAATAGGTACTACAGAACCAATCTTGGTAAATAATTATAGTTGTTCATATCAATTTTCATATGATCCGTGCAATTGCTCTCAACCGTTTATGATTCTCGCAACAACGACTGAATGTGTAGTTTTCAAAGGACATTTCACGGCGCGGATTGATACGTCAATTACCCGACTGTTATTATTATTATTATGAGATATTATTGGATTCATGGATTCTTAAGATAATGGCAGCAATGATTTCATCGATCCACCGGGAATATGCTGAGGGAACGCCTTTCTTTAATTACCGACTCTACAAAATATCAAAGCCTGCACCTCTTCTACGCTGCAAGTACTTCCTGATATGGCATTGATTAACCACTTTGCTAGAATTACGGTTATTGGGGTTTTTGAATGTAACAGGACCTACGCATGACATCAAATAAAATGATATCGGTCGTAAATGCTACTCCTTCGGTTCCATTGATGGCCGGTCAGTGGCCTAACCACAAACGCCCAGCAATCAGGAGAAATCACAAATGAATTTGAGTTATCCGCCGGTTTTTTAATCCTGGGCAGATATCATTGAAGCTTAATATAGTTTTCTTTCGTTGAAAAAAACCTGGGATTTCCATTTGTATGAAATTTGAAGGGTCATTCGGTCATATTTTTGAAAACTGCTCGGAATTCAGAAACGATCGGTTCGAAACAACATTGGCTAACGACATAGGTGGTGGAAAGCTCTCAGAAACGCTCGATACAGAGCAATCTGGTCGCACATAAAAATGTATAGTCCTTAATTCTGATTTCCGGCCAAAGTGGCACGGGTGTTAGAATAGAACTGTGATTGCTATGTTCATCAAAGCATTCTCCCCCTTGCCACTAAAGCACTCTGCCGGTTTTCTTCCTGGTCACAAACTTGGCCAATTAATAGAGAGCCGCTAAGAACTGACGGGAATTCTAAACAATGTGAATGTCTCATCGAAGTTGCCCAGTTCCTGTTTTCCTTGCTTTTATTGACTCTCGACTCTCGGAGGAAGAACAGTCTGGCGAAATGAATATGCTCCAGATAAGGTTTAATCTCAGCAGACTGAACTCTGTCGATATCGGATGGAGCTTCAGATAGCAGTTTCTGTATCAATTGATTAATCTTCATCGGTGTATTTCATCTATTTTCTGCAGCGAAAAATTTGCTAAACTCCAGGAGGAACACGTTCATCCCAGACTCATCACTGCTCGCGTCAATCCCAATCTTGAAATTCGAGTTCCAAGAACTGGATGATAAGAACAGTTTTCCAAATTATAATTGATATAATTAGTAAATCAATCTCTTACATTTTTTTCCGAAATCATATGCTATAACTTTCTCTACTGCAAAAATAACAGTTAATTTCAATTTTCATCCCTCCCCTTATAACAATTCAATGCTGAAGCTTATCGCAGCCGGATCTGAAATAATTGACAGAAATTAAAAAATCCAAATGAATTAGTCGAATTGTAGATTTGAATCTCTCGATAACAACGGTGTAGCACTCACGTATCTCCCTAGAAACAGATAAAATTGTCGGTCTCAGTAAACAAGCCATTAGCAATAGCAATTACCAGTTGAAGACAATAGATAACCACCAACCCTGGGACATTTTAAATCTTCTCCGGACAAAAGAGGGCAGAAGACAGACTAGAGGTCACGCCATCTGCTACTAAATCTGCTGAACGTCGGTTAGCGACAGCCGAAAGGATGGCCGACCAGCATGCAACGAGCATCGTCCTTGTTCCTGTGCACTATTTCAGGATAATTTATTGAAAACAATACTCTTGTTAGGCGTATTCATCACCGAAATGTTTCCAGGGCTTGTTTATGGGTATTAAGTAATAAACAGGACGGCGTCCCCAGTATCTCAATTCTATTCATTTGAAACAATTCTACCGAGATCTTTTATTTTCGACCAGTTCTGAGCATTTTTATAACGAATAGGCATGAAATGTTAAACTGGGGTTCGGAATAATTCAGTGAGCCTCGGTAAGGTGAACTCAATTCAGGATTTACTTTGAAATTATTGTCCAGTTCACGTGAACCCCTCAGCAATTTGATTGAAAATCGAGCTCCTTCGATATAAATATGATACTCATGTGGTCTTGAAATTTCCTGCAAAGATTTTGTTCAAAACCGCATTCTTGCCATAGAAATTCCAAACACTATTGATTTTCGTATATTTTTCCTCCGAAATCGAATCAATCTTGTTTTTGCCGACTTCTATTTTCGATATCTCATTAATGGAATCAAATCAGAATGGAAGAAACGTTCCTAGAAATTGGTTCAGTTATTCTAGCAGTTGAAAAGATTGTGATCGAGAAAAAATAGACACATACGAAAGTAGGTTCCTTGTCATGGTATATCAATCACCGTCAGTCCTGAATTGTAATAATTCTAATATATATGTTGCTGTCAACTGTACGATCCTTCATCCGTTAGTGATGTAAAACTAATTTCGAATACGTCCGAACAGGTTTGATGAACCATTCTTCTAAGATTGTAGTTTACATTAATTGTGAAAAAAGTTTTCGCATCCATCAGAAATGCGATAATGAAAAATAATACCACTCGAAATCAAATGTACATTGAGTAGTCAAGCTTCATTTTCATTGGCACTTTTCTTTCTTGTTTCAAAGTAGTTTCCCAATTCGAAATTGTTTCCAGTAATATGGAAAAATAATGTATAAAATAAATGTGTCACGTTTGAAGCGTTCTCGGCATAACGATCAAATGAGTGATAAAACTGTAGTAATTCGATATCGACATCTTCCGGATATCGCAGGGGAAGCATGTACCCAATTCAATATCCCACGCCAGATCGTTTTTTATAGCCAAATTAGTGATTCCATCCCTCTTGAAGAGTAAATCTTCGCTCCCTCAGTTGACACGTCGCAATATTTTCCAGTGCCGCCTCAGTTCAGTCACATATAAACGGCGTAACATATTGATATCGTATTTAGATGCCAATAAAAATACCGCAAAGTGTTTCATAATGCATTTGGTAGATCATGCTGCTTCTGGATAAGGGTGCCTTCGTACAGTGCCGGGACGTGCCCTCAATCATGGCTATTTTCCCCCAGTTGCACGTTTGGCGGTTAAGAGATTCCATCATTTCGATCACTGTAGTACTCCTGAGGGTCGTCTCAGTCACCGTTGAACTGGATCTACGGCCACAGGTATTCTGGATCGATTTGAACTAGACAATTCGGAAAATGTGCCTTTTGAAGTCGTTCATCCGATTAACATTGTACATGGCTGCCTTTGTGGAAATAACTCGCGTTTTCTTCCTATAAAATCTGAATTTTCTTGTGGAATTTAGTTCAAATATCAAAATAATGACTTCAATTGAGAACGAATACCTACGACAAATAGACATTTACCAATAAGTCTATTCTCAGTCATCATCTTGTTCCATGCTTCTGAGGAGAAGAAAGACTGTTGCTGTTTTCGAAAACCTAACTTATTCCACAATTTTGCATCTCATCGAACTCTGTACCAGGGAGTAACTTTGATATATAATCGAATTGTCGAACCACCTGTAAAAGAGAATAAGGTCGAAGAGGGAAAATGAAAGCCTTTCGGAATTTCCAGCCCAATATCCAGCAATTAGAGATGGGAATTCTATTTGTTTAGGGCGCAACGAGCCGTGCTCGGCTAGGTAATAAAAGAGGAAATAGTTCTGAAAGGGGGCAAAAGTAAAAGTAACAGCGGTATGCAAACGAATGCGGGAAGAATGTTCGCGACTGAGAGACACGTTCAGTGATAGATGGCTCCCACCAGACAACGTTTGAGCTTAGTTTTAATTAAATCCGGTAATTATTTGAGAACGCAGCCCCCCCGTCAACGGAACGTTCGGGCTACGACACAACTTAAAAAACCGCTAAGTGTTTCAACCTACGTGACTGAACGACTGTCGTGATTCAGATGAAATTAATGACTCTGAACTGACAACACCCTGTCTTTAGACTTCCACGACTGTATATGTCGATAGTTCATTCTCTGAGTACGAGTACCTACATGGACATGAATCCAACAAGTGAAAAGTTCACGAGTTTTATGCTAATCGATTGAATAGCACACGATGATTTGAAGAAATTTATAGATTGTGGATGAACGTACAGATGCACGCCCTCCTAAGCAAGGGAGATAGGCTTTCGGAATTGCTCGCAATAGATACAGTGTGTTTGAAAACCTATATTTTCATACCAAGCTTTCCAATATCTGACATTCAAGTCATTTTCGAGTTGACTTCGAAGAGCTCTCTGGAGTGCAATTCTCTATTGAATCATCAACTATTTGGTTTTCTAGAATCTTCAAAACAAATTCTATGCACTCCATATCCTAGGACAGTAATAGAAGACCCTGATTTTCAGAAAGAGGATGAGAGCAATGATTTTCTTCCATTTTTAGTCCAGCTGCCATAACCTATTGAAATCATAAGTTCGCAGACTGTTCCCATCAGATTCGTTTCTGGTTTCCCATAGCAAATGAAACTCTGATATTCCTCGAGAAATGCGCAGCTGTAATATACTTGGAATGGCAGTTTTCGCTGGAAGGTGCCATTAAAGCGTCCAGGGAAAAGCTCGTAATAAAGGCGATTGTGCCGGAAGACGAGAAAAGACGAACGTGTGGGTGATAGGGGGTGGCTAACGACCACCATGTGGCATTAGCTGGCCATCAACATCGGTGCGCCGTCTTATCAACTAGGGATAATTGGGTATTGATCTTTAATCTATTACATGGGACGAACCAGAAATCCATTTCATTGTGTTTGTTCTCTTTCCGAAACTGTCTCAAGAAGAATTATGTGGGGAACGCCACTTTATTAGGGGAAATCTAACTTACACTAGATAATTACTGATGGGATAAAAATCATCCAAACAACCTAAATGGCTGTGCAATGTCTGTATAAAAAAATACTTTCACGTTATATTTATTCGCCAGAGATCTCCTTCGACATGCACAATGATTTGAATGGAGGAAACATACAACGATACAAACAACCCACCACGTGGAAAAAGGGGTTTGGAACTGGTAGAAGCATTGTTCAGAATGCTTCACAATTTTAAAGATTCATTTTTTATTCCCATTTCAGCTTACCACTCCCATGGCTATCTTGAATAATGGCAAGAGATTTTATTTTTCATCATCGCGAATCAAGAAAAAGATCAATTATTCCGCTTATTAAAATCATTTAACTACTTCACATTAGAATCGAAAGGGACGGGACATTTATAGACAGTATTTCATAAATTTTATTCGCGTCTTCAGATGTAAATACCAATAAGGTACCGTAACAGTAATGTCGTGTTAATAAAGCAGCATATACTGGAGAAAATAATAAGTATACCACTGCTCATATCTGCGAAGTTTTTCTTGTAGTTTCCGCAATCAGAAAACATGTCACGACTTCTTCCCATCATACATACCGATAATGATATTCATTACTCATAAAACTTAATAGGATATTCATATTGCATTGGCTCCCATTTGAGATTATGTTCAATTAATACCTTCAATATTGAATATTAGTTATATTTCTGTCAAATTGAAAACAACTTTCATTCGATATTACTACAGTCATGATATATCGTTTGAGATCAATAAGGAATAGACAGGGAATTTCCAGTACATCCTGCACGTTATTAAGTTGTTGAAATAAATTCGTTCTGGTGCTATACTTTTAAAGTCCTGAGAAAGTTCGGCTCGCTCAGGGACACAGTTTCTGTGGAGGACGCATGAATAATTAATGAATGAATCCTTTCTTGTTTTCATTAGATCGGACATCTAATCTCCCACACCTAACTGGTTTAATCATGATGTACAACACATCAGAATAATTGCATTAATTATTTCTATGTCCAGTTTAGGTGGATACATCGCTGAGATGTCACATTCCACATTAAAATTAGACGGAGGAGATTCGACCTAACTCGGTGCCACATTCTTGATATTGTCCAAGTTGACAGCTATAAAAGCCATGCAGTTCGAGAATTTCCTACTTGACACTTGACGTCAGACAGATGGAAGGGTTTCTTGCTATATTGTCTTGAAAGGGGGGAAACTGGAGTGATCCTAAGTAGTCTTTCTCATTCCTGATAGATTCTCCATTTGATTCGGCACAATCATCGCCAGAAGGAGAACTATCATTGTTATTGACGACCGACTGAAATCCAATTACTTGTACCTAGAAATATTGTCCTTTTTTTGTTCCTTCCCTTCGAAGAGGTTTGAAGGAATTTAGACATTGGGATTTATCAATGGGAAACTGGATCACAACAGATAAGTGTGGAAAATTCTAGTGGAAAACGATCACATGTAATAAAATATGGAAGAACCTTCAGGACCATACTATGTGAGCTTGAAAAGTAATATAAAATGATATATTACTAGACGCAACTCCTTTCATGTGGTATAGAAAAATGTACCTACAAGAAAGAGTTTTTGGAGAAGGGAAAACCTAAAGAGAATTACTCTGGAGGAATCTTCCTAGACTAGAACACTCCAAAAAGTTTGTTGGGAACTGTATTCCTTACAGGGAATTGTCTCCCCAGGAAGCACCTTATGGAAATAAGGGTTTAGCTGAAACTGACGAGAGCAGATTCTTTGTAGAGGAGGATGAAACTCTAAATCACCTGGTGACAGACGCTTTGGACGAGAAACTTTGAGGAATTAGGAGGTCATCTCCTTGAAACCATCCTGGATACTGGACTCTGGAAAAGAGCACTGATGGGGGGCCCAAAACATCTTGAAGTCGCAGTGCAACGCAGCCCACTTTAAAGTCTAGAAATCTAGAATCACTTTTCGCCATCATCTTTTCAAAAACTTCGAGCGTTAGTAGAATGGAGTCGAATAGATGTATGTCCTGAATTTGGCTCCTCTTTCCTAGGTGTGATCTGGAAGTCTCATTTCGGTCTTGGAGGAATCTTATCGGTCGATACAAACGTTAATTAGGGAGGAAGTTTGGAACTAATTTGTTGGGAGACTTCGGAAAGAAGGTCGATTGTCCGGGGCGTCATGAAAGCCGTTAATTAGCTATATTTTATGGCCTCCTCTTTTCGCGAATTACCCGAAAACGTTATTTATAACGTGAATAAACTGCCGAGTATCATTTCTCAACATTTCTACCTCTGCAACCGTAATCATTCAAACGATACTCGAAAATTAGCCGAGCTGAGACTGGCCGAGATGTGTCGCTCATGTCATAGGATATTATCTGTCATCGAAAACTGTCGAAATGAAGATGTGAAGCTTCATATGAACATTGATCATCACCTGTTTGTGAAGAAGAGAAATCCATCTGTGTAATTCCCTCGGATAAAATCGCCTATTGAAACCTTCTTGTGACAACGATATATGGGGAACCATCATCAATTATTTCCGACAGTGAAATTCCTGAAGTTTTGAGTTTCGGGGGAGCGAGAAGAATTGGATCGGTATACTTCATTGTATAAACAAAATAAATCATGGGCAATTAGTAAACGCCAACTTAGAATGCCTGCTAAATCGACTTGGTAAATGAGGAACTGGCGAGCCAAAGGTAAGTGACAGCATTGGAACTAACCAATGGCTGTACCAATTATCATTTGTCAAGTGGGCAGTTAATGAAAGTGACCAGAGGCTATACAACCACCGGCAACTCATTTACAGTCGCCCTTTATCTTCATAACCCTTCCAGACCCTTCCCCTCAACATGCCAACTTGTCACTAACAAGTATTGGGCCTCTTCGCTCTCAGTTTACCTTACGATAAATAGGCGGAAAAATGTCAATATTTTCTCATATGTCGCATATACTTCGACTAACACTGCTCCTTGATTCGACGCGTATTGTAGACCCAGTCCCAATATCTCGTCAAAATATTATCGAACCTTCGGATACATTACGTTCACTATCCACATAAATATGCTTAATAACTTTTAAAATAAATGGAAGAGTTTTTGAAAGGATTATTTCAAAATCTCTTTCATGTGGTACATTTTCTTTCCTTGAATATCCATCCAGTTATGCAGAAAACCTTGTTCACAGTTTGGAATCGTCCGAAAAGGAAGTAGCTCAAAACGATATTCGAATCGTCTTTATGTTCTTTGACGGAAGATCATTTTATCCCCAAGGGAAGTTAAGGAAAACTTTTTACCAATATCTTGCTGAAATATCAAACATTAAGGGATGTTAGGAACATCTGTGTAACCCTTTCATGTTTCCTTGCTTCGAAGATGGTCTCCCCTTTCGAGAATGACACCTAATGAATCGCCTGTCATTCAATCAAGATAATTAGATTGTTTTTCTGAAGGGTTATGTGTGTAGAATAACTACGATATTAAGAAAATAATGAAATAAGAGTGCGTCGATGTCTTGGGATTACATGTTTGCACTAACAACCCTATATCACGTGTATAGAAAAGAAAATATCGTGTAGCCATTTTGCAACAGGCTGTACAATGGTCAGTTCTATATTTTTTCAATCCTTCAAATGGGCTGTACCTGAGGAAATATTGGGCATAATGCAATGGGATCTTTTTTGTACGTTTTGGAATAATATATATAATATTTCGAGGAATCGAATATAAATTGAAATGAACAACATAGTTCATTATACCTCATTACGATTTTTGAAAAACCTCGAACAACTAGGAAACAATGGAAACGCTTAATATCCAAATAGATTATTCCCCATGAATCTCATCACTGGAATGGAATTGACATAATTAGAGAGAGTTGATGGTTGTACAATCTTGGATGATCTTAGGCATTTAGCCCGAGGTAAACGCATTAGGTTATTATGACTCTCATAGCTCCAGAATCAGAACGTTTCATCGTGGAGCATTAACCCATGGAAGAAATTTGGCATGGATTTTCGGAAAGAATATTGGCAGCAACATTCCAAAATGGTAGACAATATTTGGACGTACAAAAACTAATTCTTCTGATAGAAAAGAGACTTATTCTCCCATCGTATCCGGCGATCTCTCTAAGAGACCGGATAATCCATTCTGTGGAAACTAATTCGTCCGACTCGGAATATTTATAAACGGACCGACCGACCGCGGACTTGATTTCCTCAGGTGCTACTTCAGATTGAAGTTTAGTGGAAAGCTGAGTAACGTCTGCAAAAGACGTGGACCAGCTCAAGCAAGGACCAGATTCCCGAGCGTCACATTAAGTGGCCAGCTCTTAGTTTGACCGTGAGCTATTCGTATCCCTGTTGGGATCGTGGTAGGGGAGGGTCTAGCTGCCCCTTCGCTATCTCATGAGGCCGGCCTGGTCGCTTTCCTTCGTCTAGTATCCTACTGGGAACTGATTAATTATTGCCAGTTAATGCCCGAACACATCATAACACACAATACGACCCGCACGACCCTCGACAGTTTTCTTACGGGAAAAACCGTTATGGGTAAGTGGATCCTCAGCTTAGTCACCACCTCCTTTTCCGGACTACCTTCTCCTGAAGGCGGAAACATAGAAGTAGCTCATCGAAATGTAAGATGATGGTCTCGATCACAAATAACGAAAATAATTTCACCGATAGGATCGTGAATACAGAAAACCCACTTCATTAGCAGCCTTTTTGTGAGAAAACGTTGAAAAATGGTTGGATACGATGGATTGTAACTTGAACTAACACATAAAACATCATCTCAAGAACTATGAGAAACCTTTTTATGTATAATTGGATTCCTAGACCTCGGAAACTAATATTCGTAAATTATCCTTATCTGCCGCAGCTTTCCAGTAAAAGAATTGATTGATTATATTGAAATTCAACTGTAAATGTATTTTCGAAACTTCAATCATAATTTGGTGGATGAAAACTAGCATTTTCAATGTGAATATACGTTGTACTGCTATGGAATCTCAAGTAGGGCTATAAAAACGGCAAAATTTTCAATTTTCCTGCTCTAAGTCGTTAACAATGGCTCGTAACGTTTGCGGTCCTGAAAACTAGGGGACATTAGCAATTCATGCGACATTCAGCGATAACAATAAAGTGTTAATGTGATCCCTAAGGAGTCGCAGACATCGGGTCTGCCCTGTGCCGGGAACGTGTCTTAGGAATCAACAGTGATCCTGATAAGGAGCTCCTGGTCCTTCTTTTCTGCCGCTCGTGATAAGCATGCTAGAAGCGCGATAAAGACCGAGCCTAAGCGTTTGGGTTGTCCCTGAAGATGGATGGTTGTCGCGGGAAATCCACCCACCTATATCTCTCTACATTCGCCGCACGTATTAACGACTTGTGACAACTGTGATCTATAACACTGATTCTCCAACGAAAAATTGCCATTCTTCCGCACGGTTTACCCCGAAGGCCCTTCCTGGGGATTTAATTTGAATTGCCACCTTGAACTGATCGATTAATGCTCAACAAAATTGCTTGAGCCTCTGTTGAATACCTTATAAATCGGGAAACTAACTAAATAAATTTCAATATCAATTTTTCCAGCCTCCCTTTCAATCTTTTTCCCCTTAGTTATCCATGGCGTAGTCTGATATTGAAATAGGAGTCCGATATTATGTAAGATATTTGTTCTGTATAAGGAGATGGAATTAGAATCTGAAAAGGTGTGTTTAGCCGGTCTTTCTTATGAGAAACAGATAATGTTTATGATAATATCGTGCCTGTATGAAGAACGTAGAGACATATCATATTGAGTAATGATTCGATTGCGAAAAATCGGTTCGGTTATCATGATCAAGACGAGAATGGTTCACGCAATTCAAAATCAAATCTTTTATCGATTCCTCGGTCAAAATTTGGTTCCTACAAAGTGATTCATAGGTTTCGGTAAATCCGAACTAAATTTATAGAATGTATTGTCTAAAAGTCTTGTTGTCAGGGAGACACCTAACTTTAATTGGATCCGAACCAGGGAATTGATTCCTGGCTCTTGTCAATTCTCGATTGCTTTTATCGGAAGAACACACATGTCGCTTGCGAACGTCAATTTGTAGGTGCTTTTAGAAACTGATCAGTAACAAGGTTTAAAATACTCTCTCTGCCCAGCTCCAGATCCGTGATGTCTAGAAATAGTCCCCTTGATATAAAAGCTTAGCAATCATTTTCGTTCTTATCGGAATTTATGAAAATAATCGGAGGCTCCCGACTGAAGTGATATTTCGATAACTCTCGTTTGTTTGGCACTGGTTTTGAAGAGCAGATAATTATGATATTCAATTTGAAGCACACATCCCTAATTATCGGTGGTAAATTCACTCGGATTTTATAGCTAGCTTCAAATGATTCAAAATTTAATGTGAATGGCTCATTGAAATGACAATGAACCCTGAACTTCATGATCATATTAATGATTTTTCGATTTTTTCTAAATTCTGGAACAGCCCATATTCTTTTCATTTCCTAGAATTGTAATAAAATGCCCTAGTTACCAGTGAAAGTCACTGGTAACAGACAAATTATTATTGAAAAATATTCTCTAAGGTATCTTGTCGAAATTCATCCTTGAATAAAACAAATTTTGATTGCGATCCTTTCCGCGCGGTATTTTCACCGACTTCTCCGTTTTCTCTCTCCTCAATGGCAAAGGAGCAGTTGGCAATCCGACAGGGAGTGAAATGAAAAGGCATTTGAGGACAGCGAGAAGGAGGATGGGGTCAAGGCAGGGGGCTTGTATCACGGCTTGTATCTGTAGGTTTTGTACGTGAAGGGCCGCCGAAATGGACGTCTGCTCACTTGTCTACGTGATGGACATACTGACGCGCGACACCGAAAAGTAGTCCCGATTCTGATTTCAGAATAACCTTATCGGCAACTAGCCCAAACTTCCCCTTTACGCTTAATTGATTCCATACATCTTGCAACTTCAACTTGTCGTCATTCCGGATCGATATTTCTGACAGGGTATTACTTGTGCCTGCCCCACTCGGCGTTGCCATCTGTGTTGGGGTCCTGTGGGATATGGACATTAATCTTGGAACAATTGCCCGCCAATTTGTTTATATATTTATCTGTTAAACAATGGCGAAAGCGTGAATTCGAAAAAAGAGACTTTCTTTTCAGTTAAATCGTTTAACACTGTATCCCCAAAAATTTTTCACAAAGCCTGATTGAGGAATCATCTACTGATTTGCGGATCAACGTCGATTTTTTCATTTTCATCAAATTACCAATAGCTTCTCCTTCAATATATTCAGGAATACTTTTTACGCTGGTGAATCCGCATGCTGCAGCTAGTTATAGTATTTTTTAGTTGTTTCGAACCCTTGTGAAAATGATTTTGATATATCTTGCTAATGTGGAAGAGAAATTCGTCTCAAGAAGCATCTAACTGTTCATTAATCTAGAATGATAAATGAATCAGAGAGCAAATAATTGCCAGTTGCCACTTGCGGTAGTGTATCTTTCTTGTTAATAGAAGCAAGGTAGAGCAATGCTTCACTAGGGGTGGCAGCGAGAAGGTAATTGGCACAGTACAGTCGGAGCATTATTCACTTTATGTAATTACCTTGGAAACTGCGAAGAGACATGTCCTCGCCTCGCAAAAGGGAAGTTCTATTCCAAATCGACTTCTTGGTCTTGAATCATGCCCGGAGACATTTAAAACTACATCCGACTTCTCCTAGTAATGTACGACGGCCTCAAGCGTGTATTCAGCTTGCTTTACAACTTGCGAAGGGTCACATACAGATGTTGTTCGATTCAGTTGGTCACATCATTTTCGGATAATTAATTCACTGTTATTTCGATCGAAAATCGAAAAGTATGTGTTGAAAATGTAAAACGAATGTTGAAAACCCGACCAAAATATGTATTTTATTGAGAATTCCATAAAAATACGTCAAAGGGGTTCATATTTAAAGGAGAAACCGACAAAATTGTGAACAATCGGTTTTCTCCCAACTGTAAAGTATGAACATTCTTTGATTCATCGGAAATCGTCGAATCCTCACCCTGTATAAAGTGCCATAGTTGTTAATGTCCCACACTTAAATGACGACAAGGGCTTTTCTTCCAACCTATTTTATACGGGAGTTATTTCCTCGTGATGTACAGTTTCTAATTCATCTTCTAGCTAACCCTCGCTGTAATTAAAGCACATTGTTCAAGCAGGGCCGTATATCCTGGTAATTATGAATTTGTATAACCGCATCTGCGACAACTTGAATTTTTGTCATTAAAATCTCGTCCGGGGGCAATTTGTTCAGACAATTAATTCAAGAAAAAATAAGGAGCAACCAGTCTTCGGATTAATATTCCAAATGAGTGTTTCTCTTTTTCCTCGACACCGCAGAGGAGGGCATCAATCTTTTTAGGGTAGGAATCGCCGTTTTGAGGTGCATAAAAATTACGTCTTCTTGAACCAATTACTGGAAGAATTCTTTGGGACTTTTCATGGTGAAAAATAGGGGATGAGAGTGGGACTTATCCGAATTCCGATCTATCAAACATTGGATACCCATTTCTATTTTAATTTTCCAATCAATTTTCTGAAGAAAGCCATATTTTTATTTATATTCTTGAGTTTATTTGAACTTTTTATGGTGTTTTCCTCCCAACATCTGAAACACAAGGAATAAAAGAAAAAACGTTCTACTGAAGCTGAAGTTATTTCTATAAATGGTTTTGAATTTTGTGCAGAATCGTTCAGTTATAATGGGACAATTGATTCACCAAAAACTGGGGCTTGTACAGATTATATTATTAAAAACATTATATCAAATATTTCATTCTTCTCGAATATCGTAGATAATTTTTTCTTCTGCGAATGTCTGTTTTTAAAATGTCGACATATAATTGATTGATGAATATTTACTTTTTTTCCGTCAACCAATTCTTCAAGATGTCTGTTCTGGCGGGCTGTCACCCTGTCAGCGGAAATCTCTTCATTACTCCTGAAATATTCATTTTTTCCGAAAGTTGTCACGTATACTTGATAAAATAATTTGCCATCCGCGAGAGGAAAACAAGGGACGCTATAGGATGTCTCGAAACCGTGAAGTGATTAATAAAAAAAGGAGCAAAGTCTTGGGGCGGACGAACATTTTGAGGCATCCGGCTCTAGAGACCTGGGGGACCCCGAGCTGGCGGCAAATTCTGGCAACAAGTAGGGACGCTTTGACATGAAATTCGTATTATAAACAGGGATCCGGATTAAATTAGCGTTTTATATCCCGGAAAAACAGTAAAGAACCGGGGTATTACGGTTTCTTTATTTCCCTTATGTTTACATTCCCCGCTTAATCTTTGGCTGACGTGCCTTTGTCACCACTCTTCACAAGCAGCCTTATTTCTGCCTCCTAATTTAATAAAAATTTAATTCTCTTATTGCTACCCGCGTTTCTGCCGTTGGATTTATATCGGTACGTATGTAACGATAAGTTATCGCCCGTTTTTGGCTCCGAATATACCTACTCGAATTGTATTACCTACTTTCCTTTTCAACACCAGATGTTCTTTGAATTCGGTTGGATTATATCGTGGAGTTTCCAAAAAAAATTACATTGATTGCAAAAACCACAGCTGAATAATTCTTCTCTGGGTTTACCCATAATTAAAAAAAAAACTGGTTCTAAAGGGGCTTGAAAATGCCTTCCATCGCTGCCTCTTTGGGTATATCGAAGGATTTTATTCAATTGTGTGAAGGATCACACACGAATAAGCTTGTTTATGCTTGTGTATGAAAATTTTACTAGCCAATAGGATCGATCACATGGTCAAGGGGCCTCAGTAATAGCAGTTTGAATTCGTACACAGCAAATAACAACTCTTTATTGTCTTTCTTCTTCTGCATCTGTCTAAGGCCAGAAAGTGTTTTACAACTGATTCTTTATAAGGCTCAAAACAGGTCTAGATCCGAATACTGTCCTCATGTTTGGAATTCGAAACAAAATAGTATAATATCGATTGAATGTTTTCTAGCAAAATGCTCTGGGTAACTAGTGACAGCTGTGAATGAAAGCAAGTGAAAAAAATTCTAACAGACTCGGCCCAATTAATCGGGCGATTCAAAATATAATTCGTGAAGGCATTTCACCTTGACGAAACACCTATCTGCCAGAATTGATAAGCATTGTTTGAGAGCAATTACATCATCAGGCCAATTCGAGGTCCCCCAAAGAACACGGCTTTAAAGGGAGGAAACGGTTAATATTTGTCATTTTCCAGTCGATTTAGCTGCCACGAGACTAGCATCCCGAGGGCTGAACGTCTGACATGTCAAGCTTGTTTTAGGGGACACTTTGAAATTGCTTGTACGGCAGGGTTAAAGGAAATCCCTGTGCAATCCTGCGGCATTGAACACAAATTATAATTAAATATTGAATGCGACTGTGAATCAGCAGTGGAAGTTTGTAATTATTTCATATTGCGAGTCGGTAGGAAGGGGCTTGGAAATTGTCCCTATATAATCCAATTTACGGAGCCTTCTCGGATATCAATCGGAAATCTTCATACACGGTCAAAAAAACACTCTTCCGAAGTGTGCATGTTTCTAAACGTGGCAGTAAAAATTTCAATTTACCGTTGATAATAATGATTCGAACTAAACTGAAAAAAAGTTCAATGGTTAAATCTAAACGATAAACATTTCAAGAATGAAATGACAACGAAGTTTGTGTATAAATTCCACGTATTTCCATCGTCGGTGTAAGAAGTTTCATTCCTCGTCCGCAATCGTATATTTTCACACCATAACGATAAAAAAAAAACCTCGTTAAATAGAGAAGAACAGGCATGAAGCGACAAATTATTCAATGAAACTGGGGATAATTTACGATTCTCCTCGATTGAGAAAGTTCACACAATGTAATGAACGAAATGCTATTTATTCCCACCCACCTACTTAAATCCTTTCGCCAATTTGTAAACATCATTCCTCGGAGTTTGTTGTTGTTTCAGTGCCGTTTGCAAGAGAATGTTTATGGGTCTGGCCTTACGTAGAGGTTTACGGCGATATCGAATCGATAAAAACAATCATGTATCTATCCTTCCACAAAAATTCACTCAAAGTGGCCTCCCTTTGAAGATGAAGATGATATTTCTGACATGTGATATTCATCGATTCAGGCCTTTCAGTTTTCATCATTGAAATAATGAGGATCTGTCCCTGTCACTATGACACCTTTCAAAGTTTTCCCCATCTTTGGAATTATCGATCATTTATTTCCACTCTGGATGCATTAGACGATTGGCTAATTCTTCTTAGAATGGTTCAATCCGAAATGAAAAGTTTCACGCAATAAAACCGTAGGTTGGTGCTACAATTTGGCGATGTTAGTGGTCGTGACGAATAGAACAGTCCGTAATTCAGTTTCCCTGTGTCAGGGCAAAACTAATTATTTTTCAAGGAATAGGAACGTGCCAGCAGGAAGAAACAAAAACCTAATTACGGAAACGAGCGACCTGATGACAACACATTACAGTGACGTCCTTAAGGACTCGTCAAGCTTCCTGCTGCAAATGGTAGTTTGTTTCTCACGCTCCTCTCCTCTAAATTACCTACAAGACACGTGAGCCTCTTTATGACGCTGATCTACCACATTTATTAAGGGCGAGGAAACGAATGTCCCTTCTTTTTTCGACACATTCGGACCTTCGATGAGTTAAAATGTGAAAAATGCTTCTTGGCTTTCTTCATTCGATGCAACCTATAGTCTTCTACTTCATTCGTTCTATTTTACTGGGCTTCTTTTTACAATATGAGTAAATGAAGAGCATACCATGTGCTGTCTACCTAATTTCTAGTCAACAGGGTTTTAGAAAAAAATATATTCAGGATTATGAAAAACTAGCGGCTAGATATCTCATAAGATCTGAAAATGTTTTGGTGACGGCCGGAATCTCAAGTTAATTTTGTGCCGAAAGCCTGTCATCTCATTCATCAAAGAGGAAATAATAAAATCAATCAACATATAACGAGTTGTCACCGATGGTGTTATGGTGGGCGAGAGAAAAGAGAGACGTAAGTCATCATAAACACATTTTGTAGAAAGAAATGCTGGAAACAGAAAGTCATTCTTGGCCAATTTAGCCCGATGGACGGAGCTGTCGTTAGCAAAAGATATTACGGTGACTTGTGGAAATTTATCGTTGAAATATTATAATTGTTGTAACATGTGGCCGCAGCTTTCGACTACGGTTCCTGATAAATCCGACAATCACCTAACTGCCGAAAACGGGCCGACGGGGGTTCAAATTTCTCGACATTAAACAACTTGGAAGGGTTGCCGTCTATCGATTTTCATTTCGTTGTTTGGGATCCGTGTGGAAATGCGCTTTCGATGACGATTTTCCACAAAATTTCACTGCATGGAAATCTATACTCCAGTCAGAACGCTGAAAATTCAGTAACAAGGCAATATCCTCACGAATGCATGCATATAATATGAAGTCGCTCGGATAACTCGTAGATATCATTCGTTGATTAGAAAGGAGAACCGGAGCGATGGTCTCTGGAAGACCTTCCTCTTCGTTATGAACAGAATTACTAAATCCAGACACTAGGAAGATCACAATAGAGAACAAATTGAATATACATAATGAATGAACGGAAATAGCTATACTTGCAACTAAATGGTCAATATTTATTCAGAATCTCCCTACAAGTTAAGCTAAATCGTGAATTTGACATAAACCGGATGATATAATATGCCATTAAAAATTCAAGAGGGTCTCCTGTGTAATCCGGATTTTGTCTGACCATACCAAACATAATTTCATATTTATTAATATCCCATTTTCACAGCGGTGTCCTACGGTTTCTTCTCTAAGTCACTCTCCAAAGAAGTGTTGATTGAATCCCGCATAATTCTGAATTTGGACCAATATCTCGATTGAGCCAATAATTTAGAGGGACTAATTCTCACAAATGATCAACCATCTCTGTCGAATATTCCACATTAGCACGCATATATGTTACAATTGAGGCAAAAAGCGTTTTGCAGTTGACGTGGAAAATATATCATATCTTTGTTTTGTCTATCGAGGATTCATGACATGAATGCAGGTGTTTATGGATGATTTGTACCTACATACGTATTTTCCACCGATCACGAAATTATTCATCAATAATACGCTAATTGATTTATTTGTGTTAGGAGCGCACGATCGAATTGGCAAGGAGCCGTTTAATTCAGAATCCCACTGTTTTATTAATGGTTACCATGTCTAGATTCCACTAACAGACAAAGTCGGTTACCGACTGTATCGTCGTGCAAACCATTGGCGTGCAATTACATTAAGCATCAGAACAATAATTCTTTTCGAAATGAATATCTTCCCTAGATTATTGAAATGATTTTGATTACTTTAGGAGCTACTAAAATCAACTATAAAACCGAAGTATGATATCTTCAGTAATGCGACTCTTCGATTAAGAGGAGGTAGTTATACTTGAGTAATCTCCTATACATTATATTATTATAGATACGGAGATCGGGGTGGCCGTGTCCACAAATCGACTCGGTTTTGTTCAAACTAGGATTAACTAGTTGGAAAAGTGAATAGTAGAACATTAGATAGAAATACGTTCTGTTTTTCTTCGTTCCACGACGAAACAAATAAAAAACGTGACCAACATATAACTTTGCTAAAGATATTTCTTCACCACTATAACAACCATCTATATAATCACAATTTTCAAAAGCATCACATGAGATGATTCTCGTGCATTTTTGTAGAGCCTATAATTTATTGTATCAGTTCGAGTACTGTATTTTATAATACTCAATTTGAAGGAGTTGGCCGAACTAAAATAAACTTGATTGGTCAAACCGCAATTCTTCATTTCTTCGCGGTTTTCTATTATAATAAGGAATCTGATATCACCCAGATATTTTTTGAACACAGATCATACATGCAAAGAGGTATATAGGAACTATCAATACTATATTACGTGGAATGTGAGAAAATAATTATTATAGTTTCAATTTTTTTCGTGTTATTCAAATGCATTATTCCAGATCATTTGAAAATGATTGATTTTTCATCAAGAATAACCCGATACGAAATAGTGCATCTTAAATTTTTTTTGAGAGAACGGACAAAGAAGACGACCATTTAACTGGGAGATACGGGAGAAAGAAATGGGGATATCAACGTGAATATACACCAGTAGAATAGTGTATTTTTACATCATTACAACACGATCACGTTTCTTATAGTAGCCGGTGTCTATCACGAATTTTGAATGACAACCTGCGCATAGATGGGAATACGGCATCAGCCGGCACTTTAATTCCACAATTACCCTACCTGTTATTACCTGGAGGTAAGTCACGTACTTTGGTGAACTTTAATGAACTCCGTAGTGGAATTTGTCCGGTGAGTTCCATCGATTCTTATTATTGACAACGGTAGCAGCTGGCAGATTCTGCTGCCTTTTCATCTTCTACAGCCTCCTTAAGCTTTTCCCCTCACTTATGCTTCCTCTGGATTACCTACCTTGTCGCTCCATAACAATATTCGAGCATTTTGTTGATACCCGACTAAAAGTTGTCGTGGAAAACGAAGAACCTTGTTAAAGACCGAAATTCAAGAAATTTGAAGTATTCTTGTATGAAGATTCACGCCAAAATCGATTTGACATTGGCCTGAAAACGCAAAATATTTTTCGTCCTCATCTCATGCGGGACCATGCATAACCTAGAAACATCTATTTCAAGTATAATAATAATGAACTATTGCGAACTGAAAGCTCAATTGGATTCCGGGCAATAATCGTCGATTGAACCTGGGCGTTTATGAGTCCGTTCGTTTCTCTCCTTCGTGGTTCTCTCTCATCAGGACAACCTAAAAAGCCAATAAAACCAAAATACCCGTTTTCGGTATGTGAATTATCGCACGGTGACCAAACGTTGACAGCTGTCGATAATAAAACCGTGTATTTTTAACTGCTTCTTTTGCGGTAAACGGTTACTAATATCGGATGGGTGGCCCTTAGGGTGAGCCAAGAATCTGTTCCATATGTGCTCATGGAGAAGATATGGCAGGTGTCGACCATCATGTCGAACTTGTAGTCATTCAGAAAATCTCACAACTTGTATTGTTTAATCATTGTGAATTTGAGCCAAATAAGAAATAGTATCAATGATACAATTTCCTTCAAACGTAAGATAACAGTGAAGATCTTTCGATTCGTATTTTTGCGTTTTTCTTTCTCCGGTCCGACAGAGCTTGTGTTATTCGGGTCACCAGTGTCAGAATAAAACAGTGCACTCACGTATCTTGCCGCCCTCAGAAACTGTCGACTGCCGCCTTAACTCACAGGACCAAAGGCCGACCCAAGGAGGGTGCTGAGAAGTGGCCAGTGAGGAACGTGATGCGCCCTACAAGATCTATTACAGATAAAAGCTTCGTAACTTATGCCTTTGCAATATACGACCGATCGTATTTTATTGCAAGAACCAGATTCCCCTCGAGTTTCTAGGTATCGTTTTCAAACCGCAAAATTTAAATGCGGAAAACTTACCAGTGTTTCTATTTCTAGATAAAACTGCCTGGAACGTACAGGCTGATTCGGATTTCTGAGTTCAGCGATTCATTCAATTTCTTCTTCTTCTGTCTTACAACGCACATCATGTGTATTGTCAAAAAAAAAGTTCCGAAACACGAGAAAAGTCGTACGGGCAGCAGAAATTCAAAAGTAATTCGGATTGAGATGAGTGAAAGCGGAGGTTCCCCTCAAGGAGGCCAACAGATAAATAATAAAACATGAGATATTTCAATCCGGAATTTTTTCGATAAGCTATAAACTTGTCATGATGAACTCGTACGCCCTCATAATATTGAAGCCTTGTCGTAAGACTGAATGATACCTGGGGGAGACTTTGTGGAGGTTTGATTCATACCCTCAAAGGCGTCCATAACTTGGCCGTTTCTAGAGGGTCTTCTCGAACATGAAACGCGATAAATATGGTGTATAGAATAGCCAAGGCCCTACTGCTACGTGTTCATTACTCCCCAGTGGCGCTGCCAGTTTAACATCCCCGACTATACCTGAATTCGCGGCGATTAAAACGACTTTATTGTTTTTCTCTTTTTAATGTTTTAAAAGATGCACACAAAGCGTTTTCCACTCAAAATTGTGGCGAAGGAATCACTTCCAACTATAAAACAACTGGGCATTCATCTCCCATTCAACACATTTCACGTAGAATTATTCAAATTCAAAGATAATGAAAGAAGCTATATGTCAAAATAACCCGAAGTTCATTTGTAGAAATCGACATGTTTCAAAATGAAATATTTGAAATTTTCAATGATTGGATAGAAAAATTGAATGAAAATCACGCAAAAAGACAAACTTAAACATTTTCCCGCTCCTTACAAAATCTATCTTCTTAAGCTGTTGGCTCAACTTCTTAGTTCGCTGTTGTTCCTTGAAATACTGCTACAATAAGTAAAAACTTTCCGCGCTATAGGGACTTTCGGTGGAATAACTAATATAGGAGTTTGTGAGAAATAAATACATTTTTCATGTAAATTACAATCCGAACTTTCATCGGAAGATGGCAATAAATTGCCGCTAAGGGGTTGCGAAAACTTTTTATCCTTAAAACAGTTGTGGCTGGGTAATTAGTCATTTATGAATCCTGTAATTACACATAAAAAGATAAATAGATGTTCTCGCCTTAATGGGCCTAGCCATCCTCCGGAAAGAGGTCCTTATGGATCCTAATTTAAGAAGTGAAATTCGCCCTTCCAACAGTTTCATTTTTAAGATGGGGGCTTTTTAGCTTCTAAATTAGTCAACGGACCCGTCCTATGATGAATTCGGATGCAAACGAGGATTATATTAATCTTGGTTATGGCATCGAGAAGTCTCCCCACATATTTGATGAGAAAATTTCCGTTCAGAACTAATTTACAGCACGAGGAATTTATTTGATCATCCCCTGAATAGGATCCACGAAAAAGTATCTAAACAAGAATTTTTCTATTCCCAAACTGGCAAAGAATATCTATTTTTCAACTGCAATCTATATTACGTATAATTTTACATCCTCACAAACATCAATATCATTTAATTAACAGAATATTTTGATTGAATGACAGAATGATTCTGTCCCATGGAAAATTCTTCTGAAAAGGGATAATTATGCATTTTTTGTAGGAACATAGTGTTCGAATATCAAAAAGTAATCATCATGCTCGATACGAATGTTCTCCGCTATTGGTATCCTAATTACAAGAATTCCTGTTTATATAGTCTCCTTCGGGCCCTTCCTCATCTATTTTTCTTTTGAAACCGGACGTTACAAACGCTCACCCAGTTCAGTTGCCCGACTCCCGGTACCGATTTAGTCAATAAAAATAATCAGCAAATGAGGCCTACAGGCCTACATCCCAAGCGATCCTTTGAACTTAGAATTAATCCCGATCCCCTTTGATGCTTAAACTTCGACATGACAACCCTCGTTGACATCCACTTTCGGAATATATCATTTGAATAACTTCAGTTATATTTTTCATCGTCCCTTTCTGTTTCGCCCCCTTGGAATTACTCGAGAGAAATTGATTCCCTTGATTAACATTAGCTTAACCCTAATGGTAATCCCATTCGTATGTTCACGCAAAAAATATTTTCAAGAGCGATTATCCTTGTCTTATTTAAATCGAATATCTTCTTCTACTATGAAATTATAGAATGCACACCTCTCTGAAGTGTTTCCAGAGGAGAACACCCCCCAAATCTTCAAAAAGACCATGAATGGTTGACATAGAATCGTTAATTTTGATTTCAAATTAGCCGCAGCCATTGACCAATAAATTTTCATTAGTTCTATCTGAGGCCTAGCTTCAAAGATACATATATATGGTGAAGAAAATAAAATCATCCTTAATACATTTAATATTGCCGGTAAAGGCCATGAGTCTCAATTTAAAAGACGTTTTAAGGCGCATTACATATTATATGGTTAGATATGAGACACTAAGTAACCAGCCCCTGCGGTTTTATAGGGCAGGGACTACCTCATAATGACACAGCCCTGGCTCCATGCATTTTATATCAGAAGGGAATTTTTAGTTGAAAACTTTTTACGATGCGGTTATTTCGACTAACTTTTTCGTGAGGAGATTTTTAAATTAGACTTTAACGCAGATAAATCTTCATCTACGTACTTAGCGAATTTTTTTCTCGGCTGGTTCTTGTAACGACAATTCTGATGGTGCTTCATAGAGTCGAAGAAAATACAGTTTATTCCTTCATGAAAAATTTTCGCTAGATCATGCTCCTTAGATTTTCTTAGTTCAATATTTTTTCATTCGCTCCTTTCAGGTTATATATAATATAACGGTGACAATGACAACTAGTCCTTATTTTATAAGATCAAATCAACTGTCATGAATGCCTGATTAAAGCTAAAAGATTAACGTAATTGCACTATTGAGCCTGTGGAATATGAAATTAATTCCCCACTGTACTGGCTTAAATTTTTTATAAATAAGGTTTTGCCGCATCTTTGATCTATTCCTTCCGAGTTAGGTTTAATTAAAAGTTGATGCCCGCCGTTGACTTTGAGTCAGACCAGAGACTCGGAATTCATAACTTTATGGCCCTTGAGCGTATTCTTTATACTTGTCGAATATCTAATGATTAATGCTTTCTCAGTTTCACGACAAAGAAAGAACAGAGGAGTATGTTTGCGATTATATTTCGCGGTAACTTTCCTACCCTCGGCATTCAAAGCTTGTCGCTTGTGAATAACTCATGTTCTGCTGAATAAGCTGAAGATGATTCAACGCTCCCATATTCGATAGAATTTATGCTAAATTAACATTACTAAATTTCAAAAGAAAACTGATCAGACTAAAGAGGTAATTTTATGATTTTATCACCACCAAACTCATCCTAGTGAAAATCATGTATGTAATTAATTTTTTTAGTTCAATTATGGATTTTCAGATGAAATTATCAAAATGAAATCAATAATTGTTGCTACGTATACATTCAGAATAATAAGTTGATATCTACTTAAAGTGTTAAACCTGAGGACGCGCGATTTTGTGATTGAAAATATTGAATTTTGCAATATTATCGCAACACGTTCTAATTAATGCCGAAAGCGCTATTGCGCTCTCTCTTTCTGACCAACTCCACCCAACTATTCTTTGAAATGTTGACGGGATATCGCTGTGTAAAAGTTAGAATTAGCAGGGACATTTTATTGTCGCATGGCTAGGGGGATTTTTCCTCTGCCAAGTTTTCAATTTTCTTTGAAGAGAAGAGGAATTTATGAATGATGCTGCTTTGACTTTGCTCTTCTTCGAAGTATGCCATTATATACACAAAGATTCGTCTTATGGAATGCTCGTTGAACGCAGTACTATAAAATAACATCGGAGCGGTTTTGAAGTCCTCTAGTGCATACTTTTAATGTCTTGGTGCTGAATATAATTAGAAGGAATGTATCATTTGGGCAAGGGTTGGGTAATATATACTAAGCGTTCCAGATGGTTGGAATCTGAAAATCAATAATGAATATATCAATATTGAAATATTCAATAAAATCACATTTGTTAAGAACGATATGAACGTAGAAAAACCTTTTTTCCCAATTATTAGATTAATCTAAAATGTTTGAGGACAGTGGTTATTAGTTTCACAAACTCTTCAACTAGCCTGTAAATCGTATAGTCCCGTACGCAGCCTCATTAAATCAAGTAGGTAGGATTCGTTTTGGAAGAGAAACAACAAAGGCATGATTCTAATCGAGATTTGTGAAGTATTCACGTCTAGATAATTATGAAGATAGCCAGTAATTATATAACGCTATATGTGTCCGTATAGAATGGGCGGTCAATGCAGTTGGTATCAGGAACTGGAGTAAGTTGATCGAACTGTAGGAGCAAGTGGAGGAAGTGCCTGTGATCTGGGTGATTTTTGTGCGAAAGATGTAACTGATGTATTGCCGCAAGGCGATCATGATCATCAAGCTGGCTGTTCTCATAACTCTCTCAGAAAAAGTGACCATAATATGATGAACTTAGCACTACATGTGGGTGAAAGGTGGCTATATTCTACAGGCCTCTGTCTATAGGAGCTCCAGTGCAGTACTGTCCACAATAATAATATTTGCATAGATAGTGCAACAGTATTCGTTAGGATTGCTTGTTCAGAATGATCTATTTCTCACCACTTTTAAGTCGATTGTCCCCAGGGAGTAATTTTTCTGTAGGTAGTTCAATTCGTTTTCTAAATTCCTTCAGAGGAACCTTTCAACAACTATAGGATTCTCATGAGTTTTGCCACACCTCTTTGAGACGATTCTACACCCTAAAATTCGCTATCAAATATTTCCCCTAAGTATATAAATTTTGAATGGTTTGATATTTCCGATAATTGGCCTTTGAAATCAAGTGGATTCTTCGAGTTATTATGGAGTGTTATCAGCTCTATGATATAACTCCCGGCCTTACATGAGTGGTTTCTCTGAGTTCGGTTCCGGTGATATATAGAATTCCAGAATAATGGTGGGTTCCTAAAAACCAAGAAAAGATACAATCTGGAAGATCATATGAAAGCCATCATGCAGTTCTTGAATCAAATTAATCCGTAGGATCTTGACCGTTTCCGCCATTGGAAATTTCACAATCATATGTAATGAGCTTCGGTGGTTTAGAGTAATATTTTTCACTCGAACTTGCATGTGCTAATTTGACAGAAATTGCGAAAGAGCGCGTCTTTGAGGAGTTTCGGAAAGTTTCGATGCTTTTAACTTTCGAAGAATGAAGCCGGAAAGCATAAGATTTTGTTCAATTCAGACGCAAGTTCAACGAACCACGTTTGCACTTTTAAATACTTTAAGCTTCAAAAACAAAATGAAATAAATTGCATTTTTCCTAATGACCGAAAAATGCGGATTCGGCAGATGGAAGTTCAACGAATCGAGTAGGTACTTGAACAAATATTTGGTTAGAATGTTTGCTCGCTTATTTTCTTTTGGAATTCTCCACGGACCTCGTCAAATTTTATATTCAGCCTTCTGATACTACCAGGAATCCTCATTTTGTATGTACTCCATCTGCATTTTTTTCTAATTATCCCAATTGATTAGGCCCTAACTCATTCGTGAATAAAATGGGACGGTGGATAATAGTATGTACTTTGACGAGAAAGAGTTTAAATTCAATTCGCAAACGTTCGATCCCTACTCTCTAGTTTTTCGAGAAAAAACATTAACGTTGATCTAATTTATGGTTGGTATATAACTTCAATTTATCTCATAGGGAAAATTCGACACTTTTTTATATCAAACAAAATAAAAAAAAATGGAGGAAAGCAACACATGCTACAATATCACATAGTCTTTATTACTTTCATTATATACATTTTTAAAATATACAAATTCGAACTTTGGAATGGAAAATCGGAATTATACAATATGATAGAGATGATACATTCTGAAAATATGAATAGTACTAATATTTTTTTGGTGTAAATTCAAATGAACAGATACGAGTTTGTTTTCCTTCTTATCTGATTCAATGTTGCAAGAAATAATTTATTCAAATTCACTCTGAAAAATGCCAAGTTCTTAGCTAAATACAATATTTCAATATACACAATTCTACAATTCAACTACATTTACAATTACATCAATTCTCACTCAATTAATTCAGAAAAGGCGACATACACAAGAAATTTATGAAAACCTGTAGAAACACTTGTGAACCAATACAAATTAGGATATTGTTTGAAAATTTTCACTTCTCAGAGCAGTAGTATTAGCCAAATCAATAAATTTTTCAGTTTATATGGATATTTAAATTTGCTCAGTTGATGTTGTGTATTCTTAGTTCATACGTGTTTGAAACAAAAACGTGTTATATTGATTACATTATTCTTACTTTTGAAAGATATATTTTATGAAATAAATTAAATCAATATTTCATATGAATTATAAAAATTAATACTGTTGCTGTTCCTTAAATTTAAGATTACGATAATAATGTATGAAATTAACGCGAATCGAAATTGTGTCAAAAAATGGAATCACTTGGGCTGAGTATAACCTTTCATCAAGTTCCCCATTTAAGGTTAATGAAATAAAATATACTCGAATAAGAAATTGATGAATTGTTGCAACTGAGAGTTCTCCCTGGGAAAATAATCTAAGTGAAATAACAATTTCCACATGACGAGGATGAAGCAATATAATGGAACAGAATATGAGTGTTTCTAGATGTAAAGCGACATAGCAAACAATTAAATTTTCAACTTTGGCTAAGAGTATAGGGTTTGTTTTGATGTACCGATTTTATGTCGAAGTAACTCCTTTACGTGCTACCAAGAGATTTAGGACAGGATGTTTCTTTATATAACTCACAGCCTTTTTATGTGTAACCATCGTGAAATCATAACCATTACATTGCAAAATTTTGTCGTGTACTCTCAATCCACTCTTTGACGCAGGGCTTGATTCGTGAACTTCAGTTACATAAATACCCTGCATAAAAAATAATCTTGAAGGTTCTATTACATACCTTTAACCAATGTCCAGACCAACTTACGTTATCTGTATATCCCTGTGGGCTCTTATGATAATCTTGATCAATGCCTCCACCTATTTTGAAGCCACAACGCATTGTATCACCATCAACTTCTTTGTGGAGGGTTATTGGGATCTAGGAATTCATACGTAGAACTAAATATATAAGAAACTGAAGAAAAACTAAAACATCTCCAACAAAATTGTTATACTCCTTTTTTCATCTTTCATTTATTCTAAAACCTAAATACTTACACTCAAGCATTCCATTGCTGTACCAGCTTGATGTTGAAATGCCATTTTTGCACACATTTTCGAAAAGGTTTGTCTTACTTTTTCAATAGAGATATATTATAAATGAGAGTTATGAGACTATTATCAATATCCTTATTTATAAGTATGACTAATATCAGTCTCTGCTCTTTCCATCTGACAGTTCGGTAAGAAGAAGAACTGACTGACTGGGTTGCCAAAATATTGAAAATATCATTTAAAATACACTAATCACTTATGACCACCAACCATCACTTATGACACCAACCTAATACCAAAGACAATGATAATTGACTATTATCCGCGCTGAAATTTTTCTCTACTAGAAAAATAATTTTTCCTCAACAGAACCCCTAGAACGCAATACCTTCCTAGTAGTGTGTAGTTGAATACTAGAGAGGACCTAATTAAATTGTTGGAATGGTGGTGAATGAAATACGATATTAAATTAAATTATATTTTTCAAAAATTATAGTATATAAATCAGGAGAAAATACTCATTTCTTATTCCAAATATTTATAAAATAAGCTTAACATTTACACATATAATTTATGGTATTTACAAAAAAAAAACCGGAACAATGATGTATCTGTTCAAATATGTAACATGAATTAATAATTAATTCATTTCTTAGAATGGTGTAAACAAGTTTGGCACATGCAACTTAATTATTGAATGCTACAATTTGAAATAATTCCAATAAATTAATGAAATTTCGATTTATTTCCAAGATGAAGAAAATTATGAAAAATTAATTATAAAAAATGATTACATAAATTGATAAAGCTAACTAATTATTGAAAACCAATCATTAACAGAACAACAAAATGAACAAAAGTTTTCAAGGGATTCTTCTCAACTTTCAATCTTGATGATTGATCATATTGAGAATTCATTCCATTGTTTTTCTGCATTAATATGGAACTGCCACAAATTATTTACAATGTAGAAACCGAAATGGACTATGTTGAATTTTCTTTTTCTGTCAATTCTTGGTACCTAGCATACATCATTTTTTTAACACAATCTTTGTAAGACTCTCCTGCAACAGCATTGTAACCTGGTAACGTATTCCCTAATCCTGCAGAGTTACTTCGATGTTCAGCCTGGAATCAAAATTCAGTTTGAAAACAGTGAGAAAATATATTTCATATATTATTTGCCATTACATCATTGTGTCAGAAAGAATCAGGAAATTTTTTTACCTGAATGATTGTTGTCCTTCCTTGATTTAATTTTCCTAAACCTTGGCCTTCGGTCCAACCCATTTTCTGTAAAAGTTTGTTGCCAACATTTTCCGCACCAATTGGTTCAAGTACAGAAGCAGCAACTGGAATATCTGTCAATTCCTTTGATTTTAAAAATTTCTCCTTGAGCTTACTAGGACGGGGTTCATCTGGATTTCCATACTTCATTCTTCTTTCTTTTGCTCTATCTCTATAAACAATTTTCTCTGAGGCTTCTGATTTTCTCAATTTTCTTATAGCTTCCAAATTCTGTTTATGCAGATTGGAAAGCTGAGCATGTTTGGCAAGTGCTTCAGTTGAACCAAGTTGTCTTTTACACAAATTGCAGATGAGTTTTTTGAAGTCTAGTAGTTCATTTTCATCGAAATGCTCTTCATCACCTGATGATTCACTTTCTCCTCCATAAGCAGCAACCAGAGGACCATGAGGTATAGGTTCTGCTTCTTCTGGTACTTCCTTTTGATACACAGTTGTGTTCATGTTAACTAAAAAAAATTGTTAGAATGTTCAATCCTCAAAGTTGAAAGGAATTATAAAAGTTCCTGAATTTCAACTGATTAGGAAATGAAATGTACTGTTGGAATTCTTCAGTACCTAGTTTGGAAATTCATCACAATAAACTAACCTAACACAATAACTAACCTTTCTTCTCCAACACTGAGAATCCAATATCTGCTGAAGCACTGGAGCCGTTGTTGTTGTGCATATCATAATTTGCTTTAGATGCACAAATTTCCTTTTTCTGATTCAAAGTTTTCGCCCATCTTTCCATATCTTTAGCAATTTTTTTGGCTACTTTAACTTTATCCTGCTTTTCTGGTTTTTGCTTTTTATTCTCTGGCTCCCCTGATGTAGAAGTTTGCACAGTTGAATTTTGTACTGATACCTGCTGAGTTGAATATTGCTCCATACTGTCTGCTCTAACATAGGTTTGTTTCTCTGGATCCCAATATAGATAAATTTGTAGAAGAGGATTCCAATAGTAGCCAGTTTGAGAATCAAAGTATAAGCCTGTACTTGGGTCAAATTGGTAATTGCTTGTTTTGTCCAAGACATACTTGGAAATGTCAGGTATTGCTGTAATGATTCAGGAGTTGAAACAGAGTCTTCTAACACTCAAATATGAATTTTTGTTGAAAAGGGGGACTTACGGTATCTTTTGCCATCAACTCCAGTAGGTATGGTCCTTTGGGATGTATCATACATTGATTTGGTTGCATTCACTTGTTGGATGGCTGACTGTGCTACTGCAGCAGCAGCATTTGCAGCATCCATTTGATTATCCTGATGCAGGGTTATTGAGTTACCAGCACTTATCTGTTGGGTAAAATATTCTTTGTAGTACATGACATAGTGAATGTACTCTTGAGGTGTTTTAGCGTATCGATTAGCTGCATATTCTGCTAAACTATCCACATCAGTCATTGCATAAGTGCTTGGAATGGCAGCATTTGGAAAAGCAACATTTTCAGCTTCAGAATAAGCTCTTTTGTTGTCCCCCATTTGGTATTTGCAGTATGATAATATCACTAAAAAAATTGAGCAAAATTGAAACTTCATAGAACCAAATATCCTGAAAACCTACCTGTCTTTCCGTCAATTACAAGAGGGCTTGATAAATTGCTAAGGGCACCATAAAGTGTGAGAGAGTCTATTGTGCTCTCTAGACCTAAATAGCATATACCTCTAGAGGTGGAAGTAAGAGGATCTCTTCCTATTGTAACAGCTGCAATACTGTTCACCAAATCTGGTACAACACTTTTCAGTACACCCATTACAGAATCTTCTGTGGTTAAAGCATCTAGGTTTCGTAACATTATGGCTGCAAAAAAATATTTATATCTCTGGGCTCATACACATTTTATATGACTCACTCTTAGTAGCATAGGTGCAAATTTCATCACTGCCACTACCCCCCTCTTCACTTTCCATTCTAGAAGCATGACATTTAAAACAATTGTCACGTCTTCTGAAATTTTGTGCCCCACACTGTAAAAAATCAATGTTAGCTTTATTATTCCACCATAAATCGAACTGATACTCACTTTGATACAGAACCAGTCAGCAGATGCTTTATGATTCGGAGGCTTTTCATACCCAAAACTCATATCTTTGGGTATGCTATACTGCATTATTGCTCTATATTGATCTTGTAGCATCAGCACTCCCTGTAAAAAAGGAGAAAAAAACACAAATTAAAGAATGGACAGAAAACCAACAACCCCTCTTAAGAAGAGACCTTCGTTGTCTAGAGAATTGGTTTTATAAAAGTAAAACATCAACGATTGAAGCTTCTCAAAAAAAAATGATAAGTGAACCACGAAAATTCATGCAACTAATTGATGAAATGTAATGAATATAAGACGGTTTTTTTCAATTTTCAAGATGCCCAAAAAGGTTCACATATCTCCTAGTGTGTAACTTGACGAAACGATGAATACCAATTTTTGTCACAAAAAAAATGAAGTATAAATTATACTTATCAAACTGGATTAAAAATTTTGCTTTTTTTTACAATGACTCTTCTTTATAGTAAGATACCTGTTTCATGTCCATCCATCTTGTGGCTTCAGCAAGTGTTGTAAACTCGACAAAGGCGAAACCTCTAGAGGCACCTAAACAGCACAATAGACACCAATGGTATTACCCTAATTTCACCTTTACAATGCACAATAAACGGCCTAAGGACAACCTTACTTAATCAACTAATACCGGGTACATACCTGTATCTTTTTTACGAATCAGCCTTATATCTTTCGGCATCAGACCACACAACATTATGTCCTGTCGAATCTGAAAAATTCATGACATTTAATTGAAACATCAAATCTGTGAGAATTAAAAAAAAAATGATTATTGCTTACGCACATCGTTCTCTGTAATATGTTGTGCAAGGCCTCTTATCATGATTGTGTTATTTGGTGGCTGACTTTTATATCCAATTATTTCTGCACCACTAGCCCCTAATACAGCTCCATTGGGGCTCCTCTCGCTGATTACAAAGAAATTTATTCATACAAATAATTTTTCAAGAGGCCTCTAAGCCTTTGAATTTTCAGAATTTGCATTACCTGTCGCTATCATCGTCTCTATAAGATCTGTCTCTGTCTCGGTTTTTGCCTTCCTCTGATTTTCTTTCCCATCTTGAGTCGCTTCTAGACCTCCTGTTTCTTCCCCTGCGATGTTCTCTGTTCCTATGGTACCTACTGCGACTGTCTCTCCCGTCTGGGCTTCTAGAATGACTTCTTTCTTCATAAGAAGATTCTCTTTCTCTCCTATATTCCCTATCGCTTTCGTAGTCGCTACCCCTTGATCTGCCTTCATTGTGATCATGATCTGAAAAATTATAATTCAATGAAGAAAACTACCATAAAGCCAATTTCGGATATATATATAGAAAGATATATTTCTTACCAATAGATTACTCTTGAGGACAGGTTTCATTCGGGATAAGGTTAATTTTGGAAATGTGTTATCGGAAAAAATGGGGAATCCTATAATCTATTTGAGATGTTGGCCTTACATTTACACCGCTTATGTGTTCTCAATGTCGAAGTCTCGTTTTCTTTCAATGATGTCAACCATCTGAATATCCGTTTACTATAATTACGATATTTCTTGTTTAGAGCATTTTTCTGCAATATTCTGAAGAATACCATCCTAATTAAAGAGTAAAATACCCCTAGCTAAGTTACATCTGAGATGACATTAGTCCACAGCTCTAATTAAATATTATTACTCAGCTAATAGAGTTATCTCTCCTTGATAATATTTTGGGTGTATGTTGTATGTTTGTATTATGTAGGTATGTGGTTAATCTATGGTGTATGGCGTATGGCTGTATATATATATATATATATATATAGAGAAACGTGAGGATATTTCAACTACTGACTAGGGAGCATACGTTTTGTCTACACGTTTAGGCGTGACGAGACTGCTTAGTCTTCTGTTTTCTGTGCTGCCAGAGATTTTGGTTTGCTGCCCAGCTTAATTTCCAGTATTTATCGATATCATGGGTTTTGACCGTTTTTTATTTTCAAATATTCGTAAGAATGCTTTTAAACTGCGAATTAGGTGATTCTAGTACTTGGGGATAAAAAAAAAACAGTTTGTGCAACTATTACACAACAATTGAATTGTACTTCTGGAAATTCATATCGCATGAATAAGTTTGAAGTAAATAACAAGTTCTAGAAGGTATGATATTATCGTTTCGATATGCTGATAAAAACATCCACCTTCAGTAGGTATTCAAATGCTACATATATCTTTAACAGAAGATTTCTGTGCTCAAAAGAAACATTTTTTTCCCTTGACTATTCTTCCAATACGGCTCGGTATAATATAGGCTATTATAGCAAATATAATTTTGAGTTATATCTTCTGAACGATTTTATTGAAAGAGATGATTTTTTTAGAAATGAAGTTTTCATATAGGTATGTGATGAATATTCTCCGAACACAAAATTCCACCCACATCTTCAAATTTCTTCATTAGGCCATTATATACCATAAAATTACCAGAGATTCAAGGAACCCAACTCCTAAAAGTAAGTTCTGCACTCACTAATGAATATTCAGCAAAAAATAAGACTTTCTTAGTAATTTCATATTCAAAAATAAAAAATATCTTTAAATTTAAAAAATTGGGTACTTTGGCTGAATGCATCCCTGTTTGAAAGATCCTCAAATGTGAATGTCATGGATTGAGCAGAAGGGAATTTTGTTTTTCCAGGGGTGGCATAGCTCATTATAGAACCTTGGCTATTTTGTTATCTAGGCCGAATCGAAAAAAATTGCTAGGGGAAAAAGGTCTTTGTTTTGACGTCAATAATCTACTATTAAAATATATGTACAAGTCAAACACTCATTCTGTATAAATAAGCCAGTTTTGTCTTAAATATTTATGCTATTTAGTCATTCCACTTCAACTAAATTTCAGTGATGGGCAATAGAAATCTGATAAACTGGTAGAAATACAGTGATTAGATCATCATAAATATATTTTACTTAACAGAAAAGTAATTTGCATATTTCATTTAAAAACGAAAATCTTTATATGTGGAAATTAATTCAAAAACGCACATGACATAATTTTTTATAAAATATACCTTCATTAAACTCACAATTTTTCTTTACTGGGTGATAGGGTGAATTTCTGTATCCATTGTGCCTCCTTTGGTGCGGTGATCGGGAAGACGATCTACTTGGTCTATAATCCGGCGAATCCCTTCTGTAATCAGGTGATATAGACATACTTCTGCGACCATAAGGGGAATAATCGCGTTCTCTCATTCTGTCCATCTTAAAGTATCAATTAAAAACGTGAGTACGTCATAAAAATGGCTTCTAGAAGCACTAATCACTTGGTCGGTTACGGCGAAACTATCACAGTTATTACTTAAATACTTTACTTGATTTCATTCAAAATGAATAGTTCATCTGATGAATGTTTTATATATAATATTCTACACTTTTTCTCTAAGTCTCGACCCCGTTTTCCTTCTGCACGCTTGCCTTTGTCAATACAATCCAGTCTTCGATTCTTGAATACAAGCGCCATGCGCCAAGTGTGTAATCATGCGCAAAAACATACTTTTAGTCCGCAAGCGTTAATCTTTTTCATTAATTTTTGCAAGGGCTTCTTATAAATTTTTCTTTTTCTCTAAAAAATCAGTGTGATAAAATTACCGATTTTGCTTACTTTAAATTATCCACAAATATTTTCTTTCTAAGAACTCGTATTAAAAAAAAAATGGTATTGTGACGTTACTGATCTCCATTCGAAATTTTCACGTTTCCCCTTTTTCAGCAGTTTTTAACATTTTTGAAACCTCAGCCTTTAACCAGTTTGTTTGAAAGACAAAAAATCAACAGTGTTTTATGCCACTTGAAAGTAAATATGAACAATTCATCCGAAGATTTCTCTCCCCTGAGAAATATTTTCATGCAAAATTTGATTTTGAGAAAAGACAAGGTTCTTTTAAATGAACAGGCATTAATGACTTTTATATGATTCTGAATGAGGCACAGTTAATTTTTTACGTATTTTAATTCAATTAGTTGAAAATTTGATGTGTATGTGATTGTTTAAACGTGAAATTAAGCAAGAATTCTTTTTTTAAATAAAAAATTAAAGCCATTCAATATATGATAGTGGTGGTGCAATGTTACTCTTTTATGCTTCAAAAGGGTAAAGTTGTTGCTTTTTGATGGAAAGATGGAATGTTCATATTTTGTTGACACTCATTCCAACTTTCTATATCTCTGAGAAAATGTATGCTAGAAGAATATTCAGAAATGTTCTAGATGCATATCAACAGGGTTCGCCTGATTTATAGTGGTATGAGTGAGTCCTAGGAATATAATAAATAACAAACAGAAAAATTACATAATTTTATTAAGTAAACTTTAATAGTTACATTTACATAAAAGGCAAAAAAAATTATTATCTTGATTATCAACAATTAGGGTAATTATAAAGTTATCTGCTCACAACACTGGAATTACTCTTCCAAGATTTTACATTATCAATCCACACAGCTGGAACATGTAAATGTTCTACCAATTTCTTTTCAATTTCTGCATCATTATCTATAGATAAATTTCTGTTTAAGATGCCCATAATTAAATTTTTCTTCAATGAGTTATTCTTGAGATATAGCAATGGTAAAATTGCAAAGTCCCACAAACCATTTTCTTCTAGTTGTGATGAAAAACTTATGTGTAAATGAGTTACTTCAAAATCGTCAATAAGGCCCACATTTATTGATTGGAAAAACAGCATCAACAACCACCTGTAAAAAAAATATGGAGCAGTTTAATAGTAGTATGACTTCAAATTTATATTGTGGATTATTCTGAGGAAATTAAGTAACTTACGAAAGTCTAAAATCTGTTTTAACTGGGGTATGAGTTTCAGGATGTAGAGCTTTCACTAATCTGTAAGTGTTGTTTTTATAAAGCAGAAGTATATGATAGAGTATGTCATAACATATATTATCTTCCCCACAATTATATGATGGCTTTGGTTCAACTGCACCATTTCCTTTGGAGAAACCTGAAAAGGTCATTACATCAATTTCTGAGATACTGCAATTATTTCAAAACAAACCATTTGTATATGCAGCAATAGCTTCTTGCAATGGACATCCATCACTGGTTAAGTACCATAGATATAACCCAAAAGCTCTTTTCCATTCCAATCCTTCGAAAATATCTATATCCTGACTTGAGGTATCACCAGATAGTAACAAATATATCTTCATTATTTCGGGGTTAATATGATCAACAAACATATCCTTGTACCAACATTGGACCTGGTGTCTTATTTGGGCCTTGAGTCTCTTTGTCAGATTTATTTGAGAAATTATCAAAGCAAGAATAGGCATATCTGCTTCCATTGCAATTTTTGAAGCTTCCACAATATCAAAGCAGGACAGCTGGTTGAATATGATATCTAACTTATTTTCTGTAGTGTTGTCTTGGTTCAATTTATTCTTAGGCACTTTATCTTCAATTGAGGTTTGAAGCCTGAAATGTTTATATGAAAGAACTTGAATTTATTTGATACCTATGCTATTAGAAAATGTTTGAATAGATTTATAGGTTGTGACTAACCATGAGCTCAATCTACTTTTAACAAAAGGAGCAGTTGTTCTTCCAGGACCCCATAAGGCATGGCACAATGACCAAACATCTTTATATAAAAAATGGGATTTCCCACTAGCATTAGATGCCTTCTGAAATATTTCATGGCATGATATTAAATAAGTTCTATCTTTGATAATTTGGAATGTTGGAATTCCTTCTTCCCCTTCCATAGTCATACTGCTGCAGTTTTGAGCAATTTTCATGCAATCTGTAATGGCATCCTGAAATCATAAAATAAATTGAGCACTCTGGATGTTATAATCATATTTTAATAATATAAAATTATAGAATTACCATAAGACTCTCATCAATTGAAGTTGTTGAAATGGTATTTAATGTTAATGACAAAGATGCTTCGAATTCTGAAGGTCTCGGTAATTTTACAGTATAATTTTTGAAACCATTACACCAACCAACTTTGTAAGATTTTCCTTTGTACAAACCAAAATCACTATAGCATCTGCTTGCATTCAGAAGTACAGAATCATTAGGACGAGATGCTAAAAAAAAAATTATCAAATCCATGTTTTTTTATTGATCAGATATGAGTACCTATGCTCAAATAAATTTTCCAAACTTTAGGTCTTTGAGGTGGTTTACGGTGAAGTGGCTTTGCCTTAACTTCCAAAATATCAGTTTTGTATGGAGAGTAATTATCAACTGATGAAATAGTAGAGGCACATTCAGATTCTGAAAAAAATGCAGCTTTCAGCACCTGAATGTGGGAATTATGATAGAAAATATCTGTATCGCTTGGTTCATAAATCGGATTGAGAAAGTCTTCTTCTTGCCCCTCCATGTCTATAGTCATCGATTTGTGTAGAAGATCACCTTGTCTTTGATCTCCTTCATCAGTATATTCAGAGGCCAAATCGCCATTCATACTGTCACCCACAAGCTGAAAATCCCATTAAAAAAAAAAGGAAGTATTATTCAAAAGTTTCACCAAAACAAAGATTTTTTTTCAGTTTTTTCATATATATTCAATACTTACATCAGTTTCCATTTGAGTTTTATCAGTTGATTGTAGTCCTTTTTTCTCTGAGAAGACATTCAATCTATCCTTTGCAGTGAGTGTTTTATTTTGGTTAGAAACAATCAACTCACAGTCTTCTTCATCACTTTCTGTGAAAGCATACTTAGAAAAATGTTCAACCATGAAAACCCAGGACCCAGTTTCTGGTCTATAATCCACAAATTTCAAACCATGTTTAGCAGATATTTCAACAAGTTGTTCAGGGAATTTTGCTGCCAAAACTTGGTCAACATTATCTATAATTTCTTTAGTTTCTTTCATTCTGGGATAAACCCTATCTAGGGTAACTTGAGCACGTCTATTTAAACCTTCACCCACAGGTGGCTTTTTGGTTTCATCAGGGTACATATGGATTTCTTTGTATCTGAAATGCACTATTTCATCCAAATTCATATTCATTACATTTATTTCATCTGGGAAATAGACATTTCCGTAGCCCCGACGTCCTATTGTGAAACCTCTAATCATACAACGTCCATCTTCACCAACCATATTATCCAGATCTTCAATGGAAGGCAAAGTATAATATTCAGATCTATTTAAGATTATGCCACATGGACCAACTTTTTTTGTTGCTTGGTCAAGTGGAGTGTCATTAGGTGAAATTTCTGACGTAATCCGCAATGAAAGAGGACCTGAAATTGAGTGAATTTCATTAATTCTAGGCTACACACCAATTATTCAATCTTACTTCTTGTGTTTTCATTTTCAGCTTCATTGGTAGTTAGGTCGATGTCAGATGTATTCTTTCTAGGAACTTCAAATCCATTGGATACATCACCCATACTACCATCATTTTTATTGCTATAGATGGTATTGATAGATTCATTCACAGAACCATTCATATTGAGTGACCAATCAAAATTCTTCCTTAATGCAAATTTATCATTAATATTTTTCAATTCTGTTTTCTGTTTTTCAGTCAATCCCAATACGAAACTTCTATCACCTTCTAAATTGCTATTATTTACCCCATTCAGGTTTGAAACATCATTTCCTTGTGAAAGGTCTGATTCTTTGAGAGACAAATCATTACAAAGAGAATTGTTCTCGAAAATGCTGTGTTTAGAGTCGTCTTGTTTTTTCTTTAACACTAAACGTTTACAAGATGTCTTGTAAAGCTTATTACTATCCTCATCAGTACCTTCCTCAAACAGGTTATTCTGAAAGCAGAAATAGTGTATAATTGAAAATATTTTCCTCTTTACTAGATAAAGGTATATACAAAAAACAGTAGGTATGTACTTACTTTTTGAGTTTTAGGTGGTCCAAGTTTCAATTTGACCTTAATACTTGTGTTTTCATCTACTTTTTTATTATTCTCGAGCATCTTTTTTATTTCTATAGGATTTGTTGTGTACAATGTAGGAGAAGAGGGCTTGTCAACAGGTAACAAACCCTTCAAGAAAGGTGTATGACCGAACTGATTAGTAGCAAACAAAGGTAAAGCTTTTGGCTCTTGATTACTATCCGTCGATAATCTGAAGAGAAACGAGAAACATTAAATCAACATCGATAAAAATGTTTGTGATATTGTCTGCTTTACCCTTGACCAGCTGCTTGGGTGCTTGTTTGTAGAAGAGGAAAATTTGAGGAAGTATTAGATCCGAAAATGTTATTGCCAAAAAGTCCTCCACCGCTACCTAAAAGAGACCCTGATTTTTGCTGATTATTAGCAAATAAATTCGGTTGTCCTCCTGCAAAATTTGCTGTATTGATACTGCTCCAATTTATTTATGTTAACAAATAATTTACCTAGCTGAAATGTATTCTGATTCTGCCCAAAAGTTAAAGGCTTTCCAAATGTATTACTTCCAAAATTGTTTTGCTGGGTGTTCTGACCAAATGCTGGTGTTTGTCCAAAAGTGCTGGCTGTACTTGTTTGACCTAAACCTCCGAACACAGGTTTCGATAGCTGAAATAGATTACTTGGAGTAGTGGCAGGGGTCTGGTTAAAAGTAAATCCCCCAGAAGAGCCACCTGTCGTAAGTGCAGGTTTATTGAAGAAGCTCCCAGTAGTATTCTGCAAATGCAATATTGGGAAGTATTTCGACTAGTATTGGAAAGAAGAGAGTGCATTGATGTACATATAAGTCAGCCTATTCCCATGCACCATTCTACCTTCTATTTTAAACTGGCACATATCATCAAAGATGATTGTACTGTAACTCCGCAAACTAGGTATTGACTTCTGATAAAATGTCATGGTCAAATACAGAAATAAATAAAAAAAATTGGAATAATACACCAATTGCTACTCCAAAACAGAAAATTAAATTTGAATCATAAACATCTAAAGCTGAATAATACTGAGTCGCTAAGCAACCAGAGTAAGTAGTATTGGTTCAACAAATTTCACACCAAATTTTTGTATAGAAATACAAATTCACTTCTGGACCGTTTTGAGTATATATGAAATGGAAAGTTCTCTCTTCTAGTGTGAAAATTATTGATAAACACTATTTCCACCAGTTGTTTTCATTTGGGATATAGCATTGTACAGTAAGGGAATTGTATGATTACCTGATTATTTTGCCCAAACATATTGCTCCCAAATGGTGTAGATTGCTGTTGTGTCTGGGTGGTACCAAATAATGAGGTTGTGCCAGTGCCACCAAAGGTTTTATTCTGATTTGTTCCAAATGCACTAGTAGTGGCAGGAGTATTGAATCCTCCAAAGGTTGTGGTGGTAGAGCTGGTAGCACCAAAAGCTGGGGGTTTTCCAAATATGCTATTAGATGTTGATGGCTGAGTATTCAAACCAAAACCAGTTGTTTGCTGACCAAAGGTAGTTCCACCACCTATTTGCCCAAAACCAGTAGGCTGAGCGAATGCTGGTTTGTTTTCAGTTGTCTGACCAAACATTGACGAGGTGCCTCCAAATGGAGTAGAGGTGAATTGTGACTGGGGACCTAAGTTAAAAATAATAAGTAAAAAATAAAAATGGAACCAAATTTCAGACAGAGAAGATGGCTAGTAACAAGAGTTACCTACAAAATATGTATTTGGTAATAACCAACCCAAACTACTAAACCTACCTTTTCTGTTAGCCTGATAATCCTCCAGTCTGAGTTCTTCGAAAGATTTGTTTTCGTATTCTTTCATACAAGTAATACAATGATGTTTAGTATTAATACTAGTGGTGACACCACCCTTTTGCATGGTATCAGTGCCAGTTACTGGAGTGAACTTAATAGTGGTACCTGTACCCATGGTGGTTGAGGTAGAACCAAAGGCACCACCTCCACTGAAGAGGTTGGAGGTGCCTGATGTTTGGAAAAGAGAACTTTGAGGCTGGGCAGATTGTCCAAAAAGATTCGGCTGTTGTTGATTCTGAGTGCCAAACCCAAAACCAGTGGGTTTTTGCTGTCCAAAGGTGTTGGAACCAAATAAGTTGGTGGTGGCAGGTTGTTGGCCAAACACATTTGACCCTTCATCAAAAGACCTCTTTTAGTAAAAGCTCAGGGAACTCTATTTCTTTAATTTGTTAAGATATATTCTATTTCTTAGGAGTCAGTTCATGAAATTTTTCAATTTTTCTTTGGATTATCATTTGATTATAGAATAAAGGTTATAGGCAACTGTTGGCTTTGATAATAGATGAATGGATGAGTATAATAGCAAAGAATATTAATAATTTTTCAATCTTTCTCTATAATGGCCTATTAACATCATAATAATATATCTGTAACATTGACCTTGGTCATGATGAACTTTTCACTCATTCATGAACGTTTCTGGTGCTATTATATTAAGTGGAATAAAATCAGGATTCTACTCACCGAAAGTTGACTGATTAGAAGTGCCAGATCCAAAACCTGAAGTATTTGACTGAGAGAAAAAGGGGAACATTGAATTGGAAGACGTAGAGGGTTGACCAAATGAAGTAGACGCTGGCTGACCAAAAGCTGGTGTAGCTGGTTTACCAAAAAGTTGATTATTCCCTGTACTACCCCAAGGACTAGTAGTATTTGACGTTGAAGCTCCAAGGCCTATAAAGGAAATATGAAGAAATGTTTTCAGGTATACGAAAAAATGGTATATTGACTCACCAAATGAAGTACTAGGAGCAGATGTACCAAAGGTACTCTTATTTAAATTTGAAAACATGGTGAAATGTAAAGAAGGGTTGAGCTGTCCAAACAGTAAACAAATTCAATTCTTCATCATAGTCATGAATGCAATATTTGTAGATTGCAAGCAACAAGTTTGAAAAATAAGATTATTACACAAATCAAATTCGTGGAACATTCAATTATTATCTACAATGCCCTTTATTTAAGCAAAATGAGTGATGCACAATTTAATAACAGTTTAACTTTCCGTATTTTTAGATCGTAAATTCATGAAAATCAGTCGAGAACACAGAATATTGAACGATAGCACGATAGGATAGGTACCTAGAACCTACTTTTACCTAATGGGCCTCAAGTATAGATTTTCAACCGACTTAAAAAAATAATGCTTTTCCAAGAAGTTATATATACAGTATAACTCAAGTAAATATTCGCCCATTTAAAAAAAAAATCAGATTTATTTTCATGACGGTAAATAAACTCTTCCCCTAAATAATAAAATCGAAGTTTGCGATATCCTGGATAGATGGCAGCTCTTATAGCATATTTCAATTTTTTTATGAAATTCAGAATCCCAGTTATCCGTGGCT
Organism: Coccinella septempunctata; assembly: GCF_907165205.1. Lineage (NCBI taxonomy): Eukaryota > Metazoa > Arthropoda > Insecta > Coleoptera > Coccinellidae > Coccinella > Coccinella septempunctata. Next base: position 783,390 of record NC_058198.1, read on the forward strand.
TAGATCCGCTTGTTACCTGTTTCTACGTTGTTGCTGCTATTGAATGTAGTATAAGTTAACAAAATTTATCAGAAATAATTATCGAATAGTTATCTATAGATAAGTGTTGATCAACTACAAGATCTACAGGAGGAATTTGTACTTGCGGTTTACCGCGCAGGTAAAGTGAGAATACGGTAGATCGATCCAAAGCACGAGAAGAAAACATTTTGTTCTTCAAAGATAAACAAACCGGTCAAAGACCGAAGAATTTACAATGGCGGCTACAAGCTGCGTTTTGATGGATAGAGGTAATAATACGACATGTACAATAAATTTGCACGGTAAGTTGGTAATAATTTATCTCTTTTCATTGGTGTTTATAAAAGTGATTGAAAAAGCCTAACCTTAAAAAAATTACATAACCTATCTTTTTTGTTTACGTTTTTATTTATAGGTGCCACTGTAGTCTCTTGGAGAGTGAACAATCAAGAGCAACTTTTTGTGAGGTGAGTTCGAACTTCTAAATATCATTAGATCTCTGGAATTTCTGCCAGCATGTACCTGTGTTACGTCTTACGTCCATGGTCGAATTTCTAATCAAAATCACTGTTTGATAACCAGATATTCAAGTACATTTACGATAATTCGTTTTAATTATCTGATTGCTTGGGATTCTCTGAAGTTATATAATTTAAATGCTCTCTTCAATTACTTGCATTTATTCTGGAGCGCATATTTTCATTATGAAATAGTTGATATTTGTCAGGTAGTTTCAATACACCATGACCTCAAAGTCTATTGTTAGAATTTATCAAGAAAATAAGGAATTGAATGCAAAAATGAACCAATAAATCTAATTCAATTCATACTCGTGGAGTCAGAATAAATTTTTCTCTTCGTAGATTATATTGCAGAAAATGAAATATTTTTCCCTTATTTGCTTTTTATGTTATATCACATGTTCTCAGCCTATCTTTAGATAAATTTCACAGAATTCCTGAATTTTTTCAGTAAAGAAGCCATATTTGATGGCAAAAAAGCTATCAGAGGTGGTATACCATTTGTTTTCCGTGAGTATTTCCCATTTTCATCATATTTGTTAGGTCTAAGCCTTCAAGTTATTCCTCACTAAGTTATCCGATTTCTAATTGAAAAACTTTTAAACTATAAAAATAACTCAAAAGATATACCAATGTATTTTGATGGTTTTCATAACATACAGCACAATTTGGGGAATGGCCCTTGGGACCTCAACATGGCTTTGGGAGAATTATGCGCTGGAATTTGGAGAAAGCCCCAGAGAGAATGGCTAGTGGAGATATAGAAGTGGTATTTTCACTATCAGACAGCCCATTTACAAGGAATATGTGGAATTATCAGTGAGTGTTTTTACTTGACACAAAAATTTTTGAACATCATTATTAATTTTTCAGATTTCGGCTTACATATAGGTTGATTTTGAGAGAAAAAGAGCTTCATTTTAATGTAAATGTATTCAATACTAACAAAGAGGCTTCATTTTATTTTACCCTCTTATTACACACGTACTTTAAAGTTCCTGATGTGCGTCGTTGCCAGATAACTGGACTTTCTGGTTGCACATACGTCGACAAATTGCGTGACTGTAACATTTACCATGAAAACCGTGATGCTGTAGTTGTAACTGAGCAAACAGACAGGATCTACAGGAATACATCACAAGAGCATATTATTACGAATGTGGTATCTGGGCGTAAAATGCGCATACAAAAATATAATTTTCCAGACACAGTAGTTTGGAATCCTTGGGCTGAGAAGGCAAAAGAACTGCCTGATTTTGGACCTGAAGAGTGGCCAAACATGTTATGTGTGGAGGCAGGTAGAGTGACACATCCTATAGTACTTCAACCAGGTACTGCTTTTGAAGCAAGCCAAAGTCTTCAAGTTATGTAATAACTGAGTGGATTTTCTTTATGGTATTCTTAAAAAATTGTTTTCGGTAAAATTGACATTGCTTGAGTTTGATGCAGGAATCTTACATGTACATGGAAAAGATGGTTTCAAAGTTATTTGGGAGAAAAATTTCAATGGAATGATGTTTTTGTACCATTACTTATTGTTTTATGTTCTCTCTAAAGATTTGAATTTATTTTTATGATTGAGCATACTATTTTTAGGTAGAAGGAGTGTTTTTTGACACTTCTTATTGCATTGTCATGATGACTATTTTCAAATAATATATATATTCAATCTATACTTTGGGTAATAAAATAGAAGTTTTTATTTCATCTCAAGCTCAGGTGATTTTGAGTTTTTTCAGTATGCAAATTTTTTCTGGGCATGAGATGTAATAATCTAAAATAAAGATGCCTTAATAATTTCATATCTGTGAAGGTGGCATTTTTTTTTCATTTTGTAATTGAGGAGAGAATGTTTCAATATTTGACCAGTTGGAAAATTGATGTGCATATTTTTGTTTCTTACTATAGTGGAGCTTATCAGTTCAGTTTATAATAATGGTGTACTGCCGGAGTACTCCTACTGTTATTTTATCTTGATAACATTGGATAGATAGATTTCTTCTTGTTGATGAGTCTAATTCATCTTAAAGTATTAGTTAAATCAATAATTAAATTAATGTTTGAAGGTAACAATATTCGAAAACTTCATGTGTTGAGATCACCTTGGTGATATCCCCTTGAGTTTTGGTCTGAATTAGTTCCTATTCGTGGTTACTACACTCCTAGAGTATGTGTAGCTACATATACGTTGCCAATCAGATAATCATAATTTTCTATAACCTAGATGATGATAGTGAATTTATTGATAGGTTCATTGATAATCAAAGATTTGATAATAATTGAAGTTATATCTACTTATACAGTGAATTGTCTAGTGTACTATACTATTTCCCAATGTGTTGAATTTTATCGAAAACAATTTTTTGAAGTATTGAAGAATTATCGTGTATGCCATTCCATAATTTGTAACAGTTTTTGAAAGATATTTGAAGTGTTCAATTGATATTTTGTATCTGATTGCTTGTGGTTTTTAATACTCTACTTTTCAGAACAAGCTTGTATCATATATGATTTTACTTATTGATTTTTGTGCAATAGAATATTATTTATATGAAATGATTTTTCTGATGATATATGAGGAACAGCTTTTAAAATAAATAATTAGAAAATTTGCCTTTTTAGTTTTCTTCGAAAATATATATTACGTTTCATATCTTCTTGCTATGATGAACCTTTTTCGAACCTGTTATCCTTGTTATTGGATTTTCCTAACCACGATTCAAGAATGAATGCAACGAGAGCTCGAATGAAAATATAATTACCTCAAAAAATTAGATTTTGTTTTGTTTTTGGAGATTCCTTATGTCGGACACATTCAAGAATTTAGCGCTCGACTTAATTATTCCCTATCTTAAGGAAGAGTGAATGAAGCTGGTATGTTAATAAAATTCCATTCAGTACGCCAATAATGATTTATTGATGATTATTTACGGCCATTACGATCAATTTAGTATCTATTTGTGGTGTATCATAAACTTCAATATATTCAATTCAAAGTTAAAAAAAAACCTACTTCCGTAATTGAGGTCTACTCTTTAGATTAATCGACTATTTCATTCTTTGCCAATTTAGAGTAATGTGTTATGCTTCCAATTTTTATTATATCATCCTTGATTCGACTAAACGACCTGAAGAATTCTTAATTCAATAATACGAATGTCTGAGGAATAAAACTGGGAATGGGGATTTACATACGTTTATTTTGAAAATTCGGTGGTCAATAAGAGCAAAGATTAATGATACTCTTTGCTGGAAGTAGGTAGTTTTTCTTCTAACCATTCCCTAGATGTGTGTTCTCTATCTCTATATGGATTTTGACAGTTTAGGATTATTTAAATGTACTTTACAGTTTCTGCGTGTTTTATCCGTTCATCGTAAGCTTAGATTGATGAATAAAGAACTGAAAATTTCATTCCGAAGTTGCTAATTCTCGAAATTATCGAAATTTTCCAACTCCAGTCTTTGAAATCACAATTTTAAAAAGCTTCGAACTTTGCCAGGTGCTTCATAATGTTTATAGTGAGGTCTGGACAACCACTCAAGCTGAACATTTGCTTACTCATAATATTGAAATAATTTTATCGACTCAATATTATAGTGATATCCTTCAGCATTCTTTCCAATCAATCTTTTCGACTTAGAACTATCAAAATTGTTCCAATAATATTTCGCGAAAAAAAAATTTGGATTTTCATCACCGGAAAACTAACTGAGCTAATCTCATGCGGCAAAAAGTTTTTATTAAGTAATGAAAGTATTTCGAATTTCAAGAGCACAATAACATTTTCGGAATCATGATTTTTTTATGTTCCCCTCCTACGTCTCCTAAGCTCTAAATAAGTCTTCGATAGTAGCATAAGCTATGAGGACTATAAAGTAAATCAAGGGTGTTTTCTGTGAAGATGACTCCAAAAATAGATACGAAGTAAATAATTCACCGTGCTCCAGAAAACGAACAACTGGAAATTTGCAGCACATCTTTTCTAAAGATTAACAATTTCTTGTTACTTTCTGCCTTTCACACAGCTTGACAACTTTCAGTATCACGTTGAATTACCCTCACTAGAACTGCATTTCTTGATTTTATTGAACTCTGAAAGAATCAACACGATAATAACGCGATTCCAATTATTTCCTTCCAAAGATAATAACCGGCCAATATCCCTTTAATTTTGAATCCACTGCTGTGTTTCGGTTTGGCTTTCCTCGAGAGTGTATGAAATATAAATTTGGTTCATGGACACAAGCCCTACCACAAATAGTGGCAGGCCAGGCTGTGTAATTTGTTTGCCGCAAATTTAAACATATAGTTCCTAACCTGAGTCTCGTTTCAATCTGACTACCAGAATGATCTGATTAGACAAGACATTCAATACATGGACTTCTAGTATGATGGTGAAAGAATTTTGAGTAGCCGCTTTCGTTATTCTTATATAACATAACTGAACGGTGGTGAACATAGGTATTCGTTAACTGCTTGTTATGTGTATGTATGTATTAAGCGGTTCTGTTTACATTTTTCGCCAAACAAAAACAAACAGTGCTCCAGATGCACATTTGTCCTTTTAATGTTGGTAAGTTGCATAGTAGAAAACAATATTATCGTTTTTACTATTATTACCTTTACTAATAATGATACCTATAGCAGTTAGAAATAAAAATATCAGTTGTTTCATTCACAAAATTTATTTTTAATTTTTGTTATTGTTAGAAGGAAATAAGAGTGAGAAACAGAGCAAATTCGTGTATTTTTTGAAAATGGAAAATAATATACTCAATGATGGGATTTATATTATTACCCCCATCATTTTTTCATCCAATAAGCTGTGAACCAATACCATGTAATTATCCTTTCTATCAGTTGCTGCATTTTGTACTGAAGATTTATACTCGATGTCCGGCTCGAAATAATAACCCAAAACAACTCCATGGTTCAGTTCACCGTAAAAATAATTTGTTAATTTTTTGAGAAATTTATCCCGATGTGGGATCTAGTTGTTTGCATTGTCGTATATCGGAATATTTCTTATCGAATATTGCGGTCTTCGATCATATCAAAACAAATATTTCCCAATGCAATTCTTGGAACGAAATTCAGCCTTGAATATATAGCCGTTAAACGAAAGAAATGATATTTATTGATATATATATATATATATTAGTTTTACCCTGTTGATTACGTTTTATTTCAAGGAATATGCGTTTTGCATAATTTCCCTTTACTTCACTTCGAAAATTCTATGATGGAATAAGTACCCATATATTATATATTAACCAGAGGAGTTATATACCATCATTGAGTATAAATAATTTAATACTTAATAATACGAATGACCTCTGTTCTCGTATCTTCAGGGAAAATCATCTTATTGTTAGTCTATATCATGTATTGACTGTTGAATGTCAGAAAAAGCCCGTGTATCTTGCGATTTCCAACACTTTTTTTGGAGGTTTTCGGTCGGAAAGAATATCAGGAGTCCCATGTGAAATATGGTTCAATAATGATCGGCATTACTCTGGTATCCAAAACTATCCTTTCAATAATAAAAGGTGTTGAAGGACTTTTTTGGCTGGCTAATGCCAATTGATCGAAATAGCATAATGAATATCCCACAATAAACAAAAAAAGTTACTGAAATTTCACATCAAAATCTGAAATCAGGTGAATTGCAAATGTTTAAATTTTTAGATTTTTCTGCTCATTCATCAAAAATATATAAAGGCTTCATAATCATCATTATGGATGTTGATTTCGAAATATTCGGTTAATTATTTGTTTTTGATGATTTCCTCTGCGTTATTCACGTAACTTCTATGTTTATTATGTATTATGGCGTTCGCACTGACATATTTATTTAAACTGGCGGTTATTGATATTAATATCCATTCGCATAACAAGTGTTTTGAACTTCCTCGTAATGATGTAACTATACTTTAGCGTAGAATAGATATTTCCACTTTAAGAACTCAAAATTAACACTGCTAATTACAGAGTAAGCGAATTAGGAATTGAAAGATACAGAAGCTATTCAACCGAAGTTATTTGTTATCCTCATGCTTTTCTAATCACGCAAAACTGATTGCCACGGTTCTAACTAATTAGAGTTAGTTCATATATATGGTCTTGATGAAATACCGAACGGCAACTCTAGTGAGTATAGTTTGAGTGTATGCGATGCCGTAGTTTTTTCAACACTCAAACAAAGAGTTATGTGCTTTGATTCAGCTGAGTTGAGTTAGGCGAACTTTTTTTTATAACAACAACAAACGTACTCTGCTTTTGGTGAATATTATTTGATTCTCACTAACTGAAAATGCAACGTTTATTGTCAAAAATCATTCATCCCATTGCATGTCGTCGAAAGGCTCCTGCGATAATTATTTATTGTCAAAGATACATTGGCACGGGAATTCGATAAAACTCATGTGCACTTAATAACATAGCCATAAATCAGTCAACCTTTGGTAGAACACAATGCAATAATATGATGTATCCACGTCACAAACAAAAAGAATCAATATCGATACATATTAAGTTTTTCCCAGTATTTCATCACACCGATCGTTATAATTACTTACAATAGAATAAATCTAATCTGGCTTTACGCGTGAAAACCAAAGAAAAGATTGAGTGATTTTCCATCTATTTGATCTCATTCTTTCCCTTTCAGCAACCTCATAGTATCAGGAGCGTTTTAAGAAGATTATTTTCGCTCGTAAATGTGTAAGTATGTTTACAGTCAATTCAGTTATCGACTGCAATCGAGTTCTACTATTCGCTGGTTACGAGTATTTTAACTGCACGAAAAAAAATTGATTCGTGAATACACTCTCATTCTAGTTCAGTGTATGTAACGTGAGTAGTGATGTTGATTTAATTATTATGTGGCCCGCCAGTCGGTCTGTCAAGATTCTGGTTTATTTTTCGGGATGCAAATCAGATGCTAAGCTGATTTACATTCGTCGCTAGTACTAAAAATATAACTTAACTGTGGTATTCGAGAATAAGTTTTACCTTGCAAAATTTTTCTCCATTGTCTCGGTCTTAATTTGTTTTTATGAATTGGCTGTTCATATTCGATGATATTCGATGTAAATTTTATGTCAGTTTAATTATTACATTTCTAGATTTGAAAAAAGGGTCAAAAACTTAGGATCGACAGCGAGATCTCGAAAATATCGTCAGACGGTATGCTGAGTAAATGGAAAAACAAATTCACTTCGCAAGAATTCGGATTAACTCATAAGGATCCTGAGATATTTGTGATATGTCAAGTGAGTATGTGAATTTTTTTGAGTGTTGTAGTGTTTTTTTAACCTCAGTCGGTTATATTTTGAACTGTCTCGTATCATTATATAATGAAGAAAGTTAAAAGCGATTTGAATGCATCTGTGCATATTTTGATTTGCCAAGAAACTATTTTTGTTGAATGGAATAACGTCAATTTCAAATCCTTCTCAGATTTCCTGCAAAACTTGAATAATATTTATCGGTTGACCGGTTGATTATTTTGTGAACTTTTCGCAAAGGAGCTAAAATTACTACCTACCCACGTAAATAGTTCAGGACGAAAGAAAAATGAGTAAACAAAGTTTCAATATCAAACTCAGTGTCGTATCAACACAATAATAGCATTGTAAATCGCTGGATATGGGGGAAATATTCAAATTGGGCTACTCAACCAGATTTCTATGAATTTTAGGCTTGAAGGTAGTTGATTAGTTATTATAATTTTACCAGACGCTTTCTAGATACCAAAAAAATAAATAACAGTTACATTCAATTTGTGCTTCTGTAATAATTGAAAAAAAATTGAAATGTCTGCGAAGGAAGTGAAAGCATAATAATATATTATCACCAACGTTTCGGCTATTAGCATTTGACAGCTGTTTTAAGTTTGTTCTGTTTTTGAATAAATATTTTTGTTTCAGTGGCAACATAAAAACACCCCGAGTATATGGTACTTGCTTTACAGATGGCTGGTAGTGATATATTTCATCACAACATGGCTATTATCAATATTAATCGTGAAAACTAAGACTGATAGTTATCAATTGAAATGGCTTATATATCTTACCCATTGGGGCTACACAACCTGTACATTCCAGGCCCTTTTGGCTGCATTTATGCTAACCTCCTGTGTATTAGCACACAAGAAGAAACCATACAAGCCTTCTAAAGATGGGGCATTCACTTGTTATAAGCTTTATTGGGCTTTCAACACCATTGCTACTGTGTTAGCTTGTGTGATTACTATTGTATATTGGTCATTTATATACAATCGTGAGTATTGCTCTAATTCTATCTCGGCATATCTAATAATAGGAATTCTTTGAATTTTCCTCTCAATTATGGAGTTTTACTGTGATATATTATTCCGATTAAGATTCTTATATTTTCAGCTGCAAAAAATCCTTTGGATGTTATGAATTTTATCCTTCACGGTATGAACACGGTGTTAATGTTATTTGATTTTTGGCTTGTTTCGCACCCAACAAGGATTGCTCATTGTATTTATCCCATGATGTTTGTAACTGTTTATGCAATATTCTCTGTCATCTACTACTTAGCAGGAGGTACAAGTAGGTCAGTATATTCATTGTTTTTTTCATTTCTCCATCATAATAACCGACTGAACTTTCGAACCTTTTTTCCAGAGATGGAACCGACTACATATACCCTATTTTGAAATGGGAGTTGCCGTTCCGAACTCTCCTAGTTTGTGCTGGAGTTGGGATATTTATCTTCGCTCTACAAACATTTTTTTTCCTCATGTATTTGCTCAAAAAGAGGGTGCACAAAAAGTTAGGTCGCCGAAAGAGTATTGAATTAAATTCTAGTTCTCCAAGATGTGATGGTTACGTCAATGAGGCTGTGATAGCTGGAGACGAAGTGTAGGAACATACAGCTAAGGAAAGTGTTGATTGATATTAAATGTGTAGACTCAGAAATATCTGTATTATGTAATTCAAACCTTCAATCCAAATCCTTTATATCACTTCGTTGAAGGTAGAAAATTCTTTTGAAATTTAAAAGGTCATTTGGGTCATAATATCAAGAACCGATAAGGTATAAATCTCAGAACCATTTATTTTTCACAGCCACGTGCCATGGAGGAAATTAGATTAGATTATTGCTTGATTAACGTTAAAGATCTATTAAAATTCTGTGGATAATTCCGAAGAATGAAAGATTCCTCACTGGGGTTTCAATATTCTAGAAATATAATCCCTCTCGCGGAATACGTTTTCGTCTGTTATTACTAAATTCTTTCCCTTTCTGATTGTGTTTTTCTGATGAAACATCGAACAAGACTCTTTTTGAACATGTTCCGGCACCCTGGAAAGAGATATGTAAACAAATGTATTAGATAATCAGGACAGATTTCGCCTCATTAGGTACAGAGAAAGTGCAAGTAGTCGATTACATCGAATTCACTTATCTGATCTTCATCTGACACAGTAAAATCGATGTCGTATAATATCTATTTTCACATTGATTAGTAGTAATAGTCTTATCTCCAAGGGCGAGATATTGAATTAGTACAGTGTGAATATCTCCAGTAAACGTCTAGAAAATGAGAGCAACGGTGTAAAACCTTCAACCCCTACACTTTATGATGTTGCTGAAGCTCTTCATCCTGTATTTCGGTTTAGTGAGATGTTACGACGAATTTAATTGGAATTTGAGCGTTTTAAACACGCCCAGCTTCGAAACTGACAACTGCCATCACAGAACTGAAGTTTGTAGAAAGGAAAAAGACGATTATTGTGATGTAGATATGTGTTCCGATGGAATGAATTGTACCATCAAAGTTGCAATCATTCTACCCAAATCTACGAATTACATCGTGAATTTGAACGAGGTTGGTATGAGGAACGACACATCACAGATGGTAACTCTGGAGATCTATAAAAATATCCGATTTCAAGTGATTATTTCATGATTCGATATTATTATTGATGTGATAAACACATTTTCTCGTTTCGGTTCTAATGATATTACTGAAATTATAGTTCTGGATCCTGGCCTCTCCATCCCTATTATTTTCATCGAGTCGAAAGTTATCGCTGAAGGTTCTTAGCCCTAAATTTTCCAAAAACCCCTTGGCTTATATATGCCAGATTTATTTTCTAAATAATCCTGATGTATAACATCCTCGATCTTTCGAAGTTTCTATTTGAATATAAGATAATGGTGAATTTAATGCTAATATACATGATGCCTAAATTCTTTAAAGGCTGTCAGCGTGCTTGAATCAGCAGTAAATGATGCAAGAAAACATAGTATTTTGCATGATGGAATTAAAATGGAATACAAAACTTTCGATGACAACTGTACCCAAGAATATGCCACGATCAAAGTGTTCCAAGCTACTGCAGTTTTTTGTGCGAATGTAATTTTTGGGCCGATATGCGATTATTGCCTTGGTAAGTATGTATTTTCGAGTAACGATTTTTTTTATCCATTCAATTAGATTGAAACAGAGTAGTATTTTTCGTATTTTAATATTATCGTGATACAAACTTTTTAGCGAGTGTTGGAAGGGTGGCAAAATATATTGGCAATTATGGAACGCCCGTCATAACACCCGGAGGGTTTAGCTTTGATTTCACGAAGAAAAAAACAACTTGCAAAGATGAATTCTACATGTTGGTGAATTCTGGTCCGGCAGATTTTGCATCATTTGCAGAGTTCTTTCATCTTATACTGGATAGGTAAATATTTAACAGAATAATTCAACGAAAAATATTTAGAAGAAGAACAGGAATTTATGACACTGACCTGGTTTTTTGCCCTTGTTGTGAGAAGTCAAAAATGTAACTCTTGAGAATTAACATCAAAGTCGGTCGAAGTTTATCTCCTATTCGATGAAATCTCGAACCCTATATTCCAGCCTTTCGGGAGAGTTTCGTTAAATTTATTGCAACAAATATATATCCGTGTCAGAGAAGAATTCTAATGAATTTCGTTGAGTTGATATCCGTTTCTTTGGAAGAAGCAAACGCGAAAATGAAACACCGATATATCAGTTCGAATTCTCACTTAGTTGAATGGAAAGGAGATAAATTTGGCTGGCATGTTGAAAAACGATATATCGCAGATAGGTGCGGAAATCGATATTGAGGAAGTAATCGAGTGTCGCTCGATTTTTTTCGAATTTGCACCTTCATTTGGTGAGAAATTTCGGTACGTTAATTTTCAATCTGGGATATATCGAGTGGATCCAACGTCTATCTCTCTCATGGACGCATCAGCTCGTTCCATTTCACCTTTCGTTAGAGTTTTGAATTTCGGAATAACTTTCAGTGCAGTATCTTTCCAACAGTGTTAAGAATTAGTTTTAGGATTAACATTTTCAGAATTTGTTCTCCTGAATTTCTTTCACTTGATGCATTTCTCAAAATGAATGCATTTTTCTAATATTGAATGATATTGTTTTGTTTCAAAAATTCGCAATAGTTGTGTAGATCTTCGTTACAGATACAAATGGGGAAAAATAGCTCTTATGTATGAGAAAACTGAACAGAACGAATTATCAGGCGACGATGGCTGTCAACTCTTGATGAAATCCATCATCATCGAACTCAGGGAAACTCCGCAACTGGACTTTTACGATGGAGATCTCGATCTTACACAGATGAACTATACGGAATTCTTCCAGAACATCGTCGGCGTCAAATATGGAAGTGGGTGACATAAATAAAATTAAAATGAATACTTTGAATCTATACAAGGGATTTCTCCAAAAATCCAAAACTTTAAAAATATTCTACTTCAATTCATTCCAAATCGATATTGAAGTTGAAAAATGTTTTAACCTGCTCTCTTCGTTCCGCAGAATGAGCTAGGAAACTTAGTTGTACATTCCAAGCGGGAAAAACGTGATTTAATTAATTATATCTTTTATCAGTTCAGAGCAGTCGAGTTTCCTCTATTCAATATACTGATTGTCTAGATGTAAATATGTGGGTGTATACCTGCATTGTTTACGAACTGAAATTTTAAGATCTGTGCAACATTCATTTTCTGACTCCTTTTCGAAGGCGCCTATATAGCAATGAATACATAATGTAAACTGAACTAGAATGAGGAAATGTTGAATTTCCAGTACATATTATTGAAATGAGAAGAAAACTCAATTCATATTCTTCTTCGAATTCATGAATAAGTAATAGCGTTGTCGCCCCGATATAGATTTCATGATTACGTAATGTTTTTTGAACGGGGCACTTGTCTTTGCCTAGCGGAAAACTCCTTAGCAGATGTACGAATTCGTGGAGTTTATTCAGGAAACTGCCATGCTAATCATAATATTCGTTCCTTTTTCCAGTTATTCTTATTTGCACCAATCAGCAGAAGGCTAGGAAGATAATCATGGAAGCCTATAAGCTGAATATGATGGAATTGGGAGAATACATATTCTTCAATTTCGAAATGTACAACGAGTAAGTTGAACGTAAAAAGAAAATAATGATTTGAATAATTTTTGGCTGTTACCGATTCCATTGATGCTACCTTTTTTCCAGTGCAGAATATCCAATGGAACCATGGTTCGAATCTAATGATACAGCTGAAAACAACGAAATAGCTAGGGCTGCTTACAGATCGATGTTCACATTCACTCCACTTATGCATACCAACTTTGATATGGTCAAAAACCAATCAAACAGAGGATCTATCTATATCGACGGTTTGTACGATGGGATGATGCTCTATAGCCAAGCATTGAACAGTTCTCTCTTGAATAAATACCGTTTTGGCGACATGAGAGAAGGGGTTAAAGGATACGAAATTTTCGAAAACATGATAGGGGTTTCTTATTCAGGTAAATAAATAAAAATATCCCATCAAACCTAGTCGGCTCTGATTTTGGAGTAAATGGAGGATGTGTTAAACTGAGGAAATTGTTTACCGCGTCTTCCTTTAAGTTTTCCTCTCTCAATGCTTCGTGTTCCGCCATAATTTTTTCACTTAGTATACTGATAATGATTGAGGTAATTAGAGTTACTTCATTACCATGTTTCTAGGAAGACATGGAACGGAGAGAACGAATTGTAATGGTCAGAGGATCAATCATTTCGCCTTGTTGAACGTGAACGAGACTGGCCAGTACGAGACTGTTGCAATATACGATGCGTCAAAAAAAAAGATCTCGAATTGGAACGTGAAATGGCCTTCGGGCGACGAAATACCATCAGACACTCCAAAATGTGGATATGATAAGTCACTATGCCCGCGTGAGTAAAATTTTTTTAATTCTCTGTATGTGGCTCTTTCATACCTTACAGGGAGCTTACTTAAGAACTCCACCTTTTTTATTCTGCCTTTCCAATAACAAAATTTACGCATCGTGTATAAATCACCAGATTCCTTTTACAGAAGTTGATCCTGTCAGCGTCCTGGCGTTGAGTTTGGTTTCGGTATTGTGCCTTGGAATTGTTCTTATTGGAGGGATTGCTTATAGGTAACGTCATGGAACGATCCTTTATGATTTTCATATAACGTTTATAATTGCAGACATTTCAAATTCAAAAAAGAAATCCATTCTTTGGCCTGGAAAATAAATTACGATGACATTGTTGTACCAGAAATGCCAAGATTCAGCTTTCAGTCCGCTTTCTCAATGAGAAAAGCAAGTTTGCTGGTGAGTGAAAATTTGTCGTTCTGTCAATCAAAAGTTAACTGAAAATTTCAGGGAATGTATTTGTGTTTCTTTGTGCTCGATGAAGCAGAATTATTGAACTCGACGGAATACGTATAAAACAACCTCAAATTTGAGGTGAAATCAATGAAAATTTCCATCAACTCGGTTATTTCTTCAAATCGCCTACGGATACTTCTGTTACACCACATTTAAGGGGTCGTGAATAGTGCATCCTACGGGAATTTGTTCCTTTCAAATTATCTATCCCTGGCTCTACTTGAAACTGATGAATAACTGCATAACAAGCTTCATTATAACTGCTGGGGAGTATTGATGGAATATGATGAATAGGTTTCATGTCTATTGGGTAGGAAAATGTTGATTTCATTATTCGCGAGGAGGTTTTCTTAGTTTTTTTATTGCTCCACATGTCTCAAAACGGAAATTGTAATTGTAATAGGTCTGATATCATACGTCTTTCGTGAATGGTGAGTAGAAGTTACACCGTTTAGGATTGAATGAATGTGTCCGACACTTCATAATCGGCCAAATTGAATTATTTACACTACAACGAGTTTCATAAACCTTGATACGTTCATAAAATTCGTTAATGAGAAGATCATGTAATTCGCAAGAAGTTATATACATACGTCGATTAATTGATTGTATGCAAGTGCAAAATTGTCCTAATTAATCGTACATATATTTCAATAAATTAACTCTGTACGCATTTCTGAGTTATGTACCAGATCGAATTGCATCGTGTATGACGGGAAAACTGTTTGGAATGCACCTGTTTAGCCACTGTAACTCAAAACACGAATGAAATGTTGGATTTCTTTGAAACTGCAAATTATGAATTGAAATTTACAATCTTCAATTAGATTCTTAAATATTTCGTTGAAATCATGCTTCATTTTAGGCTCTGGAAGGTATAAGCATAGCGGGGGAGCTATACGGCAAGGAAGGTTTCGTAATTTACAAGTCGCAAAAGGCCTACATGAAACGGTACAAAAACATCAAAATGGAGTTGAATAAATGTCATTTGAAGGAGCTGAAAGCCATGCACGACTTATCGAATGAAAACGTAGTAAAATTTTATGGCGGTTGCTTCGAGGATCCTAGACATAATTGTGTTTTATACGAATATTGTTCGAAGGGTACCCTCTACGATGTCATTCATGACGAGAATATCAGACTGAATGACTTATCTTTTCGCATATCACTTCTGATGGATATAGTCAGAGGGATGCTGTACCTACACTCGTCATCCCTGAAGTCACACGGCACGTTGAGCTCAACCCATTGTCTGGTCGACAATAGATTCAGCGTTAAAATATCTGATTACGGGCTCAGGAGTCTGGAAAATTATGCTGATGATAACAATTCGCAAGACGATACCCACCATTCATACTGGAAAAGTAAGTAAGTATTCCATTTTCCTCTGTTTCGTGAGTTTCGTCTAATGGAATTTTTTTTCCATCCCCATTTCTATATACCCCGAACGTAAATATAATAGGTAACATCGAGAGGAGAACACCTGAATTTTCTTGATAATTTTTGCTATGCAAGTTTCTAAGGCAAATATCAAAGAGCTGAAGAATACCAATCATGTCTTGAGCTTACTTCTTATGGGATTATCGATCGATTCCTGACTGATATGACTAAAATATTCCAAAAACTACTGGGTGTTTCAATCTCCATGTCACTTAATCTTGGGGGAACTCGGAAACTACTCTCATTAGAATAACTTGATTATTTTTACTAAACTATCAAAACCACCTTAACTTGAAATTGGAAAGCACACACTTGACTTCTTAGCAATAACGGTCTCGTAAGGAAATTATTCATAAACCGTATGAATGATTAATTTCAGGTCTTCTATGGACCGCTCCTGAGTTGCTCAGGGCTCCCAGAGAAAGAGGTACTCAACAGGGGGACATTTACTCCTTCTCCATAATAATGCATGAAATAGTGACGGGAAAGGAGCCCTTCTACCTGGAGGAAGATAATAATATTTCTGTGAGAGGTGAGATTAATGGTTTCTATTTGGGATAAGGTTATTTTCTTGAAGTTAATTTTACGTTGTATGAGTCAGCTACCACTGCAGTACAATTTCTTAGTTATCTTGGGGATATTTCCTTATATGACCATATAATTCTCACCAATGCGAGATCTTAAACCGATTTTATCTTCCGTATGCTTGTCGCAGGAGGTGGGATGGTGTCATTTGAATTCTTTTATAATTTTCATCACGTCGTTCGACTAAACGATGGCCTCGGCCACTAAAGCGATGAAGGATCGAGTAAGTAAAATGTTCCTATTTTTATGGATTTAGAGTGATCCACTTACAATATTTCCGTTCATCTGAATAAAATAACATCCTCTTTTCGTAGTGAACGGCTGTCACGCTCGAAGAAAAATCTAACTATGCTGTTGAAAAATCGATGTGCTTGCGCAAGCCGAAGGATTGTTTCCTATCTAACATCCATCGTGGTTTCCGTGTTAGCTTTTGCCCTCTTTCAGAAATTCCGTAATATCACTTATTCGATAAAACGAAAAACAACTTGAACAAGGCATTTGAAAATTATTTTTCTAATCTCGACTTTTGCATAGTTTCCTTTCAGATAATTCCGTATTCCTGAATTTTCAGAAGTTTGTTTTCCAACTAATTGGAAGTTGAGAAAACAAAGGGTCCCCTGAATTAAACTGTGGGCTTTGTACTCCAGAAATATGAAATATTATATACAGCGGGGTTGAAGGTTCCGACTTTAGGGACTGCATAAATGAATAAGCAAAATGAATCGCGTTTGTTACTTTCAGAGGTAGTTCTGCACTTTCGTTGTTTTTTTTTTTTTGAATAACACGTAAGTCAAGTACGAACAAGTCGAAAATATCTCTCAATTTTGATGATTAATTTCAGAAAATTCGATAATTCTAGGTTTGGATAAAATCTGATTCTAATTTCAAGAATATGTGGTTGATAATTAATTAACTTTGGTTTTTTGTTTCGAATAAAAAACAATAATGCCCTCTCTACCTATATCTATAAATTACATGGAATATTGAAACATCTCTCTGATCGGTAGTCCGACAAACTTCAGAAAGGCGAAATTCCTCCAGCTTATCACGGATAAACGTTGTCTCTTTCATCGTTCTCCTTTCATGTTGATAGCACATAAGATTTCTTTGAGATTTCCTTTTTAGTTGTAAGCTCGTCAGAAGCAACTTCATATTGGACGGAAAGATTTTTTTTCTCCCTCTTAATCTCGTTTTAACGAGGTTGTTTTCCGTAAAATATCAGTCTACCACTCACCACTCGTATCAGAAGGAACGGAAAAACTTTGGGATGGTCCAACCTCTTCGACATATATGTTAATCAAAGATAATAGAGTTACGTTAACTCTATAATTTGTGATGTTAAGATGTGGTACATTAGTACATTATAGTATCAAAGGCTCTTTGAAAGAGTTTTTGAAATTTTTGTATACATTACGTGTTCAAAAATTGCTTTCTGATAGTTGTCTGATCTTGGGCAATAAATAAAGAGCGCCACCTTCCCCCTGCTCAACCAGAATCGACATGTTTTTCTCTAGAGAAGTCACTGGCCTGAAACGGCCTTATCATCCGTTCTGTTGAGCATTAGACATCTCCACCATATTATTATCCCTTCGTAGCGATAGAAACGGACAAATAATGAGCAAATTGGTGCAGAACAAGCGTGGAATTCGAGAAGGTCGATCGGACTTTCCGAATAGACGATTCATATTTTCTTCGCTTTCCACATTTATCTACTTGGTTCCATTTTCTCTAGGCAATTACAGCCCTTCGAATTATCCTTCTCCTAATTCTAGCGGTGAATTATGGATTTCACACTTTTCCTATACCTACCTTCGCGAATCTTCTTATCCGCTCTAGAAGTTGCACAAGTTCTCAACGTACGAAAAATTTCATCAATTTTCTAGTTCTCCCAGAATCCAATTGAGAATATCCCGTAATTTGCGGTCAAGGCTTCAAGAGTATCCTATTTTAAAAACACTGTTGTCGTTCCAGTTAAATGGGTCAATTCTCTCAATAATTATCCGGGAAAACAAACGATTTTGATATCCGACAAGTTCATTAATTCTGAGATCAACCGATTTCACTTGAGCCCACAGCTCGAAGCCCAATCATATTTTGATTACAAGCATATAATATGATCGCTGAGAGTCGCGGTTTTACTTTCCTCTTCTTCTTTTTTACTGGCTGCTCCGTTGATTACTGATCGTATTTTGTTTTACAAAACACAAACTCGTTCGATTTGGGGTATACAAAGTGTCTAGAAACTAGATTCCCCTCAGTCCCCGCCCGTGGTGCCCAGAAACGTAAGTCGGTGTTGAAAAAAATCGTTATTTTGAACAAAAAAGTGCTCGATAGCTCTTCCATGAGGTGTTTCAGGATTTTCTATTGATTCCGGATTCCGTGAAAGCCTGTATAATTGAGCTTTCAAACATGAAGGTTGCAGTGGAGAAATTTCACTGGCTAGCCAGTCTAGAATTGAGAAATTCTTATGATAAGCTCCAATCTCCGCTAATTCTACAGAAAATGGAACAAGCTTATTTATTCAGGATTGAGAGAGAGATTCCTCTGAAATAATTGAATATCGAATAGGATTTGAGACGCGTGTACTGCTGAAAAATTACCAATAAATTCATCGTGATAAATAAGATGACATAATGTCGATATATGAGAATAAAATTTCCATATACGGGAAATGAGATGCTTTGAAGTTTTCAATCTATACGTACTACTAAGTACAGTATTGGTCAGTTTACAATTACGTCGCAATTGCATGCCTACCGTTGCGTATGATTTGCCTAATTGGACAAGTCTCCGTTTAATTGAATTCTGACTGTGAACCATTTGATCGGTTGATGATCTATGATTATCTAGGGATTAAGGGTGTACTAACAACAGACTTAGACGTTTTGTAAATGAAGATAATTCCCATTCGGAAAAAAAGTAACCGTAATATTTTCCTACGATGGACGAATGAACCGAATTTGCTGTTCTTAATCAGAACCTTAGTTCAACTCTAAAAAAAATGTGTGTTCGTTCCTCCGGTGTATTTTCCAAACAGAAATTTGATTACCAATTCAGTGATCGAATTTGCGGAGAATGAACAAGCGTAAATCAACATACGAGAAAGAGTAAATTGAAAGGGAACACCAGTTAATCCGATATTGATGAATGAGATGAATTAACCACTGTTTTTGCCTGAAAATTCTAATTATCGTAACCTATCTTAATGGGTCACCTAACACTAGGTGAAAGTTGGAATATTTTGACCATTTTCGTCATTTTCAAATGTAGGTTGTCGTCTGTTGGCTTTTTTATAACGTCGCGTTAAACAAGGGGACATTTCGGAGAGTTCGATCCTTGAGTATTGTTGAATACTCAGTGGTTCGATAGATGTCCAATAATGGCTTTGAGAGAAGTCAGTTTACGTTATGCTTGTCAAGCATACTTTCGAGATGGATAGAGGATGAGGATCCATTATTAACAGACAATGGCCCATTTATATACGTATGCATATCGCAGAATATACTAAGAGTGGGTTCATGCAGCGTTGTTTAGAACCAAGACCTTAGAAAGGATCGGAACTAATGGGCAGATGGTGATCAGTATGAAAGCAATCCACAAAGCTTTGGGCACGATCCTGTATGGGGAATGTATGATTGTTGTGGAAAGCACAGAGGAAAACTGAGTCCTCTATTTTGTGTGGAAAGGCATTTGAACCACACTGTTGAAATTATAGTGTGGTGTCTTATGGTTGCATGCTTCATTTGCTTTTATTAAGAGGTAATATGAACGCATATGGCTACAACATGCTGAAAGTAGTAACAGCTTTTATTTTATCTTAACTGCTGACCTTCTGCTGTCCAATTCTTCCCTGGACTACTTTGTTTGACCGAGGTGATTTGACAACCGTCAGTGTCGATATGCGAGGTACAAAAAAATCGCTCGATTTATACAAAATTATTTTCCATGCACGATACATCGGGTGGACGGGTCGGAAAATGTGAAGCAATTTTCGCTCAGAATAGAAGTGTATTAATTTTTTATAATGAATAGGGCCTGCGATTGGTACGCGCGTATATGGAGGAGGCCAAATATTTGAGCCGTACTACGGCAACATTGGAAACATATTCGCTTCCAGTTCAGTCGACGGTTCAGTCTTCGTTCACCCTTCTGTGCGCTAGGGCGGCTCTCCCTCATCTCCTCGAGTTTCGGGAGCAATGCTCTGAGCTTGTCGTGCCATGTCTTCAGTTAGCCCCATATCTCTGTGCCTTCCTTCCGACACTTCAGGGGGGAAGGATGTGGGAACTTCAGCGTCTCCCAGAAGGGCCGTCAGCCCTTTATTGGAAGTTCGAAGACCTCACTGCACCCTGAATTGCGACAACTGTAATGCAATTTTGGAGGAAAGATTCAAGCACATAAGTAATGTTCACTAATATTCGAATGCATGAAAATTTTCATTTCGTTTAGATTGAGGTTAGATGTGTACCTGTAGCACGTGCTTATGCTGCATTGTCGCACGTATCCAACAGCCAATCATGATGGATGAAGCGTGCTACGAAGCGTTTTCATGTAAGAAACGTTCGCAACAGTACAAATATTCGTTGAATCTTTTTTTTCAGTTACCAACTTGCTTTTTTATTGTTTGCGCACTTCCAAATCGTTCAACTCGTTGGTGATGAAATTTAAATTTCTCATAACAGTGAAATTTAGCTTCTTTCCAACAAATCTGAAACTCTCGGGTGGTGCAGTGGCAAAGTCTGCCAAATAACATTCAAGTTTCAAGAATCCAATGGATTAATTGGAATGAGAGAACTCTGGCAATTGTTGGGTGAAAAAAATACAACTTGTGATCATTTTTCTTGATTGAATGAATGTAATATTATTCTACAATTCCAATTCCTCCATCTTATTACGAAAATCAACAACAATGAACCTTTGGAATCGAGCATCGGGGATAGAATTTTCACCTCACCTGAAATTTCGAATTTTTTGTTTTGAGACATATAAATTTCAGAAAACGAATTGAAAAAACGGCTATCTGTCGGAAAATATTGATGGAATATTTTCAAAAATGTTACTTACTACTGATATCTCGAAATTTGATGAATGTATGGACAATACTTTTCTGGAGTCTAGCTAAAGTAGTTTTCAAGTAATGGAATTTCGAATTTTTGGTAGAAGTATGATTATGAAAATAAGAATTCTCATGAAATTCACGAACCTTCTCACAATATCGCGCGAATTCAATCGTGAAACCGCTCGGGATGTTACAAAATGGTGAAGGAGTCACTGAACTTCACAAACATCTTTAGTTCATATGATGATACTGAACGCATTTTCGATAATTAATTCTATGTTAAATTTCTATCGTATACAGAACTCTGGAAAATAAAAGGAGAACAAATTTTCCGATTCGTTTTTATTCCTTGTGATTCGAAAACGGTGTGTAGTTCGTATTTTCCAGAATTTAGAAATACCATAAATTCATATGAAATTTCGATAATTGAGCAGTGACATGATACCGAATAAACATTCTAAAGCTTCCATTCTAAATTAAAGCATGACATCCTACGCCCGACAAAGTTTACAACAATAACAACGAAGTGTAGAAATCTAAATTGATAAGTGAACTGCAGGAAACGTGCAGTTTACAACAATCCCGTTTTCCAGATATCTCGACTGACTGAATATGCGGCTTCTCAGTTCTCGCATCAGTTTTTCCCAGTAGGTATCTCTGTCGAAGACAATGCCGATATCCGTCATTATACAGGCATCGGAGATCGTTCTGTGGGTTCACTCGTATATAAGCCCCGCTCAGAAATCTAATTTTCATGAAATT
The DNA here is from genome assembly GCF_907165205.1 of Coccinella septempunctata. Taxonomy (NCBI): domain Eukaryota; kingdom Metazoa; phylum Arthropoda; class Insecta; order Coleoptera; family Coccinellidae; genus Coccinella; species Coccinella septempunctata. The sequence goes on from NC_058198.1 coordinate 805,481, forward strand.
TGAATCATAGAACTTCGACAAAGACGTCACGCTGCCTATGTCAGAAGGAAATCAATATTTGAAACCCTTCATCTCATCTAATTTTCATCCTTCCTGAGGACTCAGGCTCCCTTCGTGCTGCCTGAGAGATCATCAAGTTCATAAATCGGGCAATTTCTTGATGGAATAAGATGCCGAACTCATAATCGCAAAGGAGAATTAATGAATTCATATGTATACAATATGAATTATTTTAAGAAATTATTGATCAGTTGTTCTTGCTATCGATCGAACGTTGTAATTTCCTAATTTGCACAGAAATTTTTAAGCGACGCATTCGCCAGTTTGCAACCCAGAAGCAACAATATCCTGAGTTTTTCGATAATAAATAATCTTCACTAACTATAAATGCATCAATCCTCTTAGAAGGTTTAGGACCGAAGCTAATTAGATCGAATAAAGTCGAGTCAGATGTCGACTGTCCGAATAAACCGTATTAACTCGGAATAAACAAAATATATGAGAATTTGTGTTCTAATTGAGTGCTCCTAAGTCTGATCGCCTCCCACAGTCTCCAATGACATAACTGAATTATCCCAAAGGATGCTGCTTCTTGATATTCATTTATCAGAAGTTCAAAAACTACACGTGAAATTCTGTTTATAACTTTGTTTTGTTCACTAACATTAGTTGAAATTTTCATTTTATTCTTCCAACGTCGTAAAACAGTAGTTTCCACCCTAATCTACCATGAGGATTCTACGTATCAGAAAGCCTTCTGTATATTCCCATGGAATACCATACAAATCGCATCGGTAATCAAATTGTAATTCTCATGCAAATGCTGAGTTAAATATAATGAGAATTCGATTGAACATACCCTATACGTCAATCTGGGTATCAAGAAAGATCCTCTCGATATTTCAATCTATATCCCTTCACCCTTCATGCATCGAGTCCAATGACTGTATTGAATTCATAAAAAATGTAGCGATTGAAACTTCCCATTTTATGAACTTGATTGATCGATGCTGATTGGTATTCGTTTTCTGATTGCACGAACTTTATGACGTTAATTGTAAAAAATGCATAGTGATCGACTTTTTGAACTCGATAGTTCAACACTTGGGAAGAAAAGTGCGATTGTACTTTTGGTCCTTTTTTGAGCTGAAGCACGATTTCGTAAAATCTTTTTCAAAATTGTATTTTCGTTTGCCGAATGATCATATCAGATTACACAAATACAAATTCGAGGAATGAATTTTCATTTCGAGTAAACCCTGGTACGATTTGCGAAAGACGAAATAGGTAGTTGAATTGAAAATGCGAGGTTGTTCTTGCACGAAATTATTTTTGCTTGGTGCGATGCAGCGATGATGAATATTTGAAAACTAGTTAGGTAATACGATTACACCCCGACCGTATAATTACTGGGATCGAATGCAATATGTAGTTCGCCCCATAGGAACGTTAATAATTCCCACATTTCTCACTAAATTCAAGTTGTTGAGTAATTCGTAATCATGTAATCTCCATACCATTACCTTAGGAATGGTTCGAACTCTGGAACAAAACATTGACTTTAAACTGAACCTTTATTGGGATCACGAAACGTTCTGCTCATTCCAATCACATTTTATTCCTTGAATATGAATTTTTGCACATTTTTTCCTGGCGTGATTCGTACGACATATCAGTTCCTTCTTTTCATTGATTTCGAGAAAGAAACAGTACACAGAGCAGGTTCATCCCCTCGTTTACATTCATTTTGTGACAGAGGTGAGAAATTCCCATCATTATTCTCTGGAGAAATCATTGAACATCGCTTCCTCACTTAACATGATTCATGAAAATTTTGCATTGTTTGTGATGTGATGTTCCAGCAAGTGCTTTAATCAAAAGGAGTTCTTTTGAAAAGGATAATGGGATTCACGTCAGCAGCAGGAGAAATTCTTTCGTTGGAACAATATACATTCGCGGAATGTCGCAGGAACACGTGATAGCATTAACTTTGGAATTTTCCGCTTCCCAAGAAATTTTTCCGACACTTTATTCTCAGCTTTTGTGAGAATGGGAAATAGCCTCTGATGAAGTCTTAAAAGTATGAATAAGAGAGTACGGTTATCAAATGAATTTGCATGACTGGAATTCGAGTCGAAACTCATCAGGGGATCATTTGTTCTGCACGCATTCCTAACATAAATATTCTATTGGCTCTCATTGAAATTCTTGCCTTTGAAGGCATATTTTTTTTTTAATCTCAATGTCCTTTTTTGTTCTTGTGTAATCTATTATCGTTTTTTCCATGTTCAATAAGATAATTCTGGTAATTTCAGATCAGAATATTCTTCACATACTCAAACAAGAGTCGAGAATTCAGTCTTCGTTATATTATGATAATTCTGATTAGCACTTATTTTCGATGTCGTTTCAACAAAGCGACTGTGGTGTGGTAATATCTGTCGGAAAAATGAATGTGCTAATAGCCTAAATGAAAGTAATTACGAATAATGTGAGAGATAATGTTAAGTATTCATGGTGATTTCTGGCGCCGAATATTCACGAAACGACGCTGAACAGTGATTTATAGATTTTATGGGCTCGTAAATCTGGATCATTATAATGTGTTATACACTTAAAAAACACTCATTACACTACTTTGCTAAAAATTTTCATCTCATACTCACGCTTTCTTTGTTAGATGTTCAAAAAAGTTTTGCTCACATTTAAAATATTGAGAGTCGTTTCTTGGAATGAAAATATAAGTGCCATCGTTCGTTCCACTGAATTTCATTTCGATAACTCAATTTCATGATTTTTAGAAATCGTTGAGAATGTACGCAAGGGTTCAAGCAGCAACAATAATGGAGAACTTTTAAGACCATCTCTGGAGAGTGCCCAGTGTGACGATGAAGTTGCACAGTTGATGAGGAAATGTTGGAATGAGGACCCTGGAGATAGACCAAACTTCACTAATATCAAAAATAGACTGAAAACGATGAACAAGTGAGTGAATATCTGCACGTGTTACTTTCTCTGTTCTCTTAGAGAATCGCTCAGGACAATATTTAGCAATTTATGTTTTCCACGTCAAGAGACGCGTGACATTCCATCTTGATATTCTTTCCTGATTCTAATATCCACCTGAAAATAACCGAGGAAGCTTTCTGTCATTCCAAAAACAACTCGATATCTGAATTTAAGGAAAAGTTGTTTATCTCGAATGTGAAAAAAATTACCTATCGACTATTGATTTGACTACACTAGGCTGAATTTGATCTAAGGGAAAACATGATAGATATCCCTCATTTCAAATCATCCACATCGAATTTCTCCATTTCATTCCATAGTTATAGCTGCGCTCTCCTGAAATAAGCAATAATTCTTACAAATTAATTTTAACTTTATTATAGACAAACGCCGAATATCAATAACCATTTCACCAAATATCCAGTTGGAATTCGATAACGCCTAAAATTCGATGTGCAACATCAAATTTCAGTTTTAATTGAGGAAAAATGAACGTTTTTCATTCAGTAATAATCAAACATTATTATTCCGTTCGAAATAGAAAATGGTGGTTATGTGAAAACGAAAATGACTTTGGGGAAAATTCCAGTTCAGTTGATTCCATCTATCAATATAAATCGAAATCGATTCGGGATAGCGTTTCGAAAAACCCTCGAAATTCCTCGGATTCCAATTTGAGGTACATCCAATCGGATAATTTATTTTGCTCTGCCGCTGTACGTTTGCCTTTTTGCTCTTGTTCTTCTCTATTTCTATTTTTTTTTTATTTATCAGGTATATTCAATTGGTACATGCACGTCATTCGATTTTCTACCAGATATCATAGGTCACATATGTGTATGTGACAGTTTAATTGCTCTAGAAGATCGGTTAATATGTATGTCAAACAAAATGCGCTCTTTATTCCAGGGATTGCGACGGCAATTTTGTGAATAACCTTCTGCAGCGCATGGAACAATATGCCAATAATTTGGAGGTGCTCGTCGAAGAACGTACCGTAGACTATATGGAGGAAAAAAGACGATGCGAGGAGGTGCTCTATCAGTTGCTACCAAAAAGTGTAGCACAACAACTTATTACTGGTCACGAAGTACAGGCCGAGAATTTCGACAGTGTTACCATCTACTTCAGCGATATCGTTGGCTTCACTACGTTGGCAGCTCAAAGTACCCCCTTTGAACTTGTCGAATTCCTCAACGATTTGTACACTTGTTTCGATTCCATCATCGAGAATTTTGACGTTTACAAGGTACGGTCCTATTGCTTCGAATAAATCATTTCGCCGGGCCTACTCATCTTTTTATCGATCGGTGACAATGGTGTCGACTTGTTTTTTTCAGGTTGAGACAATCGGAGATGCTTACATGGTGGTTTCCGGCTTGCCGGAGCGTAACGGCAACAATCACGCCCGTGAAATAGCCAGAATGTCGCTCGCGATGCTGGACGAAGTCCGCAAGTTTAAGATAAAGCATCGTCCGAACGATCAGCTCAGGCTTAGAATTGGCCTGCATTCCGGGCCTTGTGCTGCCGGCGTGGTTGGACTCAAGATGCCGAGATACTGTCTCTTCGGCGACACGGTTTGCACAGCGTCCAGGATGGAATCGACAGGGGAACCCTCGAAAATTCACGTCAGCCATGTCACGAAGGCGATTCTGGATTATTTCAATACCTTCGATCTGGTTTGCAGGGGGAAGGTTGAAATGAAGGTCAGTATGTGAAAGTTTACATCATCAGCGCAATTTCTAAGAATGACTGCTTTTTTTTTGAAAATCCGGTCCAAAACTAACATAAATTTAATTCAACGTTCGTCTATCAAGGAGTTACACGGTGAACCATTGGAGGTAATCTAGATTCAGATTGGAAAAGCTTTGTAAAATCAATATTCCGGGTTGTTTTCATAGCCGATTCATTTAATGGTCTATTTCGTGCACCATTAGACTGGATTCACTTCGATTTTGAGTGATTAGAAATACATATGTAGGGTGGTATGAAACGGTGAATACAAGCCTGATGTATTTCTGGTACTGAAGATTGTTTTGGTTCATTATTTCGAAAAATAAACCTTTACAATCGATCCCAAAATATATCCTCCACTTTATCCAAATCGAGAAATGAATGAAAGGCCAGAAATTGCTACATCGACAGCCAAACCAAACATTCTTGCTCCGTTGGTGGAGTTGCCCGAACCACGCAAGCGAAATCATGACTGGTGCTCCCTACCGAACATAATGAAATGCGAGCACTCGAGGGAAAACTTTACAATAGTAAATAATACAGACTAATGAATCTGTTCCACCGAACTACGTACGTTCTCCCGAAATAATCTTGTCTCGGTGAAAAACAGTCCTAATTTTTCGGGGTGGCTGAGAAGATTCAATTTAGGCGTGAAAGCGATGGTTGCCGGACTTGTGCGGAAGTTTCATCGAACTTCCCGTTATTGATATTGAACTTTCTGCTAGAGCCGCAGATTTCGTTGATATTTCAAGAAGTTCCGACGTTTCCACTATCACCGAAATTCATTACTTCATGAGTTCATGCTGATGTAGGGTTCCGCTTTAGGACGAAACCGGCATGCGTTAATAAAACAATTAGTACGGAAAGATGAATCCGCGAAGTTCGTGTGTTGAAATTTGGAATTCCTTTGAATGCACGAACATACACGGCAGATATCAGTAGAAATTGTGGTTGATGTCGAATACCGCATACCTTGCCGGAGAATGGCGAATAATTAAAAAAAAATTAGACATAACAAATTAAATCTTATGAAAATTTAAACTCAGTTTCCGATGAGATCAATTTTCAAAGTATTTTAGCCACTTAATCGTGAAAAACATCTTCGAAAGAAAGAGTAGGTTTCCGGTAAATCCATCATCAGAAATTATCAGCATGTTTCGAATTTATAGAAGCTTAAACTAATGGCATTCAATGCCTTGCTCAACCCACAAATCACGTATACCAGCTAAGAAGGAATGTATGCATAACATGTGAACAAACATGCCACCGAAGGCAACAGACGTTGATATTCCTTTAATTTAATTTTTAGCTAGCTGCCGGCATATCTTCTCCTCATAGCAGACTCTATAATCTTCATTTGGATTAAATGTGCCTTAACTGCCACGGTTGACGTCAATGAAATCAGAACAATGTGGTAGAGAGATAGAATTATTATGTCTCGAACTAATTGACATGTTAGTTAATGCTTCAGTCATTCTCTCGACTCGGTAGATACCCATTAAGAATTAAATTTTGAATTCAAATATACAAAATTCCGCGTTGATTCCGACCGATCCTCTTTTCAATGGAAAAAACAAGGTTGATCTTTTTACGAATCTGTTCGTTTCATCTCATAATCCTATTAAATGTGGAACAGTTTACCCTGCCTTTATAGTGACTAGTTTGATAATCGATTTTCACAAACGCTCTTTCCAGTCTGAAATTGGAACACTACATGCATATGTTCTTCTTCGCAGGGTAAAGGTACAATGGTGACCTACTGGCTAGTGGGTGAAAAATCTAGGGAACAACAATTTCCACTGAAGAAATCTTCTTCTGACCCTGATTTCTTGAATCGACCCAACAGTATTAAAGATATAAGAAACGTGGCGGACCTGGAAATACATGATGATGGACCTAGTGTTCCACTTCTATCCAGCCACGATGCCTCTCACGTTTGAATATTTAGCAAAAAACCTATAACCACCTCAAAATCAGATTGGTAAGGGAAGTTAATTTATCGCATATGCCATTAACTGGTTTTGTAGCAATCCAATTTTGAATTGGATTGTTTTCAAATTATTTTTCAGCTCATTGGATGTGAAGAAAAGCAACAACTATTATTTCAACTTGGATCATCTGGCTATTTTTCTAATGTTCTGAGTATAACAATAACTGATCTTTTTTTCACAGATGTATGATCCTGGCAAACCTGCTGTTATGTGTTGATAGCATAAGAAAGCTGATAATTGTTACCTAAACGTCAATGGGAACAACTGTATCCTTAGTCATCGATCATCATACGATTTCAAGGGAAATTTCACCTGCATTATTTGTTCCAACCTAGTCTTAATCTAGAGTCGAAACAAATAAAAACTATTTTCCTCGAAATCTAATTAGTTGAAGTGTTGTTGAAGACCCTTAATGGACCATTTTTATAAATTTTCTTCAATTTTTCATTCACACCAGAGAAAATTTGGCACTCTTCGGAGCTCGGTTAGATAACTTTCCTTTTTATTTCATATGACAGGATTTCTCGAATCCTCATCATCAGAGAAAAGATATTCATTAGAATTGTAGGAAAATTCGCCTTACCCATAGAAACAGATTAACCTTTCGATTCTATTGATTTCTTGAACGCCATATTACTTGACCCAATATATGCCATATGCTACTGTTTTGTTGAGTATATTCAAACTGATAGTTGTGTAAATGTACCAAGATCTACATAAATGTTAACTTATTTCTTGTTATATTATATTAAACAATGATGTCATCATTTGGAAAAATACAGCGTTTTGTATGTTCGCCCATTCTGCTGTGAAAATGATGTATCATAAGTCATTTTCTTCACGAGAAAAACGAACAATAACGAAAATTTGAATCCTTTCGTTTATTGATTTTTTCATCATTCGATTATAAATTTTATGATATGTTGATAGATATAAAATAATTTTATTCAGAAGAATGTAATTTCAAAAACTAATAAAGATATACGATTCAAACTCATTCATTCTGCTATGGTATTCTTGATGATCCATGGTAGATAGTTTGCGACCTTGGTGTAAACTCCTGGACTTCCTTTAGCTGCACACCCGACACCCCAAGAGACAATTCCAATAATAACCCATCTTCCATTTTCCAGCCTATAATTCAAGGGTCCACCAGAATCACCCTAGATCAAATACATTTTTCTTCAGAAACGAACGGCCATTCGAAACGTCGTATTCATACTTACGGTACATGAATCTTTTCCTCCCTCATAGGCAGCGGCGCAGATATTATTTTCGGTGACAGCCTCTAAAAATGCATCAACACATTCCTTATGGGTCCAAAGTGGCACGGTTACCTCGAGAAGAACAGGGCTCAGTTCCCCTTCGTAAGACTGCCTTCCCCAACCAGCTACTACCGCATTTTTTCCCTCGTATGTTAGGTCTCTTGGAGGAAGACATATTGGCCAAATGTAAGTATTGAAACTAGTCGGTCGATCCAACTTCAGTATAGCTATGTCATTGGTATAACTTGCCAGTATGAATTCCTCATGCATAATTATTTTTTTTACAGCAAAATCTGCAGTTCTGGTCTCATTTTTCGTTCTGAAGTTGTACTCTCCAAGTCGTACGCGAATTTCGTGCTCTTTCAGTCTGGAAAAATCATTTCGAGATGTATGAGTCAACTCTCTTTCGAATTTCAAGCGCAGCCTTACCCTTCGGTACAATGTGAGGCAGTTAATATATGTTGATCGGTTATTAGCGATCCTCCGCATATTTGCTGTCCACTCGGATCTCCTGGCATGTAGATGGCAGCGAGCCAAGGCCATTCTGGCACTGAAGCACGTTGGACTGGGTGTTCTCCAACTATTCTTCTGTCCCCCGGAATGCCGCAGCCTGAATCGAACATTTTATAATGCTCTGTTTACGTGTTTTTCGAATGAAATGGTCGTTTATATTATGATATTTTCTCAATTCGAGAAGAAATCAGTTTTAACAAAAAAATGCCATGAAAGGGGCAGACAAGGAGACGGAGACAACGGTTATGGATATAATTCCGATGATTAGATATCATTCAGACCAATTTGATGATTTTGAATGCCAGTGGCAGAAAAGTGTTGAAAGAAAACTAAATATAAGGAGGAAAAACAAGCGGAAAGAGGGAAAGCAGAAGATACAAGAGAAGAGAAAGAAAGAGAAGTGCTGATTTGAAATGGATTAAAATTAACCATTTCAACTGAGATAATGCAATGTGCTACTAAAATAAAGTATATATTCAACTTCACCTGTGGTATTTTCATTTTCATAGTCATCTCCACCGCCTGGTAAATCCTGTATAATTTGAGATCCTTCGTAACCCTTCAAAGCAATATCGTCGGGGCAGCAAACACCAACATGCCTAAAATTTGAACAATGTTTCGCTAGCCGGACTTTTCATAATTTTACGTCACTCACGTTTTTTCTATAACACAAAGATAGTTCAGAACATTAGGTGCGTTGCTCAGGACCTTCATCGGACAGAAATCTATATGTTTACAGTGTCCTTTAGCATCACCAATAGCTACACATTCTTGATACCTTCTATTTAGCTAAATTAAGAATATTCGTCAGCTTTTTTCGTATGATGTACCTGGTATAAAGACGGGGACATACCTTATATGTTTTACTCAAGCCCAAATATCTCTTCCTTCTAACATAATCTCTGTTTATGATTTCGTCGTCGTTCAGCACTGGTTTAGGTCGATTTATAAGAATACGATCATCATCTATTTTCGAACCTGCAGAAAATTTTATTTAATCAAGAAAAGGAGTATTTCATTGGTATCTCCCAAAAATTCAAACTGAAATATCCCTGGCTTTTTCTCGAAATTCATCACGGTGACTATTTCACTTTATAATTTTGCCAGAAAATTTTGGATGTCGTAGAATTTTTTCGATAATAGAAGCTTTATTTTGAGCAATTCTTCTCACCTGGCCTTATTGAAATTCCCAAAGTACAATAGAAAAACAAGAATGTCGCGAAAGTTGTCAGCCAAAAATTCATGTTGAACACTAGATTGTTCTCACATCAATGTGACGCGAAAGTCGCAGCGAATATTACTCACATATAATCTTTTACGGGGGCGACAATATCTTCGCTAAATTATCTATTCTAATGGAGTCAAATTATAACAATCGAAAACCCACGAAAATTGGTATCACCAGGACAGACTTTGATAATTTTCAGTTAATTTGGGAGCATTATATGAATTTTTTATCTATTTTTCTCGGGGACAGTCAAAACATTTCGATTGTTTCATCTAGTCTTTCGATCGGAATAATTAAAAACTTGGTAATTTGTCCCAAGGATCATTATCCATTATCCTAGTTAAGTTCGCTTCTCGTTTACACATAGTTACCGTGGAAAAAAACTTGCCCTGAAACTTCCGTTTGAAATTGAGATTGAGAAATATTTCCGATAAAATATATGAACATTTGGCAATAATTAGAAGTAATCGCCTGAAGATATGAGCAAATTTGCAACGGGTTCACTTCATACAATGTTGCAGACTAGGACGATATGTATCTTTCATTGACTAAAATTGATGAATGAATATAATCGTAATGCGGGTCAAAGTTGAATCGATTTAAGCAGTTTTATTGATTAATCAATCAGTTAGATTGATTTTTAATTATCATATCCGCTATTATCCATGTTCGTTTCCATGTTATGTCATCATTAACACTCATTTGGGGAATTTTCGTTTCCCCTCGAAATAATACAAAGCGTATGGTGAAGAATTAATTCACATGAGGGAAGGCCAAGAATCTTGTCAATAATAATTAGTAGTACGAATTGTGTGCTCAAAAGAAACATATATTCTCATGGATTTTCTGCTTATTATTATTCTTATATTTGATACAGAGTTGAGCACTCAACTATAAAACTCTGAATATATGATCGTTTTATTTTCTCACTCCCTAGTAATATCCTGTATGATATTATCAGTTCGATACACGAAGATCAGACCACTTATTGTGATGAAACAATATCATCTCAAAACTGCTAATACAGCGTTCTTCATTATCCTTACATGCAAGACGTTACCATCGCAACAGTACTGTTGAATCTTGATTTCACAAGTCCTGTTTAATAGAAATTATAGCTGTTTGGATTCATTAGATACTTATATCTAATGTTACCTGTTCATAATTGAAAAATTATATTGATAGGCAGATGGAAGATTTTCTGTCGATTCTCTGTGATAATTGAACAAATTTTCTTTCATTGAAAGGAATTTCTATATTATTTTCCTCATGAGAAAATGTTGTATAAAATATGAAATGACAACCGTTTTCCTGTAATTTTTTTAAGGCTATATCTATAAGCCAAACGAGCCATGTTATTATTCATAGTTACCCTAATGGTTAGCTGTGATATACCATACAACGTTTTTCGAATTTCCATTACGCCGAAAATACTAAAGCTGAGCTATCAAGAAAAAAGTGTTATATAAAGTGACGATTGAGCAATACAAAATTCCAATTTCAATTTTCGAACACTTTCCAAAATGAATATCGGTCAATAATAAAATATGTGTGCAAACAGAATGAAAATAAGTTGGACGTTATGTTAACCATATTATTCTTTATTAAAAAAAATCCACACCTATTGAAAATCTAATGTGACATGTTCAATAGGTACCCATTGAAGTGCTTGATATGGGTATACAAATGTTGGTAAAACCAACAAATGTGTTGGATGTCATTTTTCGGTTATGTGAATCCTAAATTATAGATAGAATCTATCTTTCGTAGAGTGGTTTGAAAAAAATCGCGACACGGAGTAGGGAATTTTTTGTTTAATCGAATAATGTATAATCTGATGGAACACTGACGTGTAAAAATCCATAGTGATATTTCTAGAAGCATACTGAATTAAAAACTGAATGCCAATAGCGAATCATCTGATTTTTCGAATTAATGCAAGATGATAACCTCGTGCAAACTTTTGATCTTTCCGTATAGTTTTCGCTGAGTTTCCAAATTTCTGGTCTATATAAGCTGGAACAATTCTTTCCAATCCACACTTCAACCGATTGGGATGGTCGGTTTCAATATGCGGTCACAATATTTAATCTGTTTCTTGGGTGAGTACAAAAATAATATTTTATTAATTAATTCAAGACTTAAAAAATATAACATGTCTACCTCTCATCACTTTGAATTTAATTTTTCTTAATATTATTGACTAGTTCACACTTCATTGGACGAAAATTCATCGAGATTTTCTAATAATTTCCAGTGGGCTTGGCCCTTGCTCAACAAAACAATCCGGCATGGAAAGGAAACACAGAATATACTTATGAAGTTTATGGAAGATCTTTGGCTAGTTTCAATGGAATTTCTGACGATTATACCGGAATAGTTTTACGTGCAAAACTCTTGGTTCAACCTCACGGCAGCGACAAACTCAGATGTCAAGTAAGCCAACCTGAATATGCCGAAATTCAGACTACCCTTCCGGAAGGATGGATGTCTAAACTTCCTGAAGGCAAACTCAGCTACAGGCCTCTGAAGATGACAGACAAACCCTTCGAAATAGTGCTCAAAAACGGTGTTGTCAGAGACCTGATCGTAGAAAAGGAAGTTCCACAATGGGAGGCTAACATCATTAAGAGTCTAGTAAGTCAATTCCAATTGGACACTAAAGCAGAAAATGCCGTCCCATCGCATTTCAACGTTCTTCCTAAACATGGATCTAACAACGCTGTGTTCAAAACAGTCGAAGATACAGTGACTGGAGTTACTGAAACTAGCTACGACATTCACCCAATGCCAGAGTACATATTGCAGTCCGAGCCTCATCTTGCACCCTTCCCTCACCTTAAAGGAGATGGTAACATTATTGAGATAATCAAAAATAAGAATTACACTGAAGGACACAAGCTTCCTGCATATTTCGCAAATCTTGGAAAAGCCGGAAAATGGAGGCCAACTGCTAACCAATTTGGTGTCTTACATAGAAACTCTCTCTCTCGAGCTGTAATAACAGGTACCCTACAGAGATTCACAATCCAGTATTCCGAAACATCGAATGAAATTGTCATTCCTCTGAAACATCTCACTAAAGGATCAGTGAACAGCATGATGAGAATAAAATTAGTTAACGCTGAACAGCAAAGTTCTCCATTGCCTACCCTGTCTTCTCCAGTCCACACTGGAAGCCTTGTATACAAATACCAAAAAGAAGAATATAACGGTCGCGTCAGCGAAGGAAACACCTTCGAACCTTCGAAGTACATGGAAAAAATGGAAAACTCCGAATATAGCCAAGAGTACTACCAACACAAGAGACATCCACGATCTCTTTCGAAGGACATCGAATCATCTGAAAATTCTGTTGAATCCCAGGAAGACTGGACCGTCACCAAAGCTAAACTGAACCATTATTCTTATGCCCCGATGCTTCCTTTGTCTATTGGATACAAGGGTCTTTCTATCAGACATGCTCCTGGAATGCAACTTGTTGACAAAGCTTGTAGTATCGCCGAAAAAATCGCATCAGACCTTGACAAACCTCAGGAAATGCCTAAAAAACAAACTTTGGTTAGATTCATCACTCTGACATCAATTCTTCGTATCATGGACGATCAAGAATTGAAACAGGCTGCCCAAAGGTTGTACACCAAAGAAACTCAAGGACATAAATATAATTCCTGGGTTGTCTTCCGTGACTCTGTTGCTGAAACCGGCACTGGACCAGCTTTCATGTTGATCAAATACTACATCGAGTCCGACAAGATCCGAGGTAATGAAGCTGCTGAAGTTATTTCAACCGTGGGTGGAGCTGTCAGACAACCGTCCGAAGAATACATGAGAGCCTTTTATGAATTGGTCAAAAAACAACTTGTTAACCAAAAGGATACGTCAATGTTGAATGAAACTATGCTCTTCACTTTCAGTGAACTTGTCCACGATGTTTACGTAAACAGGAACTTCTCTCACAGGCAATATCCGACCCATATTTACGGAAAATTCTACACAACAGCTGGCAGAAAATTCGTTCAAGACGAAGTTATTCCATATTTCACTGAACAATTGAAAGAATCGATTACCAACGGTGATTCCCGCAAAATAAATGCTTACATCCGTGCCTTAGGACAAATTGGAGATCGCCAGATCATCTACTCTTACGAACCCTTCTTGGAAGGAAAGGTGCCATGCTCCCAATTCCAAAGGTTGCTTATGGTCTTGTCATTGAGACAAGTGGCTAGAGTTCACCCCAAAACTGTTGGAGCAGTGCTATACAAAATTTACCAGAACATCGGGGAAACCACCGAAATGAGAGTTGCAGCCGTTTACATGTTAATGCACACATCACCTTCCGCTGACATGCTTCAACGTATTGCCAAATACACCAAAATCGAATCTAACCACCGTGTGTGCGCTGCAGTTAAATCAGCAATCAAATCTGCCGCCAGTCTTGAGGGACGTGAATTTTCGGAATTGTGAGTTCAAAACGATGTGTACAAAACTGTAAAATTAACTGAATTTCTTTTTTTTTCCAGGAGATCTGCTGCTGAATCCGCCAGTCATTACTTGATCGAGAAAGATTTTGGTGTACAAGATTCGCAAGACTTCTTGAAGAGTTACACTTTCCACAGCTGGGATTCCTACTACAAACACGCTCTCCAAACTATCGTCTCTGAAGAATCAGGAATGCCCACTTCTTTCTATCTCGCTTTCGAAGGTCGTGGAAATGGTCTCAAATACAAGTCTTTCACTTTTGAATCAGTCGTTTCTGATATACGAAACTTTGTTCAAGTCTTCCAGAAAAAGACTCACTGGTACAGGCAAGAACAGAAGAAACAACAATCAGCCCAACAATCAGAGCAGTCTACCTGGACTAGTTCAAACATCGCACGTCTCTTGAATTTGCAAACTGAGGAACTCGAACAACTTGAGGGTAGTATTTCATTACACTTGGGCGAATTGAAGAAACACTTCATATTCGACAATCACACCATCGAGAGCTTGCCAGAAGCTGTTGAACGACTCCTGTCTGACTTGGAGCATGGAAAGAAATTCGAATACACCAAAATGATCAACAATAAGGATGGAACAATAGCTTACCCTACTGAGATTGGTTTACCTTTCCTCATTAAGTACGATGTCCCAGTTTTAGTGAATGTTAAAGGAAACTTGAAAGCCAAATCTCAACCACACCTCGTTTCCAATGGGGAATTCACACTTCCGGAAAAAATGGAAATGGATGGAGAATTTAGAGTTACACTTTCAGCCAAACAGCAATTGAAATACGGCTTCTTCACACCATTCAATCACCAGCAATACTTCGCAGGACGTGATGACGATATGCAAGTATATTTGCCAATCAAGACTGAAGTAACTATTGATTTCAAAAACCAGAAACTCCACTTTGAAACTGAACCCCTCGAAACTGAAAGAGACATCGACATTTTCCAAATCACTACCACTCCATATATATGTAAGCAAGATATTTTGGACCTGGATGCTGAAGCAGAAAGAAAGAACGTACATATTATCAGAAAGAAATATCCAGAACACTGGGAAAAAGTTATTGGTGATAAATCTGTTGGAATGGCTTTCCGCGTCAAGTACGAAAGTGATGATGAGGTACCCACATTGAAAGGTGTGATTGAAGAATTGTTCGAAATCGATGCCCTTTACAGGCATTTCAAAATTCAGTACGTCCCTGAACTCTCTCGCAACAAGAAATTGACTACTGATTTCATATATAAAGAAGAGAACCAGAAGGATTGCGAAGAGCAGGATGGAAAAGCCATGCTTGAAAAAATGTCGAAACTCCCAAGCCAACAGGATCAACGTGTTTCTGAAATTGTGAAATACGCATCAGCTGGTATACAGAATTCTAGAATGCAGATGCTCGATACTAGAGTTCATTTCTCAGGGGACCAAAGCGTCGAATACACACTGACATTGTCCTATGCCAGGAACCAAGAGGATTCCAAATCACGCATGTTGGCATACGTTAAGAAACACTCGTCTAACAGCAGGCCATTTGCAGGGGCTTTATCTGTGAAATTCGACATGGCACGCGTTACTGGACTCGATATGGATTACGTCTTGAACACTGACCTGAAATCATCTGTTTATATTGATGGAGCATTCTCTGAAAAACTCCCAACTGACAACCAATTTGAAATCCAGGCTAAACTAAAGAGGAGCAATGCTCGTAAGCAATATTTGATGGAACAACCCTTCTATCACAGGTGTCAAAGTGAAACTCAACAAGGAAACAAACAACTTTTGGCTTGTGCTAACATGACCCAAATGGCTGGTCTTCTCGATTCCATCTCCATCAAGATGAAATATCCAAAAATGAGTTCCAAGGACGTATACACCGTTTTGAGTACATACAACTCTATTGTATCCCAACATCAATTCGAAATTGAATCGAAACAACACAAACATAAGCAAGGAGAAATAAGCGTTGATGTACAATACTCTCCCGATTTGGAAAGAGCCAATATTTCTGTTTCTAGCAGAGATACTCAAGCTTACATGAAAAATAAGGAAATTGACCCCTGGACAAGACCAATTGTTATTGCTCACCCGATCTTCAACGTATTCGACCGCGTAGCAGGAAAGATGTACGGTCTTCAAACATACAAACGTAAGTAGAATTCAGATTAGAATCTTTTCCCTGATATCTAATTTTCATATTTTATTTCTACAGCAATATGTTCTATGGATAATAGTGAGGCATACACTTTCGATGGCTCTGAATATTCTCTCACTTTGAATGACTACTGGACCGTCCTCATGCAATATGTTCCCCTACGTTCATCTGACGACTCTTACTCGTCGGTAGAGGAACAGCTGAAACACGAAATCGAAAACTTCGTTGTTCTCGCCAAACGTAGCAGCCAAGGATCTCACAACAAAGATGTTAAAATAATTGTATCTACACCCCACACTCAAGGAAAAACAGTCGAAATCACTTTGAAACCAAAGAGTAGTGGTGAATACCCTCAAGTATTCGTAAACGGCAAACAGGTAACCGTTAGACAAAATGGCGATTCCGATACCTACTACAAACAAGTGACCATCCTTGGCCTGCCCAACGGAGAGGTTTACGTAAGGGTGCATGATGATTTCTATGTGATCTACGATGGAAGCCGTGTTAAAATTACTTCGCTTGGTATAAAATTGCGTAACAGAGTTCGCGGTCTCTGTGGAAACTTCAACAGTTTCAGCTCTGACGATTTCACCACTTCCAGCAACTGTGTCGTCCGCGACCCCAAAGAATTCATTGCCAGTTATACGGTATTGAAAGACGGAGAATACAGCCCAGAAGTAACTGAGTACAAGAAGAATACTCAGAAGAACAGATGTGTCCACAAAAAAGTTCCTCTTTACGTCAACTACATCAACAGTCAGGAAGAAAGCATGGATTCATCGCATCACCAATCGCAATCCGAACAATCCTGTATGAAGTACCAAACACGCTACGTTGTAGAAAATGGACAGATTTGCTTCACCATCAGGCCTCTGAATGTCTGCAGACCTGAATGTACCGAAGAAAACACCGTCTACAAGAGCGTTGATGTGCATTGTGTACAGAACAGGAATGTTGCTACCTTATGGAAATCTCAAATAGACAAGGGAGCAAGTCCTGAGTTCAGTCAGAAGCCCGTCACCAAGAGTGTTCAACTCCGAGTACCCCACTCCTGTAGATCAGCTTAATTTTTATGACCATAGATAGAAAATCGACGAACATCCCAAAAATGCTAAAAAAATAAATAAAATTTTTTATTGCAATATCTTCTTTATTTAATTATTCTATCCTTGAACATTTTTCTGTTCGACTTCTTCGAACAGATAACTTTATAATCGAAAAATTATTTTCCTGATATTTTTCCGATTATAGAATTCGAGGAGTTCAATTCCAAACGTCCAGAATGGGAAACAATCATTAAAAAATATGTCCTTGATTCAAGAAATCGATCGACTATTTCAAATAGCGAAATTTAGGAATGAAAAATAGTGTTATAACAATAACTACAATAGCGACATATCTGAATGAAGACAATTCTTCTCGCACTTATATTCTCTTTAGAAAAAGATGCGTTTATTTCAGTTTGCTTTGAGCTTTGAGATAAGGAGCATTCAAGATATGTTTGGTTGATATTGATTGTTTGATACTCTGTATACTGCCATTTTGATTTTACCAGTTTCAGTTCATCGAAGAATCCAACAATTTCAATATACTTTGGAAGCTTTGGTGGGGATTCGAAATAAATGAAACTCTTCATCAAACGACTATAAGAACATATATTCAAAATGGGTTCCATTGGAATTTAGGTGGAATCAAAGCTACAAGGTGCAAAAGTATGAGAGGAAAAATTTGGCGGAA
The DNA here is from genome assembly GCF_907165205.1 of Coccinella septempunctata. Classification (NCBI taxonomy): domain Eukaryota; kingdom Metazoa; phylum Arthropoda; class Insecta; order Coleoptera; family Coccinellidae; genus Coccinella; species Coccinella septempunctata. The sequence goes on from NC_058198.1 coordinate 823,595, forward strand.
AAAATAATCGGAGAGGTGACGTGACAAAAATACAGAGTAAATAAAGAACGAAGTTGAGGTGGAGATAATTGAAATTGAAAATAATTGAGGTTGGATGGAACAGGAATATTAAACACAGGAAGTTATAGAACAGGTTCAGAAGGTCCAATAAAGGTGATTTTTATCGATTAATCAAGTGGCAGTAGATACTGCAATGAAGTGTCAACGGAGAGTAATTGCAGTTATATTTTCTCATGTTAGGGGATTGGGGGAAAACTCACTGCCATGCAATGCAATGACACTGAAATATTCGTGCTACATTCACGGACACGTGATTAAACAGTAGTGTCGAAGATTTGAGTACTCTCATTATAGGAAAGCCTACACAATGCAATTTGGATTTGGAGGATTATCGTCTCAAATGCCAATAAGTATCAATTCTTTGATACGGCGTGTGATGATTAGGAGATGTACCAAATTCTCAGCGAGTTGAGTACTTCGATTATGAGCTACGCAGGTCCTTCAAAAAAAACTCGATTTTTGGACAAGCACAAAGAAAAAGAAACCAAGGAAGATAAGGAGACTATGTTTTAACTGCTACTCTAGGATCCGAAAAAGAAAATTGGAGTTGTGGAAGTATGGTTGAACAGAGCGAACTTCATCTTCCAGAGGCAGAATATAGAGGAATGGCATTGCCATGGGTTGACAACCCATTCATGTTGAAAGAATGAACAACAGTGACTGTATGGTGTGCTGGGTTTGAGAATACGTTGAATTATGACAATTGAAGCATTTCAAATCGACTCAGTCTGAGAAATATTGATAAATCATTATGTGCCTCAATTTGCTTCTTCATCCGACATGAAACTATGAAAGGGAGAGAATAGATGAAAAGGAAATCAAAGTACTTACTTTTAATCATCAAAAATGGACTATATTTCATAAATTCTTCAGTGTCTTGATATCGTAAAAGGGTGGTAGGGAAAGAAATCAAGCATATAAATTTTCTTTATATCTTAATTTATTCAGTACAATTTAACATAAATAACAGATTTCCTCATTTTTTGTTCGTTCGTCTGTTTCTATCTTCTTATTTCTAACCATTATTCTATCGAGAACCTATGACATATTTTCCTCATATTCGAAAAAGATGCCTTCATATTGATATCAAATCAATACTTTTTCCATCTAAACTAATAACTGATGAATTGATATTTCCTCAGATACACATACAAAATTGTTCGGGCTTCATACTTTCTCCATGAAATCCATTTTTTAAAATATGGTCACCATAAGTACTTCCACAATAAATTGTTTAATTTTTTTCACATTGTGAGTCAACTATTAATAATAACATTGGGTATTGTAAAGTTTTAATGCTCAATTATAACACTCACAAAAATAATTATTCAATTGACTTAATAATATGATTAATGCACGAATTGAATTAATTGATGAGTAAATGAGGAGTTAAATTTTACTCTTCAAGCATCTGTGAACAATACCTACCTACTCTTCATTTAGCTTCCAAATATTCTACAAATATGCCCATTTTCCTATAAGGTGGTGTTGGATTTTTCCTATATTCTCCAATATTTTGGAGTATATTGGGTGAAAATTCTTCTGAATTGAATATCTCTTCTCAGCGACTCCAATCGAATACTGCGAAATAAATGTAATAAATCCATTTCACACTTACGGAATGTTTCACTAGAAACACACATATCTCAACTAACTAAATTCGGAAATGAGAAACTATCAATGCAATTTCCATTCACTCAACTGATGTTGCGCAATTCATTCATTCTCTCTAGTCATGAAAATCTTCAAAAAATGCAGCATTCGCTATCTGTAACAACACATCCTCAATTTTTAACCCAATTCACGAAAATGGATAACCTTTCGATAGTGTTTCAATAGACTTATCAATTTTTCTGCTGAGGTCTGAATTTTTCGAATATATAAGCTCGAAGATGCAGGAGGATCAGCACACTTGTCGAGCCGATCAAATTCGCAATCGGTTTCAAAATGTTGAAGAAGTTTCTGTTGTGCTTCTTAGGTGAGTTTGAATTTTTTTATGTAGAAATAAAACCCTTTGATAATGTACAAACTAAAGTAATTTTTTGCTAGTTGATTTCTCCGAGAAATATTGTACTTTTATAAAAATATTCCATGGGTCATTTTGAGAATATTCGATTTTATACACACGGAATAAAACTTCGATTTGTAAATAAATCAGTCCTTACCAACTGATTATCTTTTTTAGTGGGGCTTTCTTTCGCCCGTCAAGACAGCCCAGCATGGAAAGAAAATACCGAATACACATATGAGGTTTACGGAAGATCCCTATCTAGCTTGAAAATTTCCGACAAATACACTGGAATTCTACTGAAAGCGAAATTCATCGTTCAAACACAGGATAACGGTAACCTCAGATGTAAGATCTCTAATCCTGAATATGCCGAAATTCAGTCTCATATGCCAGAAGGATGGATGTCGAATATCTCTGATAGCAAAGTTAGCTATCAGCCATTGGAAATATCTCAGAAACCCTTCGATGTTATACTGAAAAATGGAGTGGTCAAGGATCTCGTCATGGAACATGATGTAGAGCAATGGGAAGCCAATATCATCAAGAGTTTCGTCAGTCAGCTTCAGTTGGATACTAGAGCAGAAAATGTGAAACCTTGTGAGAACAACATTCTCCCGAAAGAGGGATCAAACAATGCTGTATTCAAAACTCTGGAAGATACCGTGACTGGTATTACTGAAACCAACTACGACATTCACCCAATGCCCGAGTATATGCTTCAATCCAAACCCTACTTGGCTCCTTACCCCCATCTAAAGGGAGATGGATCTATCATTGAGATCGTCAAAAACAAGAACTTCACTGGAGGACACGATTTGCCATCTTACTATTTCCGTTTTGGAAAAGCTGGTCATTACGAACCTCAAAGTAATAAAATGGGGCAACTCGTACATAGGAATTCCATGGGAAGGACAGTTATAACTGGAACACTCCAAAGATTCACCATTCAGTTCTCCGAAACCGTCAACGAAGTTATTCTCTCTGTCAAAGGTGTTGAACGTGGATCAGTCAACAGTATGATGAGAATAAAATTGGTGAATGCTGAACAGCAAAACAGCCAATTTCCAGAAATCTCAAGCCCAGTCCATGTTGGCAGCCTAGTTTACTCATACGAAAAACAAAAGAGCGGTAACAAAGTTACAGAGGGAAAAATGTACCGAGCCTCAGAATATCAATCAGGTTTCGAGAGTTCATCTGAATCTAGGGATCAATATTACAGCAACTTCCACAAAAGACACCCCAGATCTCTGGTTCGTCAGTATGACTCTGACAACTCCATTGAATCTCAAGAACAATGGACTGAACCCAAATCCCATTTGAGCGACTCTCCCAGATTCCCCCTATTGCCATACTTCGTTGGAAACAAGGGAGAATCCATTGTGAAATCACCAAAGATCAGAATCGTAGATTACGTTTACAGCATTTCTCAGGAAATTGGACAAGATATTGAGACTCCCCAAGAACTGCCTAAGAAACAAACTCTGTCCAAATATGCCATACTGACTGCAGTACTCCGTACAATGAATGAAGATGAACTTAAACAAGCTGCTCAAAGATTGTACACACAAGAAACCCAAGGACCCAAATACAATGCCTGGGTTGTTTTCAGGGACTCTATTGCTGAGACTGGTACTGGACCAGCTTTCATGGTCATCAAATATTTCATTGAATCTAAGAAAATACATGGAAACGAAGCTGCCATGGTTATTATAAGTATGGCGGAATCTACCAGAGTACCATCCGAAGAATATATCAGAGCATTCTATGAACTGGTCAAGAATCAACTCGAAAAACCAAATGACCACTCATCGTTGAATGAAACTATGCTTTTCACCTTTTCCAGTCTTGTTCATAAAGTATATGTTAATTCGGAATACTCACACAGAGAGTACCCAACTCATAGCTTTGGAAGATTCGATACTCAGTCAGGACAAGAATTCGTCAAGAATGAAGTTGTACCATACTTCACCAAGAGCTTACGAGATGCTGTCAAGGATGGAGACTCCCAGAAAATTTATGCATACATCCACGCATTGGGAGAAATTGGACATCCTGACATATTCAAATCATTCGAACCATATCTTGAAGGAAAAACACCTTGCTCCCAATTCCAAAGATTATTGATGGTCTTGTCATTATACAGAGTGTCTATCGTTGAACCCAAATTAGCGAGATCTGTGTTGTACCGCATCTATCAGAATATTGGTGAAACCACTGAAATCCGAGTTGCTTCAGTGTACATGTTAATGTATACATCACCCTCCGCAGAAATGCTCCAACGCATTGCTAAATACACTAAAATTGAATCCAACCACAGAGTGTGCGCAGCTGTTAAATCGGCTATACTGTCCGCTGCTCATTTGGAAGGAGATGATTTCGCCAGCTTGTAAGTTTTATATTATTATAAAAAAATACTTCTATATAACTGGCTTTTTTTCTTTTCAGGAGATCAGCCGCAGAGTCTGCTACTCACTTCCTCACCGAGAAAGACTTTGGAGTACAGGATTCTCAAGAGTTCTCATATAGTCAAGCTTTCCATAGCTGGGAATCTTACTACAAACACGTGCTTCAAACAGTTGTTTCCGAAGAATCCGGAATTCCATCATCTTTCTACTACAGCTTCAGCGGAAAAGGAAATGGTTTGAAATACAATTCGTTCAGTCTTCAATCTGTCGTTTCCGACATCCGCAACCTCTTCTACGTCTTGCAAAAACAAACAACATGGTACGACCAACAACAGAGCCAACAAAAATCTTCTCAACAATCAGAAAGTTGTTCATGGGGAAGTTACAATATTGCTCGCTTATTGAATTTCCAAACTCCTGAACTGGAACAGCTTGAAGGAGGTCTGTTCGTACATCTTGGTGAATTGAGAAAGCATTTTATCTTCAATAACCGTTCGATCGAGAGATTACCCCAAATTCTGGAAGAGGCTCTGAGAACCCTCGAAAACGGGAAAAACATTAAATACACAACTCTGATCAACAATGGTGATTGGGCACTCGCTTTCCCTACTGAAATTGGTATTCCATTCGTCGCAGCTCATGATTTGCCAATTCTCATCAATATCGAAGGATCAGTGAAAACCTCTTCTGAACCGAAAATTTCGTCCGGCAACAAACTGACTATTCCCGATACCGTTCAAATGGAAGCTAACTTGAAAATCACTCTTTCAGCTAAAGAAAGAGACGAGTTTGGATTCTTCGCTCCATTCAATCATCGTCAATACTCTGCAGGATACGACAAGAACGTTCAGGTGTATCTACCTGTCAGAGCCAAAGTAACAATCGACGTTAAGAGCAAAAATGTTGAATACGAAGTTGAACCTTTGGAAAATGAGGAAGAAGTTAAAGTATTCCATTTGAGCTCCTGGCCACACATTTCTGTATTCGACATACTCGATTTGAAATCTACTGTAAGGAGGAACACTCTTGAACAAGTTCACAGGCCTGTTCAGAAGAGATTCGAAGCAGTGTTCGGTGACAAAGCAGTAGGAATGGCTTTCCGTGTCAAATACGAAAATGATGACTCCCGTCTTAATATTCAATCTATGTTCAAAGGATTATACGAAGATAGAACCCAACATGAGTTCCTCGATGTTGAATACGTTCCTGAACTTTCCAAAAACAAGAAGCTGAAGGGAACATTCACTTACATGAGGGGCCAACAGAAAGAATACCAATCAATTGACAGGAAGACAATGTTGAACTATTTGGCTAAATTGCCAACTGATAAGAACGCCCGCGTTGCTGAACTCATGAAATATGCTCCATTTGGTATTAAGAATGCCGATGTTGATGTTTTTGATTCTAAAATTCAGTTTTCTGGAAATCAGAACGTTGATTACGTAGTATCCTGGGCATATGCAAGAAATCAGGAAAACTCGAAGTCTCGTATGTTGGCATACGTCCAAAAACAGAGCAAAATCTCAGGAAGCAAACCATTCCAAGCTGCTGCATGTGGTCAGTACGATAAGGCGAGATACTCTGGGCTTGACATGAACTACGTCATGAAGACAGATCTTACTTCCCACGCTTATGTAGATATTGCCTTCGACGATAAACTCCCAAGCGACAACCAAATTGAATTCCATGCCCAATTCAAGAGGAGTGATGCTCGTAAATCTTACCTGATGGAGCAACCTTCCTATCACAAATGTTACAATGAGATGCAACAAGGTAACAAACAACTCCTTGCCTGTGCAAATGTCACACAAATGGCAGGTCTCCTCGACTCAGTCGACATCAAGGTCAATTACCACAACATGCACTCAAAGGACATGCAGAACATTATGAGTTTCTGTCAGAAATACTTTGGCCGCGTAGAAGTTGAACATACAAGACAATCCAAACTCAAGCAAGGAGAATTCAATGCAAAGGTGCGATTCTCTCCCGATCTTCATTATGTGAATGCCACAGTTGCCAGCAAAGACGCCCAACTTCGTTTGAAAAACACTAAGGTCCACGAATGGGCACAGCGCGTGCTTGTTCTTCATCCAGTGTTCGATGCTATGGACCGTTTGGAAGGAAAATTATATGGACAAAAAACATACAAACGTAAGTGTTCTATTGATACGTGGTTTCTTAAATTTCATTACCTATTTGTTTTCGAAATATGAAATGAGAAAGATATGTTTTTTGTTATAGCAATTTGCACCATGGATAAGACCGCAGCATACTCTTTCGACGGAAGTGAATATCCCTTAACATTGAACAACTTCTGGACTGTTGTTTTACAATACATACCATTTAGATCATCTGACGACTCGCAAACTTCTGTTGAAGAACAACTCAAACACGAACTCGAGAATTACGTGATACTTGCTCGTCAAAGCAGCAAAGGATCAAACAACAAGGACGTTAAAATTGTGGTTTCCACCCCAGCAACTCAAGGAAGAATAGTTGAAGTCACCCTGAAACCAGCAAGTGGCAGTTACCCTCAAGTATACGTTGATGGCCAACAAATCAGTGTCAGGGAAAATGGAGATTCTGAAACTTATAAGAGCCAAGTATCCATCCTTGGTCTTCCAAACAGAGAAATCTACGTCAAGGTCCACAATGCCTTCTACGTTATTTATGACGGAACCCGTGTGAAGGTCACTTCTCTCAGCATGAATTTAAGGAACAGGATTCGTGGACTCTGTGGAACTTTCGATGGTCAGAAATCTGACGATTTTACAACCCCGAACAATTGTGTAGTTCGTGATCCTCAAGAATTCATCGCAAGCTACACCGTATTGAAAGAAGGCGAACACAACTCCCATATCATGGATCTCAAGAGTCGCTCACAGAAGAACCACTGCAGTTACAAGAGAGTTCCAATCTACGTCAATTACATCAGTCAAAATGAAGAATATACATCTTCAACCAGTACATCATGTACCAAATTCCAGACTCGCTACGTGGTTGAGAACGGGCAAATCTGTTTCACAATTAGACCTTTGACTGTTTGCAAACCTCATTGTAGAAAACAGGGATCCATTTACAAGGACATCGAAGTTCACTGTGTTCAAAGCCGAAATGTGGCATCTTTGTGGAAAACTCAGATCGACAATGGTGCAAGTCCTGACTTCAGCGAGAAATCAGTCACCAAAACTGTTCAATTAGAAATACCCCAAACATGTCAATCTTCTTGAATGGTTTGGGCTACTTTGTATAAATTATAAGGAGCATCCCAAAAATGAATAAAAATAAAGAATAAATAATCATTTCATGAATAATTTTTTTATTTTCCCAAAAAACTAATATTCAATTGATAATGGAATACATATGAATGTGAAATGGGTAGAAAATTTATAATTTTTTTCATATAAAAATAAAATTCAACTTTCTTTGTCTGCATATTCCACCTTCTGCCTTGCCCTGGCTAGTACACTCTGTAATTCTGTTGAACGCACGGTCTTGAACTGAAATAAAAAATCTCCTGTAATGAAACTTATTGTAATTACCATATTTCGTCAACTCACGCCGCTGAAGCTCTTTTGTAGATTCAATTGAGAAAATAATCTCCTTCCTTCTTTTTCCCCACAAATACTCTCCAAATCAGCTTTTGTGGCGGTGAATAACGAATGTCCATTAATACCCTCGAGTCTTTCGCGAATTTCAACTCCGAAACATTTCGCTTTCAACCATTCCTGCAAATCCATAGGGCTACTGTTTTGATTTATGAAGGATTCTTCCGTCTTTCTAATACCCATTTTTTTCTTGTTAGGATTTTGTAAGTTCAACTTTCTGAAAAGTTCCTCACGAATTCTTTCTCTGTCGTTTTCAGGTGATGCCCTTTGGTCCGGAAGAGATGCCTGTCTTTCTGTATTAATGAAACATGGCGGGGGTGGAGGCGGTGGAATGCTAGGACCTGAATGGGAAGCGTGAAGAAAGTGAGATTTTTTTAGTTATGTAGATTATTGTTAGAATAACTGATAATGTCTTTCGTTAGGTATGACTGGGAGCCACTGACATCATTGTAGTCTTTACGCTTCACTAATCCTGGAATAGTCAAAGCTTCGACTAGGTAAGAGCCTGCTCAGCGAGTCTAGTCCAACAATTATTCGTAAGTCTTGAATTGAAACATATATAACAAAGTTCTCTTCGAACGCGAAATTCGAATTTCCATTACTCAATGGCCAGTTGAGCTATGCCTACTATATTGCGGCGATAGATATTTCGAATTTCATAACGTTCATTATTAAAAATAATGAATCATAAGAGTGTGTGTTGAATAGTGTAATCTGTAATTATTTTTGTCGTGCAACCACTACTAAAAGGAACTTAATATGCGATACATCTGGCTCTTAGTCGAATTCCATCATCTTTAGCATTGTATAAGGACAACTTATACAATGCCTCTAGCATTTCCCTGCAAAATTTTCGGAGGACAAATAAGACACTTGACACTTCAATCTTACAACACAAAAGCCCCAAAGACGTACACAACATAAATGAAACACACAATTAAAACAACAGTTTTATATTCGATACAGAATCTTGAAAATAGGACATATTTTCGCGATGTAAATATGAATTAGCGATTATGCTCTTTTGAAAACTTCACTTTAGGTAAGACTTATCAATCATGGAATCAATATACAGCACCTAACATTTCTAAATTACATACATTGTATAAATATACTCTCTTTAATTCATTACCGAAGTCACATGTCCATTCTTCATATTTAATAAATTTAGTATATATGATCATATAGTTTTAAGACTAACTTTTGTGTCCTTAAATTATTCCCACATATATTAGGGAGAAAATTAACTGATAAAAACAAAACAAAATAGTCAACAACAGGAAGCAATTGCAAACATGGACAACAACATTCAGAAGTAGCGAAATTCTCCCTTTTTACCGATTCTTTCGTTTCTAACCCAGTCGGCAGATGTTGAAATTGATGGTGCTGCACTATGATTGGTAACCTTGCTCATCGTGAATTGATCAGAGGGTGAATCCTAGAGAAATTTTTAATATGTTAAAATAGGTTAATATTAGAAGTATCTTAACAACTATATCTAGTTGGTACAATTATACTCACAGCCCTGTTGGAGTTTTTACTGAAACTGCTGTTATGTGTGTATAATGGATTGCTAAAAACATCATTAGTGCCTTGATAACGACTGACTATGGTGTGAGGAACATATGCAACTTGTCCTCTACTGTTTCTGGCACGCCACCACTTCCTACTATCGTCTAATATCTGCGAGAGATATGGTTAATGAATAAATTCAATTAAGGTGAAACGTGAATTCGATTAATTATCTGACTAACCTCTAGGAATTCCCCACGAACAACAGTCATCTCTTTGTCATTGTTGGCAGTCCTGGGATAGGTCACTTGTACAATATGAGCCCCTTTGGCTTGAAGTTCATCCAAAAATAATTCTTGACTTCTCGTGAAACTCAATTCTTCCCCAGTTCTCTCAATGGAGTCAACGGAGATTTCGCTCCTTGTATCTCTGATAGGGGGTATTTCCCTTTGCGGTTCCCTTTTCGATTCTCTTTCAAGTGGAGGTTCATAGCCTCTATCAAACATGTTATCCTGATCGTAGTCATTGTATTCGGTACTGTATTGTGGTTCACTGTGCGACTCCCTGTAATGTTTTTCTTCAATTTCATCGCTGACAGGATATTCTGGAGACCATTTATCCATGAAAACTGGATGGTAAGGCGGAACGTGACTCTTCCATTGATCTCTAGGAATCAACCAAGCATTACCTAGCGAATGCCACAATTCTGTTTCTTTACTAGTAACACAATTCATGAGAAGATTTATGGCTTCTCTAGTCAAAAGTGGTGAAACAACTTTATGAGGCAGGTGTGCGTCGAAATAAGTATCATGCGCAGCTTCCACTATAAGAGCCAACGGCGTGAAAAGAAAATGAACCAATTCTGGAGCATTTGGATCGTGTATATGAGCCTTTAGTTTCGCTAGCAAGTTGAATGAGAGCTTGAACTTTTGGAAGATATCAATAAACTCTCTCTCTGGTGGTGGTTTTGTCCTCATGGTCAACATGCCATCTCCCATGTCCCTCTTCTTAGATTTTCTATTTCTTCTTCTTCTCTCAAGCTCTCTAGCAGCTGCGGCGGCGTGTTGAAGTCTCGCTATGAACTTTTCGATATCGTCAAAACAGTGATTTAAAATGGTGACGTCTCTTTCGTATTTTTCGCTTGCTGTGGAGCTAGCATCATCGTTGACTTGCTCGGAATCTGATCCTACATAGTCGCGTTGATGATCGCGTACGGGGTTGATTATGTTTGGAGGACTTTTGAGCGAGGGCGGAGGGACATTTGATCTCCTACTTTTCGTTATGGACTTTCCCAATCGGACTTGCTTCAAATCTTCTACGAGATCCTGAGCTGAGATACTTTGGCACTGAAATCAAATATTTTTTAGTGCACTTTGCTTGACTTATTAGACGAGCGACTCACCTGGAAAATGTGCATTTCTGGCGGATGTGTCTGATTTGAGTCCGCCACTATGAAAACCAGAATGTTGTTGTACATCTCCATAGGGTCGTGACTAGTAAAGGCAGTAGGTTCTTGAATCGAATTAACTGGAAACCTCTCCATGATGGTCTGGAAAATATTTAGTTGTTCAGATTATTGTGAGGGGGGAAGGTATATAAATGAAAGGGCGTAGACTAAAAATTATTTTCCACGCCACTTAGATTATCGGACTCACTTGGATGATGACTCTTACTTTCACAACAAACAGGAATTGATGAAATGAAGAAATACATGATGTTCACTCACCCCTGTCTCATAGTCCATGATGAGAACCCAGGAGCGGTCCAGGCACAGTTGCATTTTCTGCGACCAAATCCCGTTGGTTTTCTCCAGTTGAAGTAATCTTCTCATACCATCTGCTGGGTAGATGATTCCAGTTTCTTTGGTTACAGTGAACGTCGCTAAATGTTCCATTATATGGGTGGGTTTTTCGACCCCCTCCGCCGTCCTTTCCTCGCGATCCATGTCTTCAGGAAATTCTGAACGGTACGCCATTATTGAAAAATTTCGTGCATCAATAGATAAACGCTATTAAATCTTCATCATCGTGAGTAAACTGAAAAAAAATCGTTTGAAATTTTAAATGAAGGTTCATTATTTCAAAAGCTCGAGGCCTGTACATTCACTGTCACTAAATTATCCGGGCATTTCATATTCGTAATATGTAATTTTATCCCTTGATATAACTCGTTGAGCTGAACTCTGACAGAAAAGAATAACATAATGAAATGTATCAAATTTGTAACATCAATCTGAATATTCTGTAGGGCTTGTCTAGCATTTCAATTTGAATCAGGCTATAATTAAGGCAATGCCACAATAATATATTATACCCTAACACCTGGCAAGTGTTCAGAACGAATAATATGCAAGATTGAATTGTTATCTTTATCAGAAATGAAATAAGGAAATGCAGATTAATATTCACAGGTTAACAACCCAAAAGTGCGAAATATTGACAAGATTTTATATTTTCAAGATAATTAACAGTTCACAATACCTTTAATTATGACTTATGCACTTTGAGGGGATATTGGGTTGCAATATCTAATTTCTTTTAATATTTTATGTCGCATTCAATAAAGATCGTAAATTTTGGAAAACGGGTTCATTTCCTCGTGGGCGGATTAATGGTCTGATATTGCTTACATTATTATTCAGGTGCTTCAACGGAAATAGGAAAACTATTATTTGAATCTCGAGCACATAGAAACATTATCGAACCCTAGATCAATCAATTTTATCAGGTTCCTCAACAATGCAATCAGTTGTTGCGCAGTAATTCTCCCTCTACCAACAGTTGGAAAAGAATGAATAATTATTCTGCTCTTTCTCCAACTAAACAAAATGCATAATTTTATTGAAACTTATGGCAAAATGAAAGGAAGTAACCTCACAAAAAAGAATGATTTACGGAGGAATGCCGAATCTAGTTATCGAAATATGAAGCAGCAAATTACGAAACCAATTATAATCTAATTTTCGCCGCTAATTAAAAAAACGTTAAAAGGAAAAGTGTGATTTCCTTCAATAACTTTCGATATACCTTCTGGTTACTTCACATCGGAATTTCGAATCAACACTGGAATGGTATCAAATTTTTTCATATTTTTCAGATCTGCCATACCCGTGTGGAACAAATTTTGAGAATTTGAACTCCGAGATAGTGGGCAAATAGTAAAACTACAAATCAAGCTAATTGAGTAGGAAGTAATAGCAATATAACCGAGAATCAGGTTCATTTCTGTTCAATAGTCCAAGTGTTAGGGTAAATTTATTTCCTGCCTTCGAGTTGCGGTAAACAAAAGCTTAATAAAATATAAAATAAAATATAACTTCTCTCTATACTTTGTTGGGCATTTGGCTACCTCAAGAGTCATAGTTATAAAAAGTAACTATGACTCTCCTCAGCCCTAAGGTAGCCAAATGCCAACAAATGTAACTACTCTCTATACTTTGATGGGCAATGTAACTATGACACTCCTTAATAAGGTAGCCAAATGCCCAACAAAAGCAGAGAGTCATAGTTATATCTTATTGGGCCCAATAAATATAGAGGCATTTGGCCACTCCCGATTAAGAATTCAAGAATTTGGGGACAAAGATTGAAGACTCTATAATATTTGTTTGGGGATTGAATAGACCCTTTCAGAACTATTTCTGAGTATACTCAGATAGTATGCCATCGCCATCGTAAATAATAGAGGGAAAAAATGTGCCGGGAATAACATAAGGAACATTTGTTACTACAGGTATAAGGGTAGTAGTGCGTCTGTACCTTAACAGCAAAGTACGTGATTTTGTGAGAGGGATAAAATTCTACCTTTTAACAAGCATGATACACACAGTTTCTATTTTTCTTCTAGAAGTTAGAATATCCTAGGTGAAAGTAGGTGGAAATATCTCGTTTTATACACCTACAGAAATTATCAATTATCAGAAATTCAAATTGTCCGGCTGCTTTTATCTTTTAGTTTCATCATGCTGAAACAATGGTTTATTCCATCCATCCATCCTGCATTCTTTCCATTTTTTATAAATTATCTTTTATCTTGAGATCATGAGTGCGGAATATATGATGTTTTCGTCAAAAATCGATGAATAAATTGAAGTTGCGTTTGTTAATGTAGAATTATTCCGATATTGCAATTACAGAATTCAAATACGTTATAAAGATTCTATTCAGCGAATGTATAAATTATCAACAGATGTAGGTAGAATCAACAGACAGCATAAGAATTTTGAGGCAAATCTACACATTGCTTATTCGATGTGAAATCGTAATATAATGAAGCAATAGATGATGAATAAAAACATAATGATGGTGCCAAATGAAAATTTCGTTGCATATGACTACCATCTCAGCCTTTTCTGAATACATATATATATAAGCAAATAAGCTTATGCATAACCCATAATTGACTTCATTCTGGTCATTATTTTTCTGGCCATAGATTTCATTAATTATAAATTCTGAGTTTGCTTATGATAATGCGTGGCTAGCCACACCTTACTCTATGTGATGGAATGCAAGGAATGTAACATTGCATTCAGCTCCATGTACCTACTTTTTGTTTCTTATTGTTTTTGTTTATTCGGGGTGATTATCTTTACTTTTATATAGCCATATGAAAAGGCAAAGAATCAAACAAATTGGGATTAGAGAAAATAATTTTTTTTTATGAAATGTTTGTCACAAAATTACTGTTATCGCCTCATTCGAAGGTAAAATATTGGAAAATTTCAATATTTTGTCATCGAAAAAGGGGTGGAACAAAGATCTCTCCTCTCTGATTCCTATTTTAACAAGGAATGACAATGAAAATTTATGGTAGATATCAGATGAGAAAACGGAAAGATTATTTATCATCGTCACTTTTCAAGTGGAACATCTTCATTATTGGCAAAACATAAAAAACTTCTAGTCTAAGTAAACCAGAATACGTAGAAGCCACCGTGGCCATCACCATTTGGTGTCTACCAAACTAGCATCGATATTCCAACCGGTCAAAGAGTTATTTGCGGAAATAGCGAAAATTTCGACATACCTATTTTCCACAAATCCACTTAAGTCTAAACACTTCGCACGTAACGTCCCTCAAACGCGAAATTCTTAAACGGGATTATATTGGAAAAGGAAAACACTATCAGTGCCTCGAATGAATATTTAACAACACAACTGTATTGTACACAAGTAGTCGAGTTGGTTGAACTGAACCAAAACTGATAGATAGTGGATAATACCTATTTTACCTGTCTCAAACCTGTATCTGAGTGAGATATACCCACTGGAGCATGCGCGTTATGAACGAAATGAAAGGTGTTAAAACAGTGTGCTCAGTTGTAAAGAAGGCATAGGCGTACAATGTGGGAGGAACGAATGAATCATGTGCATTCTGAATATCTTTGACGATGTATTATCCAAATTTTTTTTTGCTTGGTATATACTTGTTGAGCCTGATCTTCTAGCTATAAAATTCGAGTGTTCGAAAAGATACCTGACAACTAACTTCATTAAAATAGAAAAATTTGTTTGGGCAATGAATATTTAGGAATTCATTATTTCATTGACACCTCCGCCATTTCTAATGGGTGATTCCCATCGGTGTAAAATTGAAAAAAAAAATTTCTTCTAGGCTTATCGACGATGTCAGTTATTATATTGAGTCTATAAGAAAGTCGATGCCAAATTAATGTCTGAACGCTTTATTCGGGAGCATTTATACATATTTTCATCAGCTTAAATCAAAATATAAATATGTAAAATTCCATTAAAACTTTTCACTTCCATTGTCAAATCTCAATTCAATTTCAGCTATACTTGACTCTTCTCTTGATGTTGTGGCTACCATATAAGGCCATTTTTTTCTTGTGGACTTTTCTATGTTTCGCCAAGTGATCAGATCTTGCGAATGCTTTCTCGCATAGGTCGCACTTATAAGGTTTAATTCCAGAGTGTGATCTCTTATGTCTGGCAAGTTCATCGGACCTAGAAAATCTCCATTTGCAGTTCATCCAGTTACATGCGAAGGGTTTTTCACCAGAATGCCTCCGTAAATGAGCCTTCAGATGAGATAATTTTGTATAGAATTTATTACAATTGCTGATCGGACAAGGAAAGCAGTTGGTGTCTTCCGAGTTTATCTGAGCGTAATCGTGGTTGAGCAGTGCTGTATTCTTCTTCGGCAAGGACTTCACCTCTTCAGTCTTCATTTTCTTCAGATTCAAACTGTCGGTTCTGTAGCAGCTCTCGTACAGGAGAGATCTTCTCCTCCTATTTTTTTCGTCTTTAATGTGGGGAAACATCTCAAAAATAGGTAGTGCCTGAGCAGTGCCTGTTTCCTTGGATGGCTGCTTTATGAAAGATTCAGCTGGTACATCGCCTTCCAACAGTTCCAAGTGATTATTTTCGAATAGATCCTCTACTCTCGAATTGAAATCTTTCAGTCCCAAATCCATCACAGTTTGGTTTATTAAGTTATCCAACTCGGGACTAAGAACACTTTCCGTATTCGAATCAAGACAATCATTATACAAATCCAAATCTACACCGAGAACTGAGATATTACCATGAAAGAAACTGGAGTTGTTTTCATCAGAATCCGATGAGGTGGTTGAGTTGGGCAGGAATGTTTTGTCATGTCGGTTATCTGAAATTTCGTGCAAATTTGGCAAAAAAGCATCGTTTTGAGCATCTATTATTTGAATGAAGTTATCTATGCAGAAATTGCTTTCGTTTATATCTTCATATTGGAATCTGAGTGTGTTTGCGTTTTCCAATATTATAAATTCGCTCAATGTATCTCCTCCAAAATCGTTGAAAATATCCTTGGTTGCTGTTGTGTGATCTTCTGCTGGTGATGATAAGTTGGATAAAGATGATAGGTCAATGTTTCCATAATTAACCTCCTTGAATTCCCCAGGTGACATCTCCGACCTGCGAATGAAATAAGAGTAAATTTGAAAGTCATTGAAATAGGTCAGGGAATTTATCCGCCAAAATTGTTAAGAAATGACTGCAATTCTTTAGTCAGCCTATGGTGAGAAGCATCACATATTTTTTCATTTCACTCCGTTGAAAATGATTCCAAAACAAGGCGATTGTGTTTCATAATATGTAGTGAAGTCGATTTTGCAAGTGTGAAATGCTTTTCGCCAGACATAAAATAGAGTATAGTAACGGATTGTGGAAAATGGATCTACTGAGATAACCGAAAGGAGAGAAAATCATGAGTTATACCTGAACGTGGCTCTGCATAGACAGCCAAACAGGATGTTCATGAAAAATAACTGATGTTCTCCTAATAATAATACCTTCTACATGCGGCTTTGCTCGCTTTGAATTTTTCAACGCGTTAGACCTTTCTTGAATTAAATTTTGAATACTTATGAATGGTAATAACAAAGATACAATTTCAGGATTTTCTAAAGTTGACAATCACATTTGTGGGTGGAGCGTGATTTACCTATTATAAAAGTCCATAAATGGTTCTAAATTTTGATTCAAAACGTAAATTTTTATATAATGATATCATTACTTTATAACTTTCCTTATAAAAATATGATACCATTAAATAAACATGGGTTGAAAAAAGTTCATAATAAATCATTGTTTCCATCTGAAATTCTTATTACGAATCATAATGTATTGCAGAAATGAGGTGAATTTCGAATATGAAACATTTCAAGCAGAACGCACAAGAAAAAGCCTTTTTTTACGTAATAAGCAACAAAATCTTTTAATTTCATGTTGAATTCTTTAAACATTGGTGAAATCATAATCAGATATAATAACCAGAGTATGATTTTTCCTGTCGAAGATTTCTATTTGTTGAGAATTATATTATTTTGACTTGCCTATAGTTTTTGTCCAGAATTTTTGTGGGAATAGAAGCCCCTCGTCAGCTTATCACAGAGCTCAGAATAAATTGAATGCATTTGTTTTTCTATCAGTCAGCACTAAAAATGATTGTTCGACATGATTTTAACATTTATCTCAACATTATTCATTGAATACCATTGTCAATGGCACAAGTGATACAAGATGAACGTCTAGATAAATCTACTACAGAATCAAATTAGGGGGGAATGGTTTTGCATTGCTTTCTACAGGAAGACGTGGGAGTTCAGATTAAACTGAACAGTTACCATTCAGATGCTTTTTCGGATTTCAAAATTTTTCACATTTTAGCTGCACTATTATATAAAGACAACTATCTAGTGAAAAAATTCAATTTTTTGGGAAAAACACCTAAGGAATAAGAACTCTAAATTCTTCTTCACAAACGAACAATTTTTGAACTTGTCATGGCAATGTTGAAAAAAATGATGCTCGAAAAACACTATAGACTTACGTGAATTTTCACTTGATGAAAACCTCTTATTCAAGCTTCGACAGCGCACCAACAGCACATGGTAGAAGTCGTCAAGTCGCTCAATTAACTGATAATACTTGAATGGATCGCTTCGGCTCCATTTATAACATTAGGACCAATACCCAAGGGACCTTTTCTGGAATTGTATGATTTAACATCGGTGGTGTCACTTGCTGCTTAGCACAAGTTTGTTTTCTGTATATCCGATATAATGTTTCGTCCCTCGAGGATGATTGTGAATTTTCAGAATCTCAATTAACCAGAGCCTCCAAAACATCAGCTCTTATCTATCCGTTGTATATAATATGCAAGATGATGAATCTATTACTTTTTCCATCAATCTTTTCTGATATAATTTTTGCGCCCTTGTTCCTATATAAGAACGAGAGCGTTATTATTTTGTTCAATTGCCTGTTACTTTCTATTTTTGAAGGGAAATGTTCTCGAATGATTTGGTTGAACTCAATGATGAACAAAACATAGGCAAAACAAAATCATCTGGCCCTCAGGAAACCCTGAAAAAGCATAAAAAGTCACTGCTCCCTTTTTTCTGTCATAATTACTAAGGATAGATACAAAATCATAATACTTTTACTCAGTACACGAACGCACCTCCCAGCCCATTGTGCACGATGAGATCGATTTTCGAACTCATTTCATTTTTATTTATTTTTCTGCCCATAAGTTCCACAGCATATTCCCAGGAGACGGAAATAAGGTTCAACAATCAACATATCCAGCCCTTTCGGTCCCTATTGAATTTCAGCTGTTCTGGTAATGCTGATCATTCGTAGAATCGCTTTAGTTCAATATTTCTGAAAATGCTATCTTCTGTTATCAACGTTTAAAATTAAAAAGAGGAATCTTCATGCCATTTAAAATGCAAGAATGCGCATTTTATCGACTTTACATTCAGCGAGGCATTGCGATGTTTTTCCCGAGTTAATGAAGCTGGTGCTGTTTTTCATTTTAAGTTCTTATCGAATATCTCATTTTTTCGGATTTCCTCTTATTATAAAATGTATATTTGAATATTGTCTAGCGCACATTTCAGAGGAAGAATTCCATACATATCTCGTATTAAAGCTGAAGTACGTCAGCATATAGATAATCATGAGTTCGTTATCGGAGATACTACCATTAATATCCATCGAAATGACGATTGAGCATCTCATTCAACAGACCTATTACAAGCTGACACACCAATCGGTTGTTGTCAGAGAGGTAATTCTCGATTTTCTTGCAATTCATATTTTAAATCAACTTTCCCAGCAACTTCCACTTCCTTTGACCATCTAGACCCAAAATTTTTTCAGTATATCCGTATATTCCTTATCCCTTCCATCTTTGTTTTCTATTCTTTTATTTCTCTACTTCCTGTAAGTCAATTAATGTTTTTGTATCAAAGAAAATCTTTCTCAAAAGGCTGTCAGATATTATTATTGTTCATTCCCCTGGTTTCTTTCTTCGAGATTGAATGGTCCGAGTATTTCATTATTCAATTCCCCTCACATTGTTCTTTTGTTGGTCTATAACAACCTGATCTCAATATACGTTCGGATAAATAGTGGAACATATTTTATTTTGACGAACTTGACTGCACTGACAAAAAACCTCCTTCTCTTAAATTCAAATCAGTAGTCTGTGAAGGCAAAAAGTCAGATACAGGTTTCAGCGAATATAGTTCCAATAGCCTCTTCATCTCTTAGCTCAAATTCGTCACATTTCGAAATGAGCTCCACCTCATTAAAATTTATCCACACCTAATCTAGTCGATTTCGACAGAGACAAAAAAATACAACCTACTTGTGGATATAACATAGAGATAGAAAATTGATTATTGTGGTACAAATGCTGTACGACCTCATCCATCCGTCTCTTTGTGTTAACTCACCCCACCGTGGAAATGTATTAAATAAAGGTAGATCGACTTCTGGGAGTTCAATACACATAACATAACAATTCAGACCAGATCAGTGACCCATCATAGTCAGTATTGTTTTTCTGTATGTCCCAAAGTGATGAGTATGAAGAATGGTAAGTCAAAAAGCAACTTCCCAATTCAAAATATATACCCTGAATGTTCAGCAAAGAAAGTAAAAAAAGAAAAATCATTCCTTTGGCCACATTGCCTTTTTTTGTTTTAGAATTCCATTCATAATAGATTCATTGATTTTCTTTTACAATTTTCAATTGAGCATACACCGTGTATATTTCAAATATGGGTTCAAAATGTACTGTTAACAATTATTTCAGATAAGATGTGGACTGCAATTTCATTATGCTTTTTTTTAATGCTAAATATAAACTATACTTTATCTGAACAAGAAAAAGCATTAGAAAAGGATCATGCTGAAGACCTTAGCGGCGACACCATTGATCGCCAAAATATACAAGGATCGTTTTGGAGAACTGTTAGATATGAAGATTTAAATGACCCAAAAAAGGAATTCTTTTCAAGGATAGAACTGCCAGGTGAATACATAAATGATAAAAAAATTGAATTTTCTAGTAAGCGTTTCTTACAGATGATATAGTTAGATCCTCTCTTGAAGGGAAACTATCGGATAGAAATAGAAGACAAATAGATGAAGAAAACATCGATGCGGGAACTGTTATAATTAATACGGATATAGCAAAAGAAATTAGCACTCAGCAACAAGAAGTCAGTACTCAAGAAACTCTTAAAGTATCAACTGAAAGTATTCCTCCAACAACTGCAATAAGAATGGAAGATAATCATGCTAAAACCAATTTCATACCAATCAACGATTTCATAAGATTCAGACGAGAACTGATTCAGGAGGCGCACGAGGACACTGAGAATGGCGAAAATGAATCTAAAAGGTGATTTTCATTTAGTTTTACCTTCGAATAACTCTATACAAGGCGGTGAGAGTTATGAGGAAAATTCAGTATTAATTCACTATTGAGAATTAGGTGGATGCGCTGTTCAGTAGTGATTCATGTTACACCATATCCTTACTGAATTTTTTTTCCTTTTATTTTGTTTGATTGAAAATTACAGATGAATTAATATTTATTCTGCAAATTTCAAATATTATCCACGTTTTTTTTTGCAGCAACAGTAGATCCCAACGTTTCGATCTGGAGAATGAAAATTTCGATGTGCAAAATAATAGGGGACCACGTGGTTTGAGTACACAAGAGTGGGTGAAATTCCCGTATCCAGTTCAGAGAACCCAGAAATCTGAGGACTCTTTCGCTACTTCGAGTGTCTTCAATAAACCGAGAAGGGTTCATTTCATCACTCAGAAACAGTTTGCCGTTGATAACCCATCAATAGGTTCCTCGAACTCGAGACAAGGTAGAGTTGATGATCAGCCTACACTGTCTAGAGATCAATCAAGGGTAGAAAAGATAGAAATGGATGTAAGAAGGGGAAAAGAAATGTTCATCCCGAGAAATTTCGATGGTCCAATAGAATATCCGTATCGATTTCCAAGAGGAAGATATTATGAGAGAGATTTGGTAGAACAAAGGCCAGATTCTAGATCACTAGGAATTTATCCGAGAAATAGAGATAGAAGAATAATTTATTACGCAAATCTTCCAGAAATAACGAGAAACCCACCCAGATTCAGAGAAATGGGAAGATTCAAAGATCCAGTCGAGGAGAGTTACTTTGGGAGTAAACATCAAAGAGCATTCTACAGGGATCCCAGAAACGAAGAACTCCAACACCCCATGATAGTTTCAGCAGATATAAATGTGAGGGACGTGACCAAAAATCCAGAAAAAAGAATCTATTCTGATGTCAAAAGAAAATATCATTATGATTCACCTTATTTTGATGAGGATCAATCGACGAGGATTCGGAGAAACTAGTTTTGGTGATCTAATATTTATATTAAAGATTATTCGCCATTCTGAATTCATTTGAAACTCTCCCTTCTCGGACATTACTCTACATTTATGTAGTTGTTCTTCATCATTTTCATTATATACTTCTACAATTAGCACCGTATAGGTACGTTGTTGTCCTTGGTATAAGGGGTTTTGCTTCTACCGAAGATGTTATCTATTTATTCCTTCTCCATAATATTACAAGCACAAGTTCGTTTACGAACGCAATTTATAGATGGCAGTCATTCTTCGATACAGGTTTTGATTGTAGAAGATTTCATTCATACATTCTCGATTTCTAGAGTATTCAGGATTTCTGAGGATTACATTTCGTACAATTTCTTTCGATTGTATAATCTTGAAATGGTCATCGAATAATGAGTCGTTAATTATCATTTCATTTTTCATTAGGCATTAGGTATAGGATCTCAGATCAGTCACTTCTTTCTTGTATACCCAATTCAACTCAATGCAAATCTAGAACAATATTTTCATAATGAGAAATATGCGCCTTAAATCCTTCGATATTAAGTTTAATCTTTCACAGTGTCAAGTGTGAAATGAATGAAGTTTGAAGAATCCTCTGTGTTGAAGGAATACTGCGTCAAATTGTTGGTTGGAACTGATTCTTTTTTACGCGAAATACCTTACACATAAATGTATCCACATAAATCAGGTGTTTTATTTCTGGTATGCCCGAAGGAAATAATATATTTATATGGCATTTCCCTGCACTAAAAAAAGAATGATTTTCACTAAAACATGAGTTTGTAAACCACGACACATATGTTTCGCCATCACAATAGCATCTTCAGGTGGGTGAAGGTAAACTTCGCCCACACCCCAACACATGTTAGTAAAAATTGTGCTTTATTTAGTTCAATTATGAATTTTCATCAAGTATGGGCCACATCAACTCGATAATTTCACTGCGTTTCAGTTATTTTAATGCTTAAAATATTAATAATGATGATATGGCTTTATTCTATATTCTGAAATCATTGCGAGATCGGGTCAATTGAATAAAGCGGAAAAACTCTAGAATGAACAGATCCTGAATTTGCATTCGATTTTTCCTGTTCCTATTCGAATTTGGTGTTTCACTATTTAAATAAAAAATATTTCCCACTGAATGAAACATCATTCGAATAATAATGATTTCACTGGAACTGAAGGGTTAAATTCATATGGTGGAAATTGAATCTTCCGGCGCCGCTGAATCCGTGCACGGATTGGACGATACCGTTGCGACAAAATCGCATTCAGCTAGCCCTGACTGTTCTCGGATTATAGGCCACCCAAAACTTCACTTCCTAAACATTGGAATCAGGCCGATCCCACCCCCTCTACTGCCAAAAACGCCCGCAGGAACACTGGAAAAACGTGCGAACACCGGAAAATTCGAAGAGAAATCGTTTATCATAAATGAGGACTGAATGAAGTGTGTCTATTCAGATAAAAGTATCCCTTGAATATTCGCGAGTGTCTCCTCATTCTAGTTTTCCCTTGTATGATTTTTCCTGAACGAAACACGTGAGCTGATACACGGGGTGAGCGACCACTGACAGCGTGTGTGTAAGCGTCGTTCCAGGGCAGGGTGGACCTTGCGCAGCGTTTATCGACCGGCGGCAACACCAAGCAACCCCTAGCCAGCCTACACCCTCCGATCCAGCGCCTGAAAACGCCATTTAGTTATTGCACTCTCTGAATAACACTTGTGTTACGTTTGGTAGTGTACGTTATGTAATAATATCATTCCTTGCATAATTACTTATTACTGATAATTCTTGCTACTGTATTTAATCCAGTACTATAATATTGAAATAATTTTGAAATTCATTAACAGATTATTTTCTGTTTTCGTTTGTCGTAATTTAGGTTTGCTTGATAATCCTGCATTGTTAGAAGTTATATTACTTAAATACGATATTTAAAACTAAGTGCAATCTCGCTTGAGTACTTTTTCCGGTTTATCGAATTTTTCGTCAAGCACTTATTGTGGTACGTGCAGTTTCATTCATCGTTCTTTAACTCAGTTATCTCAGGTTTGGATTCAGTTTAGCTTTGGTAAGTACCTCTACACACTCTCTATTAATCACACCTTTGATCATTTTCCAATTCCGCATATCTGATCGACCTACTTCCTTAGTCCTTCCTGTTTCAGACAAATCCACATCTAGGGTCAAAAAACTGATCAATTAACATTTCGTACCGATTAAACCCACTCATTCAGTTCCACACTCAATGCATTATCGCCATTTTGATTTTAAACAAATCCTGCTGCCTATGGTGTCCTTCATTTTTCCGTATGCTCAAACGCAATTTTTATTTATTCTCTTCATAGCCTTCCCTTTTATAATTTTCGATTCATCATTCCTGCAGGAAAGCAAATTGCTTGGATTTTTATCAAATTCAGGTCGAAGATGTATAGATGATTTGATGACATTCTGAGCTGATTATCCTGCAAGGTTCATTGTTTAGATGAGATTTCGGGGTTTTTAATTCACAACACGAGGAGTTCAGATATAAGCGAGGGTTGGAAATTGTGGTGGGAGCACTGTAGTGGGTTGTGGATCAATACTTTCGCCGTCCAGGATGCGTACCAACCTAGTTCGTTCGTTCCTGCTTGCTTCATGGTATAATGCAGCTTCCTTAACCTTTTGTCATCAATGAAGAGAAATCCCTGGAAAACCTCGACCGAATTTTCTCATTTTTTTTCTTCCCGAATGTGATCCGGTTCCATTCATCGGTATCGATCGGTCAAACATGAATGAAGCTGTATTCACTATGAGATCAGAATTCATGAATCTATTGGTGAAACTATTTATTCAATTATGATCTATAATGCTGGTTTGCTTAGTAATTATTACCTGTGGATAATGAAAACATTAAGGCCCACAGAGATAAAACAATAATGGCTGCTCTTTTATCTCGTATGCATGACATATATGTATGTACCTGCAAAATTTTAACGAGGGTATTCATTGAAGTTATATTCTCTATGTAAATCTCGGTCTTCATTCCAGTTTCCTTGGGATTGACGTCTTTCCAGAATTGGTTTTGAAACGGAACCATTATCATCTCAAATGATTTCCACAGTCAAAACTTACTCCAGGATAAATTCCATATTATATCACAAATTGACATACCAAATAGAGTAGGGAGTAGGGATCCATTTGGAAGTGTCACGCCAATGTATGTTTCAGGTCTGAGTCATTCAATCCATCTTCCATTATCTTTTAAAATACAGGCTTTTCAATTAGAAACGATCAAGGCCTTCGAGTTTTTCTCCCTGATAATTTCTAGCTTCTACATTTTCACTGATATAGGCAATTCTTCTTATGTTTCACTACACAATTTTCTTACCCGAGCAAAATATAATCTGAAATTTTTTCCTGTATTTCGAAGATTCGTTACTGCAAATAATCAATAAAGATATGTTACATGATGAATCCTGCATGAATCCCAGCCTGCTTCATGCAAAAATCGTCAGCTAACAGCTTCACAATTGCATCCACCAGGAAAGGGTAGACCCCTAGAAATGTGGCTCACATTCATGCCCTCCAGACGTATTTACTCCACTACACGCCACTGGAGGGTGAGAATCAGCAGCGTAACGAATATTCACCTGGCTTCCGCTTGAAACATATATCCTTTCCATTATTTACATAGTTCATTTTTGTAATTTTATACCCCTTTGTTAGATTTAATGATATCAGATACCACCACTCTCTAAATTTTCATGTTGGTCTTCTGTGTCGGGGGGTTATTTATCATTGTTTTATCTTTAAAGAAATTAGAGGATGACACGAACATTATTGAAACCATTATTAGGAAAATTTTCATGTGTTTTTATCGGCTTCCATTGTGAATTTATTCGAAACATAAATTTTTTGCCTAATTTCTACAAATAATAAGGGGAGCAGCCAGTTTTATCGAATTATTGTTCATAGAATGAGTTTCTTTTCAGACAAAATTTAATAATAATAATAATAATAATAATAATAAATGTCTTTATTTCTCGATATTTCTTCTAAAAATATTACTACAGTCAAGAAATGCATTCACCTAAGACAGTAAATGCCTTTGGGATTTCTTTCGTAATTCGGAAATCTTGGCAATATATAATTTCTGTTATATCAATCAGGCAGAAATAAATTGCTCATTAGCAATAGCCATTATCCTCAGTTTTCCGTAAATGGAAATGATTCAGAAGAGAGTTTGTCGATTTAGATTTTATTTCATAACATTTCGAAATATGATCATCGAAAGCACAAGACAAAAAAATCCATATCCTTCATTTATTATCCTGATTTTAGACGTACAAGTGTTTTATCGGTCTAGTCTGAGAGGTCCGAAAATTGAAATAACACACAAAAGAGGAGACAGGGTGAATGGCCTCCACTGCATCTGGCTAGAAATTGTCCAGGTGTTAGTTGAACCTAGTCCCTATGATTCTATCTAAACAGCAGTTGGCTAAATTAGATATTCACCCTCTCATATTGCTGCGGCGTTGCCGAAATTATCACGTGCTAACATCCCCCTTTCAAAAAATTGCTTGATTTTTTCATGCAGAATGCAAATTACTTTGTTGATGACAGGGATCTTTTGAAGACAGACGGAAATAGTAGGAAATTAGTAGGTGGATGGATTTCTATTGTATTTATGAATCATTTGGAAGCCGCAGCTCAGTAGGCTTCGAGAACACAAAATTGAAACCTTTTTTCGTAAGTGCAAATGTCACTCCCCCTGAAATATTCTCGTATTTCCGTAAGTGTGAATGATGGACACTTGACACTTAAAATTCTTAAGATGATACTTCATCTGGCAGTTTTCACCATATGAATATAGCTAGAAAAGTAATGCAGTTTTGTTGTGAATCAAGTTTTCTCGTAAAAAAGTTCAACTTCTTAGTTGGATTTGTAATTAAGACAAATGGGGTAACATTGTGTTCAAATAGTGTGAATAATTTGAAATAGAAAAAATCTCTTCAATCTTAATCTATATATCATCCTTTAACTGAAGGGATTCACTGTTACTTGTATTGAATGGAGGGTTTCAATCGTTTCTCCTGCCTGTCCATTCCAGTCGGGAGGTCGAATTTGAATACAAACGAGAAATTGCAATCCTTCATGGAAGGACACGCGCCAGCGAAAAAAGGATACTATTGTGATCGAAAAGGGATCAGCTGCTTCTGTTCGGAAGGGGAGCAAGGTTTCAAAATAAACGCTGTGGTTTTTCTGAATTCAGTACCGGTTTTATTTTTTAAGTGTGTTCTGCACTGTGCTTCCATGATTATGTACGATATCGGAATGATAATCCTGTGTCAATTTATTTAATATTTACGCGTTTTTTCTCAGAACGAGATCTATGTGTATCTATCTGAACATGAAAGTTTCTTTTTTCTCGTGTTCATTTTCATTGATGATTCATCATCTATCTATCTATTATTTCTAATAATAACCCTTCGGTATCGAGAAAAAGTCAACCCGCCGAAACGAAAAAAAAAGTGCCTTCTGCTTCCGGACTATTCCTCCCAAACGGCTAGAGGTAACTCGATGAAATTCAGTACGAAAATTGCGACGTTCGTTCTAGATTTGGGCTCCGACAGACTCATTTTCATGGTTTAAATATACAGGTTGTGTTAGGTACCTATGGCAAAATTTCAGTCGTTTGCAACAAAAAAGTTCCTATACAGTATAGTCCAATTATCCTTCTGTTTGAAAGTTATTCCAAATTCTAATATTTTATAACATTTCACAATATTTTCACTCAAACAGGGCATATCTTGAAAACCATAATCCTAATCGGAAATCCTTTCTGCGGTGTAAGATAAATTTTGATCAAGATGATAGTCTTCATGTTATGCTATGTTGTTGGTGGAAAAATTGTAAAACATTGCAATATTTGAATCTGGAATGACTTCACAACGGTAAAGAATGGACCATATTCTAAAGGACCTTTTTTGTTGCCTGTAGATTCACTCTGTGAAATTTGGCCAGAGATAATTTATACACATATTTTCCGGATAAAACGTATAATAATTTAACCCCATGTATCATCATCACAGAACTTTATACCAGAGTTTGCCATGACGTTCCCGGTTCCGACTCCTGCTACCGCAAGCCGCTTTCTCCCGAC
Source organism: Coccinella septempunctata (assembly GCF_907165205.1). Taxonomy (NCBI): domain Eukaryota; kingdom Metazoa; phylum Arthropoda; class Insecta; order Coleoptera; family Coccinellidae; genus Coccinella; species Coccinella septempunctata. Next base: position 851,554 of record NC_058198.1, read on the forward strand.
AATTGACGGATGTGGAAATTTGCCTGATCGCGACCCCAGCTCGAGTATTTACGTCGACCCGACGCGACTGGGTCTCGGTCTACTCGTGTTTGTGTTTCAGAGATGCGTAATTTAATATAACGATCGAGTATGTAGCGTTAGTAGTGGACTAGAACTTGATACTGACGGTGCGTGCCGGTGTTTTTTTCTTTTCTTTTTATTTTCATTTTGTTTAGTTTATTTTTTCAGTTCGTTCTTTATATTGCTTCATTCCTTGTGTTGTATCATATGGTTCATTTATGTCAAATTTTGGGTAAGTGTTTACATCCTTATCCTCCATATTATTTTTCTATGTTTTCTATGGAACTAAATATTTCTAAAACTCGTGTAGTCCAAAAAAAGTTGAGCTGATTACTAACTTTATTGCTCAACTCCTGCGTGACAATAGTTTTCCGTATATACGACTAGTAAATGTTTTGGTCAACGTTAAATAAATACAAATGCAATCTTTTTATTGCTTTAGATCAAAAATAGGTTCCGAATGATCCTTATTTTCGAATAAAGCTTCATATTCAACATAAATTATTTGATATGTGGTGAATCAGACATTGAATAAAGAATGAATTCATTATTCAATGGTATCAGATGTTAACCTGTACTTCATTTTGTGTTGTAAACATACGAAGCGTCTAAGTTTTGAAAGTCGACTTCCTGATTTTCCTATACATAATTTGAGCAGTCAGTATATTTTTAGACTATATAGGGCGTTAGAACAGTGCCGGTGATGTTTTCTTCAGAAATAGAGTGTGTATACTTTGACCTGAAATGAGGATGATACAATAGTAGGTATAACCTATCATACACAGTTTTCGTATTTTCCGTAGTTTACCTATCTCACAAAACTTTATTATCGTATTGATGTGTACTAAACACTGAGATATTATCAGGTTGGTCGTATTAACTTTTAGGGTATTGATTCTTCCCCTACAATCTCCAACATTCCACATTTCGGGATACAAAATTCGGTATATGATTTCAAATAGAACATAGATCCACCAAACCAAAGGTATAATCGGTTTCAATCTATCTTGATCGATTTCAAACAATGACGGACGCTATTAATGAAATTACTACTTTCGTAATTATTTCATTTTTTAGAATTCCGAAAATTTTCATACATATTTTTATATAAGGGGCCAAGGAAATGGTTGGAATATATTGAAATCTCTTCTTTATTTCATTGGATAACATTACATTCGGGAATCGAAGGAACTATTCGATATTTGGAAATCTGATCCTGAAGTTGAACCAACTTCCAAAATAAACTAGATCTGCACTCACTCTGTAGTTCACTAATCATCATTGCCAGTGATGTTTCATCTCTTCACTGTTTTTGCATTGCATTGTAATTTTCTACATAAAATGATACTAGGAAAGGAACTTTGAATTTTGGCGTACCAATGAAAATTACCCAACAAATTAAATTAGCCGGATATTCTCGGATAGGCAAATTTCACGATTTACTTCTTGCAGAATACAATAATAAAAGGCGAGATAAAAGGCCAATCCCCAACCTTGTTTCCTTTCTTGGCTCCAAAGTATGAGTTATTTATGAGTATGAGTGTTTACGGAAGTAACAATTTCTGAATTTCTTCATTTCGATAAAAAAAATTCTGTTATAATTCTCGAAATAATGTTTGTTACCTGAAATCTTTTTCCTTCTTCTAAATTTGAATTTTATCAGAATTGATTTCGTCTGCCTTGTCTCCGCAGTATTTAGTGGAATTGTATGATTAGCCCCATTAGGATAATTGTATATATTTGAAGAATAATCTTCAATCAAATATTTTTCGTGTTCCGTAAAGAATTGAAGAATCAGTAAAAAGGCGATAGCTGAAGCACAGCTTGAGATAAGGAACGATTTCACTATTATATCTATCTATCGATGGAAATGAGGAAGTGAAATTGCCCAAATACTCTTTCTTCACTCGATATATGCAGAAGCTTATTTTTTATCATATCAGTAGTTTCACCTGTTCTTTGACACGATAAGACAAAGCAAATGTAATTAGGAAATTAAAATTATCTTGGTGGAATAGTACATAAAAAGCATTACTTAAGTTAAGTTACTTTTCATATTATATTAACTCATTTTACTCAGAAGGTCTCAGAGCATTTAGGAAATGACTAGTTGGAAAAGGTGGGAAGAAGCTGATTAGCAAGAGGCTTTTATTTAATGATATTGACGAAGAATGTAACTACCGAATCATTGAACTAAAGACACCCTACCCCAATCAATAGATGCTTTATGAATTAACCCATGGAAATGGACCTAAAATGACTATATATTGTTTTCTTATTTTGCCTCACACTGTTCAATATTTATCGACAGGTATATCAGTACGTCGCAAAGTCAATATTCACTTTCATTTTTCCCCTATTGCATTAACTATTTATATGTTAGCATCTATCTATGATATGAATAACTAATCATGAAGGAAGAATGTTCATAACTATTAACATTGAAAGGTTTCGGTTGTGATTAAACGTATACATTATTGGCACAAATTATTTTGTTGGATTCCGAACAGTGCTTTAAATATTACCGCACTATCGTGGCTAATATTAATTAATCTTTCAGATTTATAATTATTGGCCGTGGCTTTTGTACTATAACACGTGCATTGAACATACAATATTTTGTACACTGTATGCTCAGCAGTTTTATCGCACCTGATAAGTGACCATACACTTATCTTCGGCCGTACCATTGAAATGAATAAGAAATTATTCATTTTAGTATCATTTTCACGACCTTCACGTTGCAATGGTATTTTCAGCAACAGAATGTTTCTATATATCCAGTTTCTCAATTATTTTTCATGCAATTTTTTACACACGGATGGGGTGGTATGGCGAAACGGTGTTCTAGCTAGGGCATGGTACTAGGGTACCATGCAAGTATGAATACAGTACAGTTAGGTATCACCTTTGTGTCTGTACATTCAGCCAAGTCCATTGTCTAGACATTCTAGCCAGTACATCTAATCAAAGCCATTTCTTTTAAAATGGGGGTCTTTCCTAGTTTGTGAGGAAGAACCAGGCAAGTGGTCCGACATTTATTTCAGTAGTTTGAGATATTTCCATGATGACAATTTTGCCATTTCTTTCTAAAGGTCGTTTTATTCGAACTAAAGTTTTCCAATTTTTTCCTCGTGTCGTTCTGGTATTGCTATAAATCAATTATATCCTCGAACATCTCGCTCATTATGCACGTTGCACAAAACTTGGCTGTTTTCCAACTCCAAGCCTTCAGGTTTCGAAGTATTGATGAATGAAGTGTTACATAGTTTTGTTGAACTTCCTGTTCTAGCATCGAAAATCATTTTCAGAATGTCATTTTTGGGATGCCTTTTCCGATATATTATGTGAAGTGAAATGATTAAATTGATCCTTTGTTCTGCGTTGGGATAAAACATGCACGTAATGCGATATTATCATCAAATAAACTGGACTTGAATGAATTTTAAAACACGATTAATTATTCGAAAGGATCCCGTTTATTCGTTATTGGCCGGGAAATTTTGCATATTCTTTACTTTTGAATGTGAACTTTTTGCAGGCAATTTTTTCCGTTTTGCGAAACTGAGTTTGAGAACACTTGGATAAAGGTATGGTTTCCTCTGCATTCAGAATGAATGGTTAATTGAATCCAAGGTTGGCGAATTTGTTTTTGACGGAAACAACTATTCTTACTGGTTTTTCAAACTGATCATGATGATGAATGTTCCAAGAGATATTCCATTTTTGTATATCAACATCAACCCAATTTTCAACATGTTTGAATGAATGAGATGTGTAATAAGGATCCATTAGAAAACCAAAACCCAGATAAAACAGGATTACCTACTTCTAAAAAACTTATTATTATTTTTTGGAAATGAAGGCGTCATTTTATTGTTCGAGCTGCTTTCATCTGGAAAATTCAATTCCACAGGATTTGCCCAATTTCAAAGTGGAATATTTTCGAATTGTTTTAACAGTGTTGTTTTTTGTTCCAGGTTATTTTCTGTAATCAAAGCGAACAAGTCGTGATTAAATTAAACAAGAGAAACGAAAGCTTTAAAAAAACCTGATTTTTATATACAAACGAAGAATAAAGGAAGAACCATAAATTTAGAATTTTGAAAGAAGTATACACAGAAAGCTCGCTTCATTGGATATAAAGAAGGGGAGTTTTAACGAAAGGAACGAAGGCAGCCAACTTCTGAGGTGTACTTATTTAAAAGTGCGACTGTTTAAATAAATTAGTGCAAAATGATGTCAAACGGCTTGGATTCCAACGTGGTTGGTCAACAAAATGGTGGCAATGTTAATCAAGTCGGAAGTCAAGAAGAATCTAAAACCAATCTTATAGTCAACTACCTTCCGCAAACCATGACACAAGAAGAAATCAGATCGTTATTCGCAAGTATAGGAGAAGTAGAAAGCTGTAAATTGATTAGGGACAAAGTTACTGGTGAGTGTTTTTTTTTCTAGGTACCTCAACTCAACCTCAACATATATTATAACATAGCATCTTTCATTTGAATATCTGAGTGAGAGACAGATTTTGCTGAGAGTTCTATCTTACTTTTGATGTCAAACAAAGAAGTCTCACAAAAAATATAGATTCTCCAGGAATCACATTAGGGTGCACACACGGCGATGACAAAACAAACGTGAATAATGCATTATAATGATCATCTAGTTAATACATGTTATGTTATCCATCCGATGTCTTTTCTCAATCGGTCAGCAATTTTACTTTTTTTTATTTATACTTCTTTCGATGGAATTCTGAATATTTTCATTAAATCACTTGAGAACATTCCTAAAGGGTCGATAGGACGAAACTATTGTTTTTTTTTTGTAGCAATTGGCAATAGAAATTCATAGTAAGTTACTTTCTGATAGAAGTCGCAAAATCCATAGAGAAAACATTTTTGGCAGACGATCAGTATACATTATAATGTCTATAAATAAAAACGTTTCGATTTATTTCGCCTCAGGAACAGCAGTCTAGGAAATGTGAACTTAGAACTAGAAATACCTGATCAGTAATGCTCGTTCGAATTGTTACCATTTCTTATTTTTCGCTCTATAAAATATGAAACTTTGAGACGGAATCGACTTGGCGTGGGAGCTTTGGAGGTTAATTTTTTTCGGAAAATACAGAGATAGAAATCACAAATTCAATTCTTTTTGTCTTTTCTGCCAATGCTTTTCCCTAATTCGAATGATCGCCGATTACTATAATTTATTCAAATCGACGTTGAGTTAAATGGATCGAGAATTTATTTATCAGGATCTTTATAACCACATATGATTTGAAATGTTTCAATTCTTCCTATTATTTCCGGACACATTGATCTTTATACATGATCCACTGGTTTTCGTAACTTGAAACCTGTCTGAAGTTACGACCTGTACTTTGCAGGACAATCACTTGGTTATGGATTTGTGAATTACCATAGACCTGAAGATGCAGAAAAAGCTATCAATACCCTGAACGGTTTGAGATTGCAAAACAAAACCATCAAGGCAAGTACCGCCATATTACTTTTTTTTAAAATTATTTATGTAAGTCTGTTCAAGCATAATGCAATACGAGAGTACCTTGTATAGACTTCTATTTTATTATTACTTATTGTTTTATTTTTCAAGACACTGATTTTCATTACTTACTGATAATTTATGGATTATGAATATTTTGTAATATGAATTGAATATTTTTTAATTCTTATCACCTTTGTTTAGTGTTTATTCCGTTGGTTATATAATTTGTTATTATTTTGACAAAATGGCGGTCAACTGAGCCATAATACCGGTAAATGTTCTGATTGCGTATTGAAGTTTATATATTATATTCCCCCGATTAATTCTGTCAGGTTTGTTTGAACGTCGGTGAAATCTGTACAGACTTGACAATCGATCTTTTTATTTCTTTCTTATAATTCGTCCCCCACTTATAAAAAAGTTACATGTCCTGACTGCCTGATTTCACTCATTGTTGCGAGGATTGCCTGAACCAAATTATTTGCGGAAAACCAATTTTTTGAAATGAAACCTTGATGATGAATTGTTCGTCGAAGGCATTCTATAAAAATTTCATGTTGGATCTTCTTGACAATAAATTTATGAATATGCATAACGACACATAGATACTCTTTTGCGTTGGGAAAGCAAGTTTAGCCAAATTTAGAATGATGAATATCAATAAATAATGCCTTTCTCTATTTCATAGACCGATATTCACTCATTAGTTCAGAGATGAAGTAATGAACCTTTTCGTTGGTCATAAAAATCAACGGTAAAGGGCATCTTATAATAACAACGTATTTCGTTAATATTTAATAGAATTGTGGTATATTTATTCTTCATATATTTTCCCGCACTAACTATTTTTCAACATCATCTCAATTTACGCTCTTCTCCAAGACACTTCAGGTTTTTCATTGTTATATGTATAAATTAGTTTTCTTCTCATTTCAAAGTGACTTAGCATTGTACTTACTCAAGCCTTCAAAAGATTTTGATTACGTATAAACCATGGATCTTCGAATTTCTGAACCTGGCGAAGACAGGCGGCTGTAATTTGATTATATACGTATTTCGATCTTGTTTTGGATTTATATATGGGTTATAGCCCTCCTGCTAACGTCAGTTTCGTTTCTAGGTTTCCTTTGCAAGGCCCAGTTCGGAAGCAATCAAAGGTGCAAATTTGTATGTATCAGGTCTGCCAAAGAATATGACCCAGCAAGATCTAGAAACTTTGTTCAGCCCTTATGGTCGCATAATCACTTCTCGTATATTGTGTGATAATATCACTGGTAAGAATCTATGTTACCACTTGAAGCTATACATAAAGAGCTGAGGCTAAACTTTTGGGTAATAAAGTTTCTCAGTCTTTAACGAATCAAAAACTTATTCAATAATTCAAGGTGCAATTTATTGCTCAAAATTTGAGCCTCAAGATTTTCACTTCCAAGTAACATACATACAGTAAACATAACATTGTCCAGTCTCACAAGTAAATTAATTTCTTGTTTTATATTTTTCTACATGCATAGTTTTAATTTGATGTTGTTCTTATTATTGCAAATTTAAATAGCGACTCTGAACACTAGGTGTGTTTTTTTTCACCAAGGTATTTGGAGTCGTTTCATTTTTTTGTCAACTGTACCTATATTTTTCGTTTTTTCTTCTTTTTCCTAGTACGTCAGTTTGTCATGGGGGACGGAGAAAATTTGCCTGGTACGTACCCATAATTCTACAATTTAATTAACACATTTACTTAAAATTCAACACCACTCATTTTCACCAATCACTCTGGTTGTTCTGTTTTGGAAGCTAAATTCGTAAGGCCAGTTCAGTATTTCTCAAGAAAGTTCCTTTATTGTGGAGAAAATCAAATGGTGACATTTTGTAATATTCATTTATATTTTTCACCGAAAATTTGATTGAAATAGCCATAATAGTTATGAAAGTATATATTTTTAACGTATAAATTTCCCATTCACTACTTTTAATAATCGGTTATTAATGGATGAATGTAAAAGACAAATTTGGAGCCTACTTTTGCTTTCCAAGGAATCGAAAGTGAAACAACCTTGATAAAAAATTGTGGGCTAATAATATTTCGGTCATAAATTTGAAATCCCAAAATTAAGATATGTACTCTAATAAGAAGGTATCAGAATGAATGGAGATTTTTTTGGACATTTGTGTAGATATGTATTGACCTTTAGCAATCTGTTGCTGAAAACTTATTTTCGTAATTTCTTTTTCGTGAAATGTCATAATTAGGATTGTTGCCATTGGATTTCTGAAAAATGTTTTCCTTCAAGCAGAACTTCTTGAGAAAAATTGGTAAAGATTGCAAGAAAACAGGCCAATAAAAAAAATTAGTTTCTGGAAAATTAATAAAAGGAAGTGTTAAGGCTGAACGCAAAATCCAGTGCATTATAAGATGTTCAGTGTCAAAATAACTTCATTTTATACTATATTCAAAATTGAAATTTTTTGACCAGCTGAACATTCGAACATTGAAATATGCACTCCTATACCCCCAATAATAAAGTGACGAAAATTTTGTTTTCGTAAGATTTTATCCTATTGTTTCTTATTGAATTTGTATATTTTATTGTCTTTTTATTTGTTTCGTTCAGTTTTACATTGGCTTTTATTAATTTAATACACGATCTGCGATTTGCATCATAGCATGTCATTTTCATTTGCTAATTTTTTTTCAGTTAAAAGAGCAGAGCAATCACCTTACATTCCTACACATACATTAAAAGTTTCAAACTAGACATTTGAAAGCTTGTATTAGCTCAATTGAGAATAAAATGTTCAAATATACATTAAATGTAGATTGGGGCGACAAGTCCTGTGTAGTTTGCTCATTGTCTTGATAAAATATATTTATTCTCAGTTATTTTGTGGTGGCAGAGAGATGGAAAATCTCTTCTGGAAAAATGTAGCCTTGTTTTTCTACATGCTTTTTGAATGCTCTACTGCTAACAGTGATCACTACCATGATTTCACATTTGAAATAAGGACACTTAATTTTAGAGCATATGAGAAGCAATGGTTTTGGGGCCATTTCTAGCTCTTATTCTAATGTTTGTTTTCATCCAGGTCTTTCGAAAGGGGTTGGATTCATAAGGTTTGATCAACGTCTAGAAGCTGAACGTGCAATCCAGGAACTGAACGGTACAATACCTAAAGGTTCCACCGAACCAATAACTGTTAAATTTGCAAATAACCCTAGCAACAATAACAAATCAATTCCGCCATTAGCAGCATACCTAACTCCACAAACCACAAGACGTTTCGCCGGTCCCATCCATCATCCTACCGGACGATTCAGGTAACTGGATATTTTTTTGCATGTGACTTAGTCAACAAATTGTAATGCAATTCTTTCCTTTCTCTGTAGCCTTATTATAAACAAAGCTAAACTTCATGTGGGAATTTGATGTTACATTTAAGTTCTTAAAATTGAAAAGGTGTAGTCTAAGAAATCGTTATTGATTAGTTTGAGGAGGTTTCTATGTTGAGTCGGTTTTTTGTGGCTTTTAATGTGAAACACTTCAATAAAATGGATATCGCCTCGATAGTTTAGCGTGAATTCTAAAAAATGCACTTTTCCAACGTTTTAGATGGTTTATATTAGGATAAAGGGGAAATATTGAATGAACTTTCATGATTTTTCAAAATAGTAACATAATCTCACATTGGTCTTCGCAGATCTGAAGCTTGGTCAATAAATTGCAAGTTTACATACTGTGTGCGAAACTTACGTACAGCCTATTGATAACAGTATGTACATGTTAGAAAGTTCAATTTAATATTAAGTATACTGGGAAAAAATAGTCGCATTGAAAATCACCACCACAGCTCTTCCTTCATTTAACTGGCCTACATTGGTATTTGAATTTGTTTTTCACACAGATTTCCAGCATGTTCTTTTGTCGATGTCAATTTTTATGTCTGCAAGGGTGTTTATTTTACTGGCTTCTTAGGATAGTAGGAGTTTTAACTCGTTAGTGCTTGTTCACTGTTGGCTCAAATGGGATGGCCACTTAATTTGTTTTTCCATTCCAGATATTCTCCTTTGGCGGGTGATCTCTTAACCAATTCAATGTTGCCCGGCAATGCCATGAATGGCTCAGGGTGGTGTATTTTCGTATATAATTTAGCCCCTGAAACAGAGGAAAATGTCCTCTGGCAATTATTTGGCCCATTCGGAGCCGTACAAAGCGTAAAAGTCATCCGCGATTTACAAACCAACAAATGTAAAGGATTCGGCTTTGTTACAATGACAAACTACGATGAAGCAGTAGTTGCCATTCAGTCGTTGAATGGATACACGCTTGGTAACCGTGTGTTACAGGTTAGCTTCAAAACGAACAAGACCAAGACAACATAGATTGGCCAATAAAGAAATGTCAGGCCGTCTCCAATGCGTTTTTAATCGTTGCGTATTCTCGAGAAAACCCATTAACTTGAGTTGTCCAGTGCTAAAATCTATGCGACAATTATAGCTCAGCTGTTTATTGATATCCTAGCATGTTTTACTGTTGCAGCTAGAATGTTATTGAAAAATTGTGATCATGTTTCCAATGGGGACTTGGATGTCACTCTTAGACCCCAGGCATTCTCATATTTTTTAGCATTTGATCAAATGTTCAACTCGGATTTGATATGTACAGTTTAATCCGAGCATTTCTAGTTTTTCAGATCGGCACAAAAAAAATGAAATGTCATAAATAGTAAATATAATTAAAACGAGAAAGCGCGACGATCTCCAACGCATCCCTACTCTTAAGTTAAGTACTTACCTACGAAACTAGTCAAAAGTGCATTCGCATTTCCTATAGCAAAACGTTATTAGATCTGATTTGTAATCATTGTGCCATCACCATTCGATTTTTGTCATTTTTCGAAAACTACCCAAAGAAAACTAAGTATTATTATATACATATAAACATTTAATTATTCGTATAGTATTTATTATTATAACTGCACTCTGTGTAAGATCATGGTGTATTACTTATAATCAGTTTAGTATAATTTATGTATTTATATGTAGTGAATTGTGGAATTTAACGAGTATTTACAAAATGAGCTAGTCGTAGTGTGACTTCATGCTGAACCCTCAAATGTTCTATTCTTTATCAAGCTTGATGGGCTGAGCCATGTTGTCACTCAAGTCTTATTGTGTTCGCTTTGTGGACGGACATTGTAACACAATGGATTCCATATCTGTCATATTACCACGGAATGTGTTAGGAAAATACTCAGGTCGATTTAAAATTTTGAAAACTTAACATTTATTTCAAGAAATAATGAAATACTAATGTGATTTGAAATTGCCAATGTTTCAAACTACCAAAGATTATAGTCAGTCCATGATAAGGGAAAATATATATATATATATATATATAGATTAATATATATACATATATGAATAAATATATATTTATATTTGATACTACGGATTATTTTTCATAGATCGCGATGCTGGTATTGCTACCCAATGCAGGGCTATTTTTTTTTAATAAAGCAGGATCTCTGAAATTTCATCCTAGATGTCAATTCTTTAAATCAGAGAAAAATGAACCGGAGTTGAAATATTCTCACTCAAAAACAGATCAATCGAAATAATCCTTATGTTACAATGAATCGTGTTTCTATTACCCTCTTAGTGTGTTTGTGATTTTTCTTGATTTCACTTGCTTATACCTGCGGTTTCGTTCGATATATGTTATGGAATAATTAACAAAGCTTCGATGAGGCCAAGGCGTATACTGAACTATTCAATTCTCATCAGGATCAGTTGAAAACTACATTATTTTTTACCAAACGTACGACCGATCATCTTTATTTATTATTTCATTTTGATTCAAAGTTTTTGTTTTATTTCGATCGTCATATCGCACTTTTTTTTAAATTTAATTTGCAGGATTTGTATTTTTTTTTTCATTATTTATTTAACTTAATAGAAACTATGTTTGGTTTATTATTTCAACTCGTAATTATTAAAGTTTTTTATGATTTGATTTTTCTTGTTTTTTCCAGTTATACCTTTAACGAAATTATTTTTCCAGGCGTTGGCTCGCAATTTGTTTATTGATATCGGCGCTATTGTGCATGCACAAATGATACGCACATTTTCCTGATCTACAGAAATTATTTTATATCAGAATCCCCTACACAGAAACGTTATAAACAAAGATTCTCTATAGATATTCTCAAACTCGTATTGGTTAATTACGCATCTTTAAAAGTATTCTCGATTTTACAATATTACAAAAAATTGGAAGAAGACCTCCCGAACTCCGAATTTTTATAATCATTTTGCAACAGCTCAATTGTGAAAGAAAATGGTGGATCGAAAGTGAAGTGATATGCGTACATAATCCTTGTATCTGAAGAAGTTAGAATGACCGTCCAATTTCTACACGATTGGACCAAGAGTTTTCCACTAACCGTTAATGTGCAACATTTGCATTGTTAGAGATTATCTCCTAACGATTAGAACTGTGATGATACAAAACCTGAACAAAAATTATCGGATATTGTGTTATTATTATCTTCAGATCATTTTCACATTATTGTTGAATGGAGATTGTTGGATTAAAATTTCTCAGTAGTATTCATAGGTTCAATACGAATCTACAGATAAGATATACAAATGCAGCTATTGTGGTGTAAAATCAATGAGGAAATGGAAAGCACAAAAAGACTACAATAAAAAAAAGAGTAAATGGTATAAACAAGGAACGAGTAGAATGAAAATTCCGCTGGAGTGAATATCTTTGATTTTTCAGTCATAAAACGTGCAATTTTGGAAAAAGTTAGCCCATATCAAAAGTTAAAGGAATATTGTGGATTCTGTTTGAAGAATAATCTTAAAAGCATCCAGAAATTGTAAAAGACACATGCAAGACACGAGAGGTCATTTCTTGACAAAGCGGAAGTCACCCATATGAACATCGTCATTTTTTGCTGTTTGATATTTATTTGTTAGGTAACAGTTTATTAAATGAATTGTTTATAATTAATGGTGGAAAGGTGAAATTGGCCTAATGGTAAAAATATAGTGTAACTCCATTTTACAGAACAACGATCTATAAAAATGATAATTATTAATTACCAAATATGTGGGCATCACTACATTGCTTGTTTTAACATCTAGGCTTCTATTTAAACTAATTAATAGCCGTTATTACGCTTTCAGATAAATGCTTTTGTCTCTTTTGATATGTATATGATATTAATTGATACAATTCAGATGTATTATAATGATTACGTACAAGTATTACGTATTTTTCGACATAAGGAATATCTCTTTGTGTATTGTGTAGATCTATAGTATAAATGTAAGATAGTTCAGTACCTATGTTACATTACAAACATATATATTTTCTTCGGTTAAATACTTTCTACATGTGTGTAGCTGTTGTGTTGCGGGCAAGGGAACTGATACTCTCAGGGAGCTCCTTCGGTTCTCCTGCTTTGGACGGTGCTATTCAGCTCAGTCCACTCCTGGTGCCCAAGAGGCCCATAGCTCAAAATATCGTTGTGACGAGATATGCATTCCATTATTTAAGGAAACTCATCAATGGCGGCATTGTATGCGCCAACCACTTTAAGATCGTGCTGGCCAAAATTGTCAGTATCCACATGGAAGTTTCACTTGTTTATCGCAGCATTATTGCATTAATCTTTTTCATATTGATCACAGATTCATATTTTCGATTCAGTTACAATCGGTAAGCACGAGTATAATCAAAGTTTTGCTTTGCTGTTGCTAAATTTTTGTTTTTTTTTTATAAATCTCACCTGCCTGTGGCTGTGACCAGAGAAATAAGAAAAAGGCAATAATGCAAATTCTTAATTCTTCATTATATAGGTGGATTTGTCATGTTTTCAAGTGGACATCCAAATTTTGGGCAGAACGTTTAATTGGATAGTGCACCGTGGTTATTATACTTTTAACTTATTAATACAAATGCAAAATGTGTATGTACAGAGGTTATATATTAGGAAGTACAGTACCTCAACTGTAATTCATGCAATAACTTATTATAAGAAATTTCTTATTAACAAAAGTCCTAGCTTTAGAATAATTGAAAAAACTTTATGGGCAAGGTTTGTACAGTGACGACCTCTGACAGTACCTTGTAGGGAAAAGAATTTCTTTGGATTTAATGCCACCTTTTCTTCAACTCTCATTGAACAACGTGGGATATCCCCTTTTCACAAAGCTCTTGCATTATCAAGAAATATGACAATAGAAATTTTGTTTCTTGCCTATTGTAGAAATGTTTGAACCATATCGGATATATTACTTTTTTTAAGCTATTCTAATTGAAATGGGATATCTCACAAATTATGGCAGTGAATAGGAAACTAAGTCAAAGTAGACAGTTGCACATATCTCCGTATCGTTAACTCGTGTTTTGAACCTCTTAAAGCAGTTACCATATCAGCTTATGCTTCTTAGGTGATGTTCAAGGCGCGAGCGGTATATTCAATCGAGGAAACTGAACTGAATAATAATGTTTGAAATTTTTTTGCTATTGCAGTTATGCACCCATTGTCGATATTATCATGCATAAATCATGTTTGGCTGAATTAATGATCAACACACAAAAAGCAAAGTTCAATTTCCTACCAGCATTAGATAAAGTTATTATTTGTAAAATATGTGCTTGCACGATATTCACTTCATTAAAGCTAGGTAATATAAATAATGAGTGTATGATATTCAAAACTTCGTTACGGTTTTTTTTTTGTCAGTGATTGAGCCCCAGTGTTGTTAAAATAATGTCCATGTGTTGAAGTGAAATTGATCAGTTTTTACAGTTACGGGTGTAGCGATGCTTATGATTTAAGTATATATGTATCTGATAGTAGACTGATCACATTATTTAGTTCAGATTCTTGAGTTTCATGTGAAAGATGTCTGCTCTAGTTTGGAAAGGCTGTGTAAGCTGGATATCAGCTTGTTGGATTGTGAAGATCGGTTACTGTTCTGTTAACGAGTTCATTTAATCTAGAAGCTAGAAACTGGTACATACCGATAAACTGGTGTAAAGCTCCTATTCAGGTAGACCCCAAAGTTCATTCTGTAATTTAATCAGGTGAAAAGTCTGCTCAAGAATACTTTTCTACTCCGAATCACAAGAATTGTACATAATGGAAATATTTCATAAAATCTCAAATATTAATTTTTTCCAAAAAAAAAAAATCCTTGTTTGCCCCAAGTTGAACAAAATTGCAGCAAATTGTTCCCTGAGGATTAAAGAAGCAAGTCACTTTTCAGAACACCAAAAATAATCTTCATGGATTCTGCAGGCGCAATGATTCAAAAATTCAACTATATTATGAGCAATTTTCTATAAAAAATTCAAATTCAGATTTACTTTATTGTGGATGGATAGTGAACGTTGGAGTTTACTGTGGATGGTTACCAGTTAAGCTCTAGAGGTTAAAGTCTTGGCTCAGTCAAGAAAAATAACCCTAGAAACTAGCCAATTTTTAAATGCAACAATCAATAACCAATGGTCTTGTTGCGAAAACCTAGAACGAATAACAAGATACTGTTGTGTATTCCAGGCTAAAAGTCGATGTAATGCAATATTTGTACTTTTCCATGTTGAAAACTCGATAATAATAAAGTATAAAAGCTACGTTTACATTGAGTTGGAGTCAACAAAACCCAAGCCAACTTTTCGAATCCTTCCCTAATAATACTGGGTTCCATCGCATTTGCTCCAGATTATTTCATTGTCCACTTTTTTATATGGGATTCTGAATTTCAAGGTTTTTCCTGGGTGTCAAAGGACTGTCTGCATAGAATTTCTTTTCATATTATTGGAATTAGCTTCTTCGATCAATATCTATTCCTTTTCTGATAAAATCTGATGTGGTAAGTATACTGTTTTATTGTTGCATGATGAGGAAAAAATATGTTTGTTCATTTATTCTTCACAATGTTACCCATTTAGTTCTCATATATCTAGGTCTTCTCGCGAAAAACACCGCGATTCACAATTAGAAATTCTTTTATTATGAATAAATATACATGCTTTTTATGATTAAATGTACAAATATATCTACAGAGCTTTCATATTCGTGTTTTGGTACACAAAACAGGTATTCCTTTCCTTTATGGAGTTCTATTTCAAAATTTCGAAATATTTATTATTTCTACTGTTTCAGCTGCAGTGTGACACAATATGGATATCCAACTTAGTCATGTCTTATGTTGTCCACAATGGAACTGAAAGATATTCCACCATTCCGACAATATATTACTTTTGAAAATATCTCTTGTATTGAAGAATATTCATGCCTCAGAAGCTACGTTCACACTTAGGAATCTTTTTTCCACATTTTTTTGTTTCAATAAAACCAACAATATAATCAAATCTTTTATTTTATTCTTTTTTGTGCGGTCTAGTGTAGCATTTTGTATAATTTATATTATGATATTTCTTCAAGCAGATATGTTAATAGTGTGGGCAAAATTTCATTGGCCGACAATTTCTTGCTATTGAAAGAATGAACAACAATATGTGAAATGTAAATAACAACTATTAAATTTATTTTGAAACAAATCCATCATGTGAAGAAACTATGGATTTTATGATGAGTAATTTTTCACAATCTTGAATATTCAGAAGTATTTCAACCATGGGCAAATAGTCATGAGACAATAATACTGTGCAACAGTTTTTAAAAAAACACCTAATATCACATATTTTAGAATGAAATATTTGTCTGTGCACTTGTGTGAAACTAATAATAAGCCGTGCACAATATTTGAGCTGAATATCCACTCAGTTTTGGACCATATTCTCGAAACAGTGTGCTGATTTGTGATGCAGCTAACTCTATATTGACTGATAATGTTGAGAATAATTTCAACCAAATGTAATTTATCAATGGTTGTCCTCTGGCTTTACAGCATCATACAGTAGTGCATCTCATTGGTAAAAAATTTCTAATTGATAGTCTAGCCATCATTATATCAGAAAAAGATTAAACTACAACACTCCATCTGTTGGAATCCTGGTCAAGAGTGTATTGTTCCAAATCTTCGGGTTGTGAGTTTAAGGCAGAGTAGTCGATAGGAAACAAGGCAGATGACATTTCATTGGGTGGCGCTCCAAGTAGGTGTTGACCAGGTCCGTTGGGAAACCTACCCAACAAATAGTTTGCGAAACATAGACGATATGCTTCATACATCAGAGGATGATCTCCATTCTAGAGAAGAAAAACTCAATATTTCAGTCAATTGTAAGACCTATTCATATTTTTTTTTTTTAGGGCATTTCTTGCATGATACAAATGGCCTCTCATTCTATTTAGATAAGTATTGGTGATAAGTGCTTGTATCCGTATTCTTCTGTAAAGGTGAGTTTTCAATAAGCAAGCAAATTTTGAACTACTGTACATTATATTTCAGCTACTCACAGAAGTCATCGCTCGATATGAGATGTCCAGAATTCTACCAACTTCAAGAGTATTCAAACATAAAACTGAAGAATAAAATGAGCCCAGTTCATCTCTAGTAACTATGCCACTACCTAAAAAAGTTGAATGAAAAATTGAATTATTTTCAAAAAAATTTTACTAACCGCTCCTGTTCATGACTTGAAACAGAACTTTTGAGAATACTTGTAACCACACAGGAAAGTCGTTGAGATTTTTAGATCCGCAAATCAATTCACCCCATTTTTGAAGCCATCCTTCTTTCGTTAAATAGATTTCATTATTTAACTGAAAACCTTAAAACAAGATTAATGAATCTTACTTCTCAAATTTTTCAGATAAGATGAACTACTTCAGACAATAAACATATATGAATATATAAACTGTACTGTTCCACTGGAAACCCTGGTTACCTTATAGGAGAAGGATTTGTGAATTAAAGTTGAATCAATGCTATTAAATTTTTTGATATATTGATCGATTATACTAAATGTGTATCTGTTGCAATATGAAACACATAGGAGAAATATTACAATTAGGCACACAAAGGTTGGGTGAAAATACGGAAATTGAATTTAAGATAATGCTATTTGGATGCTTGGGTATTAGTTTCTATTCAAAAGGTTAATAATTGTAGGGAAATGAGTGCTTATCAAAATACTTAGTAATTTACCCCATCTTTCATTTGAGATATCAACTAAGAAAGTCTCAATGAAACCACGTTCTACTTCTCTAAGTGTATTGAACTCCGCTGAATTCATTGACCAGTCAGCGAAATGCCTGAATCTCTATTTCCAGGAAAGCATGAAAGAAGATATTGATTGGTGAAAAAGAATACATTTCAATATGTTTGGGATGAGAGAGAATTATACATACTCTGATTGCTCTTCGTAGGAAATTAACATTGATCTATTGAAACTTACTTCAATAAGAGTTTCGAAATCTTGCTTCCAAATGAGATCATCTCTGTCCCGATCCAACAAGGTAGAAAAGAAATGAGAAAATTTATTGTTCTGTGTCGGTGTTAACTGATAGCTGCTATCCTTCTCTGCTACCTCTGTAGAATCAATACTATACCGGTCTACCCAAGTAGCTAAAAACCAGTAATTTGTAGCCCTTTCGAAATGATAAGCATTATGCATAACTTACTCCAAACATGTACGCTCCAACCACTGTCTGTGTGAACTTTTTCTGGTCCTCCATTTTCAAGAGCTTTTAATGGCTCGGTCTCGATCTCAGGCAAAGTTCTCCATCGTTTAAGGAGGTCTTTCGTTTTATCTTTGGTCTTATCACAAGCATGTTTCCAATTGGATATGATTTTATTAGGCACTTTTGAAGTACTATCTATGGAGCCTCTTTGATTATCATGTTCTTCCTTTGCATGATTTACATTCCTCTCAACTCTAAGACTTGCACTGCTTCTACACTTGTCCAAGCTTCTAATATTAGGTGCTACTCCACCATGGAATTCTATACTACCTTTACTAGACCTGCTATGGACATCTGTAGGAGAATTTTCCATTCCTTCTCTGTTATCATTCATAAAATTATAGCTGTATATTGATTAACAAATTTTTTACCAAGATTGAAACTTTAAGCTTCATTGATATGAAAGGTGAAAATTCTTGGTGGTCCTCTAGAAGATTCTTCTTGGTCCTTTTCTACCAATAAGGAAACCCCTACCTCAGACCCCTCTTGTTACTACCCTTCATCTTGGTTATAAAATCTAGTGCTTTGAGATTTTCCCCATTTATCAATGCAATGTTGCCAATCAAGCCTTCACTTGAACTGCCAGATTAACTTAAAATCTTATAAGGAAAGTTTTCAAGGTAAAAGTGAAATAACAGAGCAATTATAATTCACCATTATTTATTGCCTACCATAGAAAATGTCTAAAAATATTAAAGCTTAAGAGAAATATGATTTTAATAGATTGTTACATGTACACCAGATTATGGAAAACTTTCCAAAATTATAAAATCTTGGATACATATTTTAAATTGGAATAATTGAACATCTAGCAAATTATGTATCAAGTCCAGTTGAGTTATTATCACTAACTTCATGCAAATATTCCTCATTGTTACGAAAACATCAAGCTTGAAGTATCGAGAAGAACTTGCTGCTTGCAGCTCTGCTTAAACTGAACAACTTAAAGCAACATTGAGAAAATCTTCAAATTGGATTGTAATTTGTCCCTGTTGATTTAAATCACGTGATCTAAATGCTTCAGTAAAACGTTGTATCTGCACACACACAACAATGAATTGATCAACTGACATTCTGTTGTGGGTTTTAGGATCGCTTCGTTCAATGAGGAATCTGATGAATTGCGGTGTAAATCGGAATCCCATCTGTTGGAAGGCTGTAAAAAAAATGTAATTATATCATTGAATTGGTGGTGCGAAAACTAGATAAAAAATTGCTGTATGTATAAATGTTAAGATGAATAATATATAATATTGAGACCTATAATCTTGAGTTGAGTTGAATGTTGATGACCAAAAAATCGTGAACTATTTAGGAGAATATCATTTACCTAGGCAACAAGAGAAATGATGTTTTATTGGTACGATCATGTAATATTTTACCAGAAATAATAATTCAATAGATATCACCTTGAGTAAGTTCAGCTTCCTCAATATTCCCAGATTGATCTCTATCATAATTTCTGAAAACGCTTAGCCATTGGGTGATATATATATAGAGCTGGGAAAATTCAGTGATATCAATAGAGCCACTTTTGTCTCTATCAAACATTCCAATCATTAATCGACATGCTGTTTCAGAAAAGTTTTGTCCTTGAGCATTCACAAGAGCCGATTGCAATTCTTGCCAGTTAATTTTTCCAGAATGATCTCTATCTACTGCTTGAAACCACTGTTGAACTTGGGGACTTATCCCTGGTTGAGGGCTTGTAGCAGTTCCATAAACTTGGGGAACTGCAGCATAGGTGAAGGGTTGTTCAGTAGGTAGAGCTGGAAAGGTATCTGTGTTTACTTGGACAGGAAAACCCCCTGCACCAGGATTCTAAAAATTATTTTCAGGTTAGTACTGGTAGATTTAATTTTTTTTTGATATCAGTGTTTAATACATAAAATGATTATCGACTCACAAACATGGTTTCAAATGCAAAATTTTAATGGGAATTTTCATTGAATTGATGATGCATTGGTGTAGGTGGTGTAGTTTGTCTATGGGTGGTGTGATCTAATATCAATATGTTGAGTTCCTTTTTCATTTATGTGTTGTCTCTTATTTATGTCATTCGCGGTTGGAACATGTCCCCCTTCTGCCAGTTTAGCCACTATAGGAGAACAAAAATACAGTCAGAGACATCTGAATACAGTTGTTTAACTGGTCTTTGGTTTAACACCCTACACCCACAGAACACTACAACCTACTACTTGCTACTACCTACACCCAACCAAAGATTATCTCTTTGATCAAACTGCGTCACTATCATTAATGTGGATTGTTGCTCACTACCTCGCTCTTCTGATATTGTTTGTCAATAAAATGTTTTCTCCTGACAAACCTCTGCTTCGTTATCTTCATCACTAACATGATATATTAATTCAATCTCACTTACTATAATTGCTTTCACGGCATGATCAAATAGTAGCAATTGCCTTTGATGAAGCAGATCTTCGAAGACGTTATTGAAAATTGGAATGTACCTCAATGGATATTAGGTATATTGCTGTCGTTTTGATCGTAGTATTCACTGTGACTTCCTCTGAGAAGTACGATGGTCATTGTGGCTTTTATTATGGAAAAATATGTAAGAAATACATTGATGACCATAAAATGGTCTATTACAACACTTCCATGTACAATGAAGAAATTACTGTTGGACTTTGGGATGAAATGATAATAACGTTCAAAGAACCTTGCCGAAGTGCGGCAGAGGTGAGAGTTGAATATGAATGTTGTATCAAAATTCTCTCACATAATTGTATTGCAGGTCTTCATCTGTGCGTATGCATTCCCAGAATGTGGCATTTCAAAACCTCTTCCATTATGTTACGAAGATTGTATTGCTGTAAAGAAACTATTCTGTTACAAAGAATGGGCAATAATTGAGGATAAGAAGGAAAAAGGAGTATTTTTCCAGTCCAGAGGACACTTTAGATTACCAGACTGCCAAAAATTGCCAAAATATAGAGTTATGAACGATACCAAAACTTGTGCTTACACAGGTCTTATCGAAATGAAAAAGGATGAAATTACTTGTGAGTAAATGTACGAATTCATTCTTTTGAACATCCATTCATAATATTTTTCAGATGATTGTGTAAAAGGAAGGGGTCGTTTTTATCAAGGGAAAGTGAATGTTACTGAGAGTGGAGTATTTTGTCAAAGATGGGATTCCCAGGTTCCTCATTCCCACATATCTCCTCCAAATGTGTTTCCAGAGATGGAAAACTCTGAAAATTACTGTAGAAATGCAGGTGGTGAAGAAGTGAGACCATGGTGTTATACTTCACACCAATTCAAAAGATGGGAGTATTGTGATATACCACGATGTCCAAACTCAGCTGCTATTGATAAAGAGGATATAAGTATAATGATGGATAACTTGACTCCAACTAAACTTATCATTATTTCTGTTAGTGGATTATTGGTTATACTGGTAATAATGCTTTTGGTCCTTCTATGCCATCGTATGCATAAACGGTTTCTTGGTTATAACCCTGCTGTGGTCACAGAAGTTAATATTGACCTCAATAAGTTACCTAGCAATATGGCTTATCACAGGCATGGGACTACACTGAATCCCAAATTGGAACGACTAGAATTTCCACGAAACGATATTATATACATAAGGGATCTGGGTCAAGGTGCATTTGGGAGAGTATTCCAAGCTAAAGCACCTGGTTTGGTATCTGGCGAAGACTTCACAGTGGTAGCAGTGAAAATGTTGAAGGATGATGCCTCAGAAGATATGCAAGATGATTTTGAAAAAGAAGCTTGTTTACTGGCTGAATTTGATCACCCTAATATAGTTAAACTTCTTGGAGTATGTGCTATGGGAAGACCAATGTGCTTATTATTCGAATATATGGGTAAAGGAGATCTGAATGAATTTTTGAGGTGAAGTTTAAGTTCAATGTAATTGTCAATGAATAATGATAGTTTCTCTCCTTTATTAGGCAGTGTTCACCAACTAAGTATATGATGAGAAATGCTGTAGATACTGAATTTGAAAACAGGGAAATATTCAAGGACAATCAGTTGTCACACTTAGATCTGCTCAACATTGCTCTTCAGATAGCATCTGGCATGGTATACCTTTCTGATAGAAAATTCGTACATCGAGATTTGGCAACAAGAAATTGTTTGATAAATGACAATATGGTGGTTAAAATTGCTGATTTCGGACTCTCACAAAAAATTTACTTACAGGTGACAACTTACTTTCATTTTTCAATTCTCAACTGGTTTGCATTCCACAAGTATTAGTATTGCTACTGGAAATATGACATTATTTCCTCAGCCATACACACAAAGTTTACTGATTTGCTAATACAAAGAAGAGAAATAGGAATGTTTTTTATTATGTTATGTTTGTAGGATTACTACAAGGGTAGTGAAAGAGATGCAATTCCAGTGCGATGGATGCCATTAGAAAGTATTTTATACAATAAGTACACACCTGAATCAGATGTATGGGCTTTTGGAGTATGCTTATGGGAAATCTTTTCTTTTGCCTTACAGCCCTATTTCGGAATGACACATGAAGAAGTGGTGAAATTCTTGAAAGCTGGAGAAGTTCTTCTTAGCCCTGAAAACACACCCACTGCTGTTTATGATGTTATGAAACAATGTTGGGCTCAGAAACCTAACGACAGACCTAGTTTCAGAGCTATACATCAGTCTCTGACTGCCATTCATACTAGCATGTTATCTCAACCATTAATGACATGAGTAATTTTTGTGATATATATAAATATATACCATTTTTTATGTGACTGAATGAAAGTATGGGTGACTAAGTGAATTGTACTGATTTTTTTTTTATATATGTGACTGAATAAACTTTTAAAATTCATTAAGTACATTTATTCTATTTTTCACAGCTACATTCAATTTTAATCGCAGGTTGCAATCAGATTCTCGTTAATTGATTTGGAAGGAATAATTCACCAGGTGCTGTTTTTGAAATACCTTGAAATTTTTTTTTTCAATGGGAATTATAATTTCAACGTTATTTATTTTCAGTTCATTGTCAGGCAACAATTTTTTCTAGTTAATTTGCTCCTGACAAATTAGTGCAAGAATTTACGCAGGAGCAAATAGTTGATTTCATTTTTAATTGATTTTGTTTCAGAGATTGGAAGTGAAAACCCTAAAAAGTTTATGAAGAAATTCTTTACAAGTTATATTTCGAAACATTGAGGATTTTATCGGCTTAGCAAGGAAAAAATGAGTATAATACATGGAAAGTTTTGTTTCTGGATATGGTTTATTCTTTTGCATAACCTGCTATTTCATTTGATTAATAAGTTCTTGCTTTCACAATTTTCATGTTTTAGATGCTGAAGCAGTTCATAAAACTTCTTTTTACAGCACAAATTTCCACTTGGGAAAGTGAATAAGGATGAAATAATGCCAAGAATCTCAAAACAAGTAAGCATTAATTCGAAATGGTAAGATTTTTATTAATCTATCACTATTGAATTCCAGGTGGGGTATGTATTTCGTCTTTTTATGACCATAATACTCCGTCAAAATTATTTATGTTAAATGTAGTCTTGAGAATGAAATAATGAGTTTTATGTCTTATCTCAAAGGAAAGAACAAGATATTGATTTGCATTCTTAGAAAAAATGTTATGAGACTGCATTTATTTTGAAGCCTAATGATGCATAAACAATATTCTCAGCTCTTATCGTTGAATTCGCCGCATTCAGTTCAACGTAAACACATTTGGTAGTAAATATAAGTCAACATCCTCTCATTCCCAGCCAACTCATTCAATAATGTTTTGTGTGGGGTCCTTTAATCAAGATGGCATAAGATACAACAATTCTTGTTTATTTTAGAAACTTATTTATTCGTCTTCAGTTTGAGACTAGGTTTAAAGTTATCGACGTTTTATTACGATTCCATTTAAGGCCTTGTTTATGCTGGCCGGTAACTTATTCCCTATCCCTAAAGTCAACTTGAAATTTGCATGTTTTTAGATGTAAAACTACCTACTGATTACTGATTACTGATTGCTGGGTGTGTTGGACGGACTAACCCAAACCTGCCACCGCGACCAACGGTCTATTGTAGCATATAAAAGATAAAGTTACGGCCAGCATTAACCCCAGCATTAACCAGCCTTAAAATCTTAAATTTTAATTTTTTTCCTACAGACCAGAAACCGTTCAGGATTAGGGATTAGCGAACAAGTTACTACCAGCATAAACCAGAAAACAATAGTGAATATCGTGATAGCCCTTATGTAACAATTTTTCACAAAATATAATAAAGCAATGGGAATAATTTCGAAAAACTATAGACAATCTATAGCCGTGAGCTAATACGTTCCCTATGTAGAAGTACTAAACGTAAATATATCTTTGAGGATTTTCTCCCTGAAAAATTAGATCCGAGAATGTATTCAATTTAATAATCGCATAACATGAAAAACAAAATTTATAACCCATAAATCGTTCCGAGAACAGGTGGTACCTGGCTGATGTATATGTCAGACAGTTTCGGTAAGGTGCTATATAGATACGGGTGAAAGTACTTGAGATAGAAAGAATCTATCCAAAGATTATAGAGAGAACTCTATAATCCCACGCGTTCATATTCCACCCACGCATGCAGATTCTACCCGCGCATCTATATTCCACCCACGCATCTACATTCCACCCACGCATGCAGATTCTACTCGCGCATCCACATTCCACCCATGCATGCAGATTCTACTCGCGCATATATATTCCACTCACGCATCCACATTCCACCCACGCATCCACATTCCACCCACGCATGCAGATTCTACTCGCGCATCAAGATTCTACCCGCGCATCTATATTCCACCCACGCATCCACATTCCACCCACGCATGCAGATTCTACTCGCGCATCAAGATTCTACCCGCGCGTCTATATCCCACTCGCGCATCTATATTCCACCCACGCATCCACATTCCACCCACGCATCCACATTCCACCCACGCATGCAGATTCTACTCGCGCATGCAGTTTCTACCCGCGCATCTATATTCCACCCACGCATCTATATTCAACCCACGCATTCATATTCCACCCACGCATCTATATTCAACCCACGCATTCATATTCCACCCACGCATGCAGATTCCACCCGTGCATCTCACCATAAGTTTTTTTTTGGAAATCCGTTTACTTGAGTTTACTTATTTGAAATTGTAATGAAATTTGGGTGAAAGATTATAGAGAGAATTTTGTAATCCTGGGATCCATCAACTTAACGCCAAAATGCCGTCATTTTGAATGCAAATACTATCGGTACTCTAAGATGGACTTGCGCGATACAGGCCGCGAGTTCTATCATCTGAGACAAGTTTGTCTCTGATCTGGGTTTAGTGGACATTTATAGACCAGAACTAGTCCCGTAACATTTGTTTCATTACACAATTTTAATATGTATATCTCCTACCTACGTTCCTAGAGATTGAACGCGTACTGAGTGGTACTTCATTCTCGCGTGCGCCTATGCCGTGACCCTTGAGGCGTTTTACTTCAGAACTTGAGATGAATGTTTACATCACAACAACCTTATAGATCCGTAGTCAAGGTCGTTTAGAAATCCAATCTAACAAGTTGCATCCGACTGGTTTTCAAAACAGTGACGATTAATTTTTGGCAATTTTAAGTGACTATGGATGTGTTTGTGTCTGAAAATGGAAAATCAACGAGATGTTAGCAATAATATCGACAGATTTTAAAACAAGTGGAAAGCTGAAGCAAGTTTGGCCGCTCCTCGACGTAAACAAGAATGAAGTTCCTAGAAATTAGCAACTGTGAGTTTTATTGAAGAATTAAGTGTTCTATATTATCAATCGATATTTTACATTTCATTTTTCATTAAGTTACATGAAAATTTTATATCTTATTTGAATAGTCGGCAATATTGATCTTCAAATATTCAAATTAATACCCATTTCTTCAGTACCGTGTCAAACTGAGCCAATCACAATCTGTAACATATTCGGATATTTATAGAGAACACAATTTTTCTCTTTTTTTCTCCAGGCCCGATAAGATAATCAAACTTGTACGATTTTTTGTTATCGAATATTTTACCAGAAAAAAACGAATGTCTTAACTATAATAAAGATTTTTTTCGGTCAAATGTGATAACATAAACAAATGAATGAGTCTGCTTGTCTCGAAACTGGAAAAATGAACTAAAAAAATTTACTGTTCAAAAATATTCGAATGCATGATTCAAATTGCGATCGGTTACTATACAACAAGTACATGAAAAGTTAATAACTCGTTTTCGAATAGATATTCTATGTGGGATTTTCTATATAAAAATTCTTCTGCTTACTGAATAGCGACAGTCGTAACGAGAGAATAAGTCTTTGAGACCGGTTAATTGAAAATCTAAGTGCCCACACAATATTTTGAAATCGTTCAGATTATCTATTGGTCAATTTAGTAAAGATTTATTGTAGTTTGTGTTAAAATATTCCTCCTTAATGATTAGTACGCATATGAAATGAAGCGCCAATAATTAGTACGCCTTTCATAAGCTTTCTAAATGCTTCTATTTCCTTTTGGATCTATCTTAAAAAATCTCATAAGAACGACAATACGGATAACACAGCTTTGCAACTTTTGCCTATGTACTTATACATATACATAGTATTTTCAGACACTTGTCTTGTTGCGATTTAGAAATTCTCACTGATTCTAGTTTTTTTTGAGATGATTTTTTCTCTTCGGTTATTGGAAGTTACATATTGCATTTCTATTATCAGGAGCTAGTTTCCGAATAATTTTTCAGAGAATGTGAATTATTTCTTCATTTATGAGTGCTTCAGTCCACATTATAATTTTTCATCTTTTGAAATTTGTGCGAATTTTATAAGATATCTATTACCACATACTACTAGCGCTACTTATTTTATTTGCGATCATAATTATCTTTTTTCCGAAGTCATAACCTGCATGGGTTGCTACGCTATTAACATTCTTTCTCTGACCGTATATTTTCAAACATACTGTACTGATTAGAAGATTGCATATTTTTGTGAAGAATACCTAAAATTTATTCGAATACAATGATTTCTCGAAAGAATGTTAAGTGTGAAAGTACCACCATTGTATAGAAGAAGGCAAAAAGTCGCTTTAGGTCAGAAAACAAAACTCATCCTAATCGTTTTCGAGCAGGTAGTCGATCTTCCGTAAATCCCTTGTAATAGGTAGGAGATGCTTTGAGAGAGAGAGAGAGAGAAAACCAGCTGAAAAATTTACAAATGTAATGGGGAAACGGTGCCTTTAAATCACTTTTTTTTTTAAAGCCTAGGAGACGCCATTCTCTGAATACTAGAATTTTCTTCCCTCGAACAATAAAAATCATTTCCCTATACTCAGGTATTGTACAGCCCTGTCAGGAAACTGGCCACTACATGTAGGGTGTTAAGTTGGAAAATATGACTCTTTGTTCGGCTATAATCTAGAATGAATGAAGATATTTCGATGTTATTCAAAACAGCCTCCACTGCCTCAAATTCAAAATACTTGGAAATCAACGGGATTTTGATTGAAGAATTTAAGAAGTCGAAACAGGTAGAGGCAATTTAAGTCATTCTTTCTTCTTCTCAAATTTTCCGTAACCCTTTACATTTTTATTTTGTGTATTTGTATTGATGATAATGGTTAAACTCGCTCAAATCTAAACCGATTTTTTATCGTACAGGAAATGGAAGAATGGCTTCAGTCTACCTATGCATCTTTATGCTATTTCAGCTCGTAAGAATAGTGCACTCATCACATCACGATTTTCGCTTCATATCTCGACAGGGTAAGTTAGAAATGTAGCAATCTACACATACACTGTGGAAATCACTTGTGGAATAATATTTTCTGTGCCTTATGTTGGAAAATTATGAAAAACGCAAATTCAATGTTGTCCTTTTGAAGCATACATTTAAAAACACAGGGTGATTCGTGCAAGACCAGCGGGATTTTTCCCCCATATATTATAAGTTTTTCGGACGGGAAACAGGAGTATTTATAATTCCTACATCAACATTTCGAGAGTGGTAAGTTGTAACCTATCGACAAGAGAACCAACGTGTTTACATAAATGGTGATGGAACAAAAACTAAGGACAAATAAAAAAAGCAGTCGGACAATCTGTAAATTCGAAGGCATTGCCCTCTTTTTCAAGTCACGACACTTTCAGTTGAAAGGGTTTACATTCATGAAAAATAAATCGTACATTGTTGCAATTTTTCAATTTAATAATGAAAATTATTAATAATCATATCATTTTTTCAATTCATTGGTGTAGGGTGTGTTTCAATATTGAAAGGCGAAAAATAATTACATAAATTTAAGTTACTTTTCGTATTTCTTCAAACATGGTTGAACTCAATTTGGATAGACATAAATGAAACGAGATACTTGAAATAATCTATTTTTTCACCTTGAGTACACCGTTTCATGAATTTTACAAGTGTAAAATAAATATTACCTGAACTCTACTTATCAGCGAGTAAATATTTTTATTTTTTTCACTATACAAGGTGGAATCAAGTTGAAGAATCATCATAAATAGATTACAAGTATAGGTTTGAGATCACGTACGCACGGAAAAAAATATACGTTCGATTTTCGTGAAAAAAGAATACTTTTTGGACATTTGGCCTATATGATAACGCTTCATTGAAATATTGAAAACATGAACAGTTCAATATCTGAGGCTCTCGTTCCTAGGAATATGAGAGCAAAAATTGTTTCCGCCCCGAGCAATTTCAGAAGGGGTACCTCTATAGAATTGATTTTATTTCCATTCCGTTGGACAGAACCACGATTCACAATCTCGGTACCAAATTGTTTCATTCTGAATATTAACTGCTTATAAAGGAATTCCTGATATGAGATTATTTTTTGTTTTAAGGATTTAATTGAGATTTCATTAGAATAAAATTCAATAATTGAATTTTTGTAGATTTGGAGCCTACGATTACAACATTTATTGATTCAGGGACCACCAATTTCTTTCAAATGTTATTTGATATCTCGAGCAATGAAGTCATCGTGAGTGCCAAGTGAGTAAATCATATGTCGTTCGATTCGTTTTCTCGCATTTTCATAGAAAAGCATTAAGTTTCAACGTAGGTAATGTTAATTAGTTTTTTTTTAGGAATTCCATATTTCGCCTGACACTTCAAGAGCTAGATTTACTGGAAAAAGAATCATGGAAAGCTTCCCCTAAAAATATCTCTCAATGTATTGCCAAAGGTCAATCGGAAAATTCTTGTCAGAACTATATTCAAATTTTGCATAAGAAAGGAAACAAGCTATTAGCTTGTGGAACCCATGCTTTCCTTCCACAGTGTACTTGGAGAAAGGTGGGTAGATAATTATTTTTTACAGTACCTATATTGTGGAATAAGATGTTTCTGTTCATTTACAATATTATATTTGTAATTATATTGCATTCGATAAATATTCAGTTCAGTTCAATTCCAATTTTACTAGGTCCGAGTTGGGATAATATTTCGAAGTCGCGGCTTTTTCTCAATTTGCATGCTTTTAGAATTGCAGGTCCTTATTTTTTCAATGATTTATTTCCAGACTGACAATATTTCGCTCGTTACTGAATGGATGAGTGGCGTCGCCAAATGTCCTTATAGTCCTCTGTCGAGCCACACAAGCATTATTCTGGAAAACGGTGACTATTACTATGGCGGACCGACCGATTTCTCTGGTTCCGAATCCTTGCTGTCGAAAACAACGGAAGTTCACCACACGGTTAAAACCAGACAATATAACCCCTTGTGGCTTAACCAGCCTCAGTTCGTTGGTTCGTTCGAGACTAATGACTTTGTGTATTTCGTCTTTAGAGAAGCCGCTGTGGAATATATGAATTGCGGAAAGATAATATATTCCAGGATAGCCAGAGTGTGTAAAAACGACATGGGTGCTCATAATTTGTACGGCGATATATGGACTACTTTCATCAAGGCAAGACTGAATTGTTCAATAAGCGGAGATTATCCCTTCTATTTTAACGAAGTACAGAGCATTTCCTATGAAGCAGCGGAAAATTTGATGTATGCAGTTTTTACCACACCAAATAACGGCATTGGGGGGTCAGCCATTTGCGCTTTTAATTTAACTGCTATCAACGACGCTTTTAACGGACCCTTCAAGTACCAAGAAGGCATGGAGGCAGCTTGGCACGCATCATCTACTCCCCATAGAGAACATTTGGAATGCAAGTCGTCTACCAGCAGGCATCTCATAGAGACTACCAAATACCAGTTAATGGACTCAGCAGTCCAGCCCTTGACGTTAGATCCTGTACATATTGCCGAGAAAGATAGGTATACTCATATCACTACAGACATAGTGTCTACGAAATTACACAAAAGTGTCCACGTATTATATGTGGTAACCTCGGATGGATTGGTGAAGAAAATCGCTGTGCTACCAAGAACTTTGCAAGCTTGTACAGTTGAAGTGTGGGAAACTTCTTCAAACGTACGGACTCCAGTGCGAAATATGAGATTCGTTAAGCAAACCAATTCGGTTTATTTCACAACAGACGAAAAAATATTTCGAATACTTGTTGATCAGTGCAAGAGACATATTTCGAAAAACAGCTGTCTAAACGCCATGGATCCTTACTGCGGGTGGAACGAAAGAGACGAGACCTGCTCCTTACCGCCGGATGGCAATCCCCTCGACAAATATTGGGAGCAATCAGTTGTGTCATGTCCTGTACTAGATTCACCAGTGGATGGAGGTGAGTACTCTCTACTATATAAGACAATAATATCAAAAATAATTTTTCGTTTCTTGCTTTAGGATGGAGTAGTTGGGGGCCTTGGAACTACTGTCTTCAGAAAGGAACAGAGGATCCATCAGACACATGTTTGTGCCAACAGAGATATTGCAATAACCCAGCACCAGCAAACGGAGGTAAACACTGTACAGGCATATCGCTGGCTGTAACAAACTGCACAGTCCACGGCGGTTGGTCCGACTGGTCATCTTGGTCTGCTTGTTCTGCCACCTGCGGCCAAGCAACAAAAATCAAAACGAGAAGTTGCACAAATCCTGCGCCAGTGTTTGGTGGTAGGGTGTGCGTTGGTCAATCCACGATGGAAGCTTACTGTTCAGAGCTTCTACCTTGTCCAATACAACCTAAGAATGGAGGATGGAGCGAATGGGAGCCTTGGAACACTTGTTCTGTATCTTGTGGCATTGGATTCAGAAAGAGGAGAAGAAGATGTAACAATCCTAGGCCGAAGGACGGAGGTCAACATTGTGTAGGAAATGACATCGAATATGAGGAATGTATAGGAGATCAATGTGAGGAACATAGGAAACATCATGTTACAGAGTGGATCAAAGATAAAAACACTGGAAAAGGAAGCTACATCCAAAAGAGATATAAGTGAGGTTCTAAATGGATCGTTCATGAAGTACTCCAATTGATTGAGTTATATTTCAGGTTTGTATGTAGAGCAAATGTTGGTCAAGTGAGTGATATCCGTCTGAACTTCAAGGAAGAAGTTCAGATTTGCGACAGCAGAGACAAATGCTACCAATCGGAAATAATACAAAAACAAAAATGGAGTGCTTGGTCTCCATGGAATGAATGTTCTGTAGAATGTGGTAGCGGAACCCAAAACCGTACCAGGTATTGTGATGGCAGAGCTTGTCA
Organism: Coccinella septempunctata; assembly: GCF_907165205.1. Classification (NCBI taxonomy): domain Eukaryota; kingdom Metazoa; phylum Arthropoda; class Insecta; order Coleoptera; family Coccinellidae; genus Coccinella; species Coccinella septempunctata. Next base: position 883,486 of record NC_058198.1, read on the forward strand.
AGGTTCTAGTATTGAAATAAGACAGTGCACACGACCCCCATGTTCAGGAGAATGGAGTTGTTGGTCCGAATGGTCGCCTTGTAACGTTTCTTGCGGTTGGGGTGTTCAGACTAGAACGAGATCGTGTTTGACACAAAACTGTAAAGGTATTAATAAAGAGATGCAGCCTTGTGAACAAGTACCATGTGAATGTAAGCTATCCCTCATCTTATTTTGTATTTTTTTTTCTATACAAATATGTTGCAGCTCTATTAGGTTGGGAAAATTGGTCTGCGTGGTCGCTGTGTGATGAAAATTATGAACAACATCGGAAGAGAAAATGCAGGACGACAAATCCTGCTATAGGTGTTTGTCAGGGTAGTTCGTTCGAAACTAGAATATGTGTGACACGTGGACCAAACGGTGAGTTGACCAATTATCTCATTCCATTCATTATTATGTATGTGCATTTATAATGATTTTCAAAATGTCTTAATGAATTAAATGTCTCCAATGTTTAAACGAATTACAGATTGTGGCCAAAGCGAGTTACAACTCCAATCAGCATCCATACCTATTGGTCTAGCCATTGCCTATCTTATAATTGGGGCTATCCTAGGTGTAACTTGTGGTGTGATATGTGTTCATATTCATTTGAGGAAAAAGAAAACAAAAATTCCTAGCTCTCCTCACTACATTAACGCCAAACAAAATCCCTACGTTACAGTGCCATTACACAATAGATCGAAAAAAAATAGTGCATCTACCTCAAACAATTTACTCAATAACGTCCATAGTGGAACGATAAAATCTTCAAAGTGTTACGATTATGACACGGTTAAACGGGGCAATCATGTTTTTGCTAATATACATCATAAGCAAGACTTTTTAAGTGACGATAAGTCCTATTATGACTGAATAGGGAGCCAACAAAAATTTCAGCTTGAAATCATGTCGAATATACCTACTTAAACGATTTCTGAAAACAATTAAGTAGTTTTAGGAAGATTTTATTTTTCTATTAGTTTCATGTTTAAATCTGAGGTAACTTCACAGTTGATATTTTATTTTATCGAAATGGTGCAATTATTTTGGTACCTATATCTAAGAACTAGTATATTGCATTTTACTCACATGGTACAGTTATGGTATACTAAACGGGAAATACGAAAAATATTAACAATAAGACTCAAACTGATAGTATAATATTATGTTGTTGACTTTGAAACTGTTATTTTTATGTATTATATTTTATGTACTTTTATACATGTGCATATTTGTAACCAAATATTTTATAACTGAAAGTTTTATTTTGAATATTTATGTTGTTCATATTGAACAGACTTGGAAATACATGATGTACAAATTTATCCAATACTGTTTATTTTTTCCAATTTTTTGTTCTGTTGGTGTATTTGCGTTGCGGCCAATTCCTCAAAATTCGATTCGACCAAAGATTGGTTAATTGAGTTAACGGCTTGAACCTTCCTCGTAACGTCATTACATTACGTGTACCTGAATTTTAATTGTCGATGGTGATTGTATTTTTGGAATTGCTGTAATATGAATTGACAACAAATAATCTTATGTTGGCTGGTATGAATTTTTTGCATCAGTGGAAATTCAGAATTCCCACTGATATTAGGACCAGCAGAACAAACGCAAATAAAGCTATTGTCTATGCATATATTGATATCATCATTCTCATTAATTTCATCCCCTCTATTTGCAAGTTAGACAAGGCATAATTCGGTATTTTATATTAAAAAATGTTTCTCATAAATTAGGGACATGTGTCAATCTCAGTGAGAAGGCCAAATTTCTTGCTTGAATTTATTGGGAACTAATGTTTTTTTTTACAAAAGAGAAAAGTATATGAAAATATGTATAAAGCATTCAAGTGTGCATTTTGGAAAGCAACATTTAGGCAGGCCATGGTTATGGTGAAAGGCTTTTTGATATTGAGAAAATCTTCATATTCAAGAAAGGTTGCAGACCAATATTGATAATATAATGAAACCTACTCAATAATTCATGTAACAAAATGCTTGCTTATACTGTTTCACTCATTTTACATTTAGTTTCAGAATCGATAAGGTGCTAAACATTTAACATTACATCATATACAGCTTGAAAATTTTTTTATAATCATAGTATTTGTATCTATCACAAACTGTTACAAATGTTAAATGCATTATTTTGTATCACACTATTCATAGGGATCAAGTTGAGAAAACAACATACTTTTGGTGAAGAACATTTCATTCTTGATACACTAAAAATTCAATATTCTTTGGTATGACTGAAGATACTTATCAGGTGATTAAGCCCATCACTACAGGTGAGCTTATAGATAAAAATTCAACTAGCAAAGTTAAAGTGATTCAAGTTCTAGAAAGTAGATAAATCAAATGCTATTATTATAACTTTCCAATCTTCAACTCAATCTTTTACTTTGTTATTATCTAGATCAGTTCAATAACCCTTCTAATTTAAATGCTGCTGAAAAACTAAGTTTATAAATAATAAAAGCAAAAGGTAAGAAACTTTACTTCTTCTTTATTTTAGGTGAGGTGGACTGGAATACACTAGATGCAGACATCAGGTTTTCTATATACTGACCAAGAACCTGATTCTCTGAACGTAACTTCAAATTTTCTTCTTTAACACTGTCAACCCTTTGAGATAGATCATCCAAGGTATTTTGTAGTTCTAAAACTTGAGATATAAGACGTGCTTTTTCTTCCTGCTCATCAGGACTAGTGTCTGGTTCTAAACTATTTGGTTGTGGACTGGAACTACCATTGGTGAATGCTGACTGAATAGAATCCATACTTCTTCCATGCATCAGACTAGAAGAGTAGTTGCCTTCAGAAATTGAATTTTGCTCTGGTTCGTCATTGATAATAACTGCAAAAGCATCAATAATTCAATAAGAACAAAGCAATAATTCGTCGCCAATATACCCTGGGGGTCGTCATCGGCTAAAGGTATATCATCTTGAATTCTAACACCTGCCATATTTCACGCGTAACTTGCTCTTCAGAATGTGCCAAATAAATGTATCTCCTTAATATTAATTATTATTATGACTAATTTGAATTAAAGTGACAATCCTACTATCCCTGCTGCACACTGTCAAACTGACAGTTGTCTCTGACCTAACCTAACTCCAACAACTGTGCCTATGCACCAGTCATTGTGTTCAATGGCAGCAGTGCATAAAAAGTCATTATGTTTTCTGTGATACCGTTTTAGAACAGCGCTGAAACTGTTTTATATAAGTGTTGAATTATTTTGGTTAACGTTGATTCAAAATTAGTATCTATCATCACATGAATGTTGTGGTAATTGAAATTGTTGATTAAAATGCTTCTTGTTTTCTACTCCTCATGTCAGTTCCTGAATCGAGAATTTTGACATGTTATTGTGACAGTGACATCTCGGATTAAGAAAATGCAAATAATAAAGTAGAAACTGTTCAATATTCTTCGAAAATCTGAGTTACTTATAAAGTAATTGCTATATTTTCTTTCAGCAATAGTATCGTATCTCCAATTGTTTATTATCGTGGACTTCTAAAAATTAATGTTTGAAATAAAATATTTCTATTGTTATGAGAGGTATATCCGAAAAAGTTGCTGCTGTGATTTGATTGAAAAGGGTAAATATGGGAAATTGTTTGAAGAGATCCACCACTGATGATATTTCTCTATTGAGGGGTAACGACAGTGTTAGAGAATCATCGTCGGACCAACTTACTCCACCGAATTACCAAGTGAGTGAAAATAATTATTTGTACTCATATTTTGACGTTTACTTTCCTGATTACGATTTCAATGCCTCAACTTAATTCAAGGATTCTTTTTTATTCAATATAATTCCGAATTGCATGCAGACAGAGTGATTGATGATGATAGTAGTCCTTGTTTATTGGGAAATCTTCAAAATGATTACCTGTTAATTACTATTTCATTTCCAATGTTCATTCAACTATGGTATCTGTAGAAACAGAATCAAAAATGATCATTCTAATATATTTTTCCTTTCGCTTATTATTTCTTATGAATATAAATCATGAAAGTCACCCCCTAATAAACGGAAATAAATGATTTCATTTCCAGTCTTAAGGATTTGTTAATGATTTTCTTATTAAAACTGTGATTGTGAAATATAAACAAAATGAAGTGTGAATGACCTTCAGAATGTTATATTTGATAATATGATAAAAGTAAAACCCACAGTTTAGTTTGTTTCACTGCTGGTTTTGGGAGCATAACTTTTTATTTTTATTCATTTATTCATTGAGCGAAACCAATTCAAATGCAAATATTCATAATGCTTTGGTATGCTCCTTCTACCATTGATCTAGAAAACTACTAATTGCTTTATGTCAGGGTTCCATTATTGGCCCCTGACAAGTTATTCAATTCAAGAATCAACCTATAAACAAGATATTACATATCGGAAGTTGTGATATGTCTTCACAGCTAGTTGGAATCCTCACAAGAGTATAAGATTCACAGAAGAAATATAAAGCTCCAAACAACTCCCTTTTCAATTTGATGGTTTTTATCTTTTTTATAATTAGACCTAGCTTTCTTGTTGGAAACACTGTTAATTACAGAGATTCCTTTTTTTTAATATTCTGTTATTCATGAAGGAGATAAAACTTTATCTGAGTGGCACAAATGACATTTAAAATTATGCCCTGTTCCCTTTATGGACAGGCAATAAATCAACAAGCTTTCATCCAATCAATTCATCCCACTCCTACCAAAATATGGGAAATTTCCTTATATTCATGCTGAGACCTTGAAAGGAAGTCATTCTTGAATTCTTCAACATACTTATGGAAGAATATGTTCCCATCATTTTTTAATACTCTTTTCTACAGGAAGTTTTATCGTCTCAGCCAGCAATTCTTCCAGTTTATCATCCATCTCCTAGCGTCACAAGGTCGGTAGCTCAACTGACCGAAGAGGAACAAATTAAGATAGCTAAACGCATTGGATTGATTCAACATCTTCCCACTGGTGAGTTTAGTGAGAATGATACAAAGCTTGTGCGAAGAATCCTTATATGAACCAGAAAAAGAAGTTTGACTTCAATTGACTTAATATTGATTGCATATTTTTAAGATAAACCTAGAGGCACCAATTTTTTAGGTACATACGATGGCTGCAAGAAGACCAGAGAATGTGTTATTTGTATGGGGGAGTTCATGGTAGGTGACGCTTTGCGTTACCTACCATGCATGCATACATACCACATGAGATGTATCGATGACTGGCTCATGAGGAGTCTCACTTGTCCCAGCTGCATGGAACCTGTAGATGCTGCTTTACTTACTAGCTACGAGACTAACTAATAGCCAGTGCCTTGCAATCGATTGTGAATTACTGTGATCTGAACTCTTTTTATTGGGCGTGAATGAGGGGTGGCTGTGATTCCATATTAATGTATAAATATATCTCATTTAGGGAAGAATATGGATTGTGTATCATTTTTCATAATTTCTTATTGATTTGCTTCAGTTACACAAATTTACTAGTGGGGCAGATGTTGGTGATGATGATTTTTTATTAGTTCAACCTGCTATAGAATTATAATATTGAAATCGACAATGGTAGCATTCTCCACATATGTTCACCATTCGGTTTTATCTTGCAAATTGTTTGGAAATTTTATTCAAAGCCAATTATGTATGCTCTAAAACCTCCACCTGGTTGACTGTTTTCTAATGTTATTCCCCATGAGAATTTGAAAATTTTTGACTGAGCCCTTGATTTGAATGAAATTTTATGAATATTTAGATGCTACATGGCAATGAAAAATCCATATTCTTTGATAAACAATTTGATGTTAATAATACACTATACAATGAGTTGAATATAATAATCAATTGTTATATGAAAGCTTGAGACAGTAGCTATTTTTTTTGGAAGATAATTCTCTTTTTTTCTCAGCTGAAGACTGAAAGTTTTTGTGCTTGTTTTCTGTATATCTTGCTGTATCACTTATTGACGTCTGTTTTTTGTAATATTGTGAAAAACATAAAGTTCTTTGTGGTTTTAACAACCTCTATATCGGTTCAATTAAGGAATTGGCCCACTCTGTTACTTGTGAATCTTCTTCATGGTTATTGTGATTTTGATAACAATATATATATATATATATATATAGGTATACGAATATCGTAACTGGATATATATATATATATTTTTTTTTTCTTAAATTAATGCGTAGGTACGTGACAGTTCAATACCAATTTGAGATGAGTTACATCGAATTGCTGGTCGAAAATATTTATCGCTATATTATTGTAACCTCTATTATATCGTTTCAAATCAGAAATATATTTTTTCGATGTACTGCTCAAATCTTCAAACCGGATTAAGAATATAGTTTAAGTCGTAAAATATACTTCTTACTCATCAGACTACTATTAAATTCTTATAAATTTCACTGTCTGTTCAAAAAAAAAAAAGGCAGATCTACATTTCCAGACTAGAAAAAATAAAAGTTACTTGTGAATCAACATTCAAGTTAACTATATCATCTGACGGTTTTTTTGAAGAAGCTTCAAATTGAATACTCAGTTCGTTCTAATTAAAGAGCTACAGGAATTCAAGCTAGACGATACGTTTGTCCGTCCGTTTGTGGATCTCTTAACGTTTTCAGTAATTACAAATTCAGTCTGGTATGAATGGAAATTTTTTATAAGAACGAATGTGATGTAGTTGGTATAAACCACATCCCTGATCAAACACCAAACGATATTAAGTTTGGTTGTTACATACATATCTTCTGTGTTTTTGATTAAGCTGGTTAATTTTCCAGTTATGATTTAATTCTTCAGAAATAAAACAAGTTTACATTCAAAAATTTTAATAGAGTGTAAATTGACCACAAACTTGGATGGCAAATTCAATTTTGCCATATAAAATATAAGCTCAATTTTCAGTAGGATATTTTTCAAGCCAAAGCTCATTCTTTCAGTACAGTTATCTTCATATGATTATTCTCAATAGAAAGCTAGACATGGCTGAAATTTGTTTATTGCATCTTTTATTTAGGCTGAAATTCTCTGAGAATCTTTTTTTTTTTTTAATTCACGTCAAATAGTTTCTTTATTCAAAATAGTTTCTTGAATGTATCTGCAAACGTTTCATTACTGGTTTAGTGTGAGTAGAACCTGCAAAAGAGTGATATATAATATCAAGGCAGATGATTTGATCATTTCCTGGGCATTCATTTGCAGGTTCCGCCTGTATTTTTCTAATGCTTTAGCAGCTTCGTCGCCTGGAGGTTCCAAACAAATGAACTCGCAGCATGTTTCTCCAACTCGGAATTTTTTACAAAACTGAAAAAATCAATTAATTCTTTTGATTTCTATTGAATAATAATTACATCTTTAGTCATTGCATATATTTATGCCATGCTTATAAAATATATTAGCTGAATGTAGCATCCAAACTACAGTGCTAGTTGCGTTATATTAATAATGATTATGAATGATAATGATGGTCTAGAAGTAAATATCCCTTATATAACGTTTTCAGAAGAAGCAAAAATTGAAACCTTCACGCCAAATGAATAACGGTATGGTATTGAAGTAACTGGTCAGAGTTACGCTAAGTCATCAAGAGAGTTTTAATTTTTTTAGTTTTCAGCTCCATGAAAGTTTTCATTCAAGAAAACTGGCGATGGAAGTTATCATTTGAGAATTCAAGGTTACTCAAAAATATTTTTCTTGTTTTTTTTTTTTTCTAGAAATTGTTGAGGGTGAAAATTAAGCATAGTTTTATCTCCAATTTTTACCGTAGGAAAAAATATGAAACTGTAATATGATAACGAAATGGGACTCACATAGGGAGGATCGCAATAAATGGCTCTACACCACATTGGTTCTGAGTGATAACATACGCACATAGTGCATACAGCTGGTCCCGGTACATAGTATAACCCATGAGCTATAGTGTTCCCTTGAAAGTCTGTGCAGTCCTCTTCAACAGCACCTAGAAGCCGTCATGTTATTTTTCAGGCGTCCAAAAAAACATGATATGTGGGCCGATGTTTCTAGTCTAAAAAGGGTCAACAAATAATCTCTGTATTATTGATCATTAATTTTTTTATTGAAAATATAATTCTGGTTCGATCATCAATTGTTTTATTTTCGCTCAAACATAACTTATTATGCTTACTCATCAACCATGCCGCTGAAGTTGAAAAATCTGCGTTTCGAAACACGCTTCAAAAATCAATTTTCGCTTGCCGCAAACACGCAATGTTAGATGTATTACTTTCTGTTAATTACTGCAGCTGGTGAAGGGTGTGGAAAATTATTTTCAGGGATCAGAAGGAATAAAAATACGGGCTGTAACGTTTGCATGAATTGAATACTTTTTTCTCTTGATGTAGTAGTTCTTTATTTTTCTGTTTTTCACTCATTGAACAAGAATTATTATCGCGTACGTAATTGAAAAATGTGCATGACGTTTGTCCTGCTTCATAAAACAAGGCTCAGGATATTTCGTGATATCAAAAAAGATGAAAGAATTAGACGAATCCATGTCTGAAGTGAATACGATGAAATTCAATACAATCGGTAAAAAAAATTAATCGAAAATTTTAATTCTGGAATAATCGATTCGAATGTATGAAAATTTCATCGCGAATATGGCCGCATATAATAATTCGATAATATCGAATATAAAATGGTGATCATGAACATCTTCCATCAATCATTTATTTTTTATTGTTGTTTTTATTACGATGTCTAATTGACTTCCTAAGCTGTTCGGGTTATATGTGTGAAGTAATAAAAGAAATAATGTAATCCTTCAAAATAAAGCTGGATTCGATCCCAGTTGTGACAATTACAAGGACACTTTCAGTTCAGTTTCAATTTTGAATTGATGCCGACGATACTTTTTTGGTGAAAAAAGATACTTTTGTGGTTGGGAATAATGTAATTTAGTTTCTTGTCTCATTTGCTCAAATTTTTCATCAATTATGATCGTATATTTGATTGCCTTTCAACTTCAATAACTTAATAGTGTAATCAGTCCGAAAGCAGCATGTTTCAATTGGCTAATAATCGGATGAAGTTGTTATGTCATAGACTCAATAAGAAAACCACACATCAGTTGGAATTATTGAGGGAGAAAAGAAGCGCGTTGGAAAAACCTGAAAATTTATTGAATTAATTCGATTCTTCGATGTATTATAAATTCAGGGTTTATGAAAGTAATAAAATATGGGGACCAATTCCTCTGTAATTTAATGTGTCAACAGTTAGTTTTATGTATATATAATTCAGAAGAGAATAATTCTTTTTCAACTACCAGAAATTGCCGGAAGATCAAATTTTCATAGTTTTTAAGGATAACAGAAACTTTTTGTTTATTTCAATGTCTATAGTTTCCCGTCGAAGAAAAGTTAATAAGTGGTAAACATGCAATGATGTGGATGAATTTGAATATTTTTCTCTTGTATAATGAAACTCACCTGCAAATTTCGTGAGTGCGAATAAACTGTATGAGGTAAATATAAGCAATTTCATATTTTTCAAAAAATAAATGTTCTCTATTTGATATGTATAATGAACAAAAATTTAATAAGGGAGGGATGCGGTAGCTGCGAAAGCTTTGTTTGAACTATATTGAAGCGGATCGCGCGTCTGCTCGTATGTCCCACCGCATAGGAAGTGGCATTTCACTGCAGTGAATAAGTAAACCGCAGCAAGGTGGACAGAAAAACAAACTTATTTGAAAGGTTTGGAATAGACTTATGCGTTTCCATTCTTAAAAAAAATCTGCAAATTCAAAAAAGGAAAAACTATGATTATCGGGAATGCAGTTAATCAACTAGTTTTTAGTATTAGCCGCTACAATATATAATTCGGATCGATCGAGTTTTTCTCAACCAATGTTGAGAATTTATGTCCGAAACCGTTTATTGAGAGTCGTACAACCTCAGGTAGAGCCTAACGAAAATAAGTTTTTAGGTTTTCCTACATAACTTTCGGAATACAATAAAAAATAACGATTTATTTGCGTAACATTTAGGGTATTTTTCGAAGAATGTGGGTTTCTGATTTCTGAACATTAAGTATGAGTATTAATCATGTGAAAGCATGCTACCCTTTTCGGTTTTAAGACGTTATGTATAAGAAAAACCGATTATCGTAAAGTCCTTTTTAAGGGTTGTAGAACCCTTGATAAGCGTCTTCGGACAAAAGTCAATGAGAAAAGTGCATTAATTTTAAATGAACAAGGGTTTAAGGGAATCTCTCTCGCACCACAGAAAAAATTTCAGTTCTTGTCATAGGCACATTTTAGAAAAGAAGGGGGAGGGACTTGCCCACCCTGGCCCCTACCTATCTACACCCATGTGAAGAATTAAATTCTGTTTCTGATATGAATGTTTTTCATGTTTTCCAATTTACAATATTCAAAATATTCGATATTGTATCCACTTCTTCTGGAAGGCACACACAATGTTTCCTTCCCAGACGCATGGGTTGTGTTTTTCGGAATGTTCCAAATCCTTACTTAACTATTATATTTTATGTTATTTTCTTTTCGTGCTGGTTACGTAGGTTTATTATTTGCAAAACTGAACCAACAATAGTATTGTGAAGAACCTCGAGGGTGGGAAAATCTTTTTGTTCGGCAATCTCTCAAAAGTAACGCAGCTGCTTCAACATCTGCAAAAGTTGCACCTGCTCTCAAATAACAGCAGTGAAACTTAAACGGTACATATATGCATAATGAATTTTTGAAACTACCCAATTGTCTTATATTCAAATGAATAATTATAATTCTTCATGCATAGATAAAAATAAAAAATTTTGCGGTAGAACACGAAGAAATTTTCACAATTCTTTGCGATAAACTTTCATAGGGTAACGGTTTACTCAACTCAGTAATTATAGTAGTTACTTTCTAAGCTGTAAGTAATTAGTGAAAATCATATACATTATTTAATCGGCATTATAAAAGGGTGGTTTTCCGTCTCTGTCGATGAAGACATAAAGGTGTATGTATATATTGGTACCTAAGAAAACATATCAACTTTCCTTTTTTTTTATAATCGGTACTTCTGAAGAATAATCGATTGAACTCGTTATCTGGAAGTGGAATAATTTTTAAAGATCAAAAGAACTAGTTACATTTTTTCTTCTTCATTCCGAAATGTAATGATGGAAATCTTTTATGTACTGCTCAGCCATTTTATAAGGACAACAAGTGCTCGTTTAGACGTTTAGAGTAACGCACCAGTCTCGGTTATTGCATTCATGCTCCACAATCATATTCCTTATTTCTATGCCAAGGCTAACTTGGATTAATTATCATATTTTTTTATGGATCCCAATAATATTATAATATTTCGACGTCAAATAAAAGCTAATAGATAATATGGCAGATATTTCCCCAGAATTCTAGGAGCCTTTGTTTTGTACATTTTAGATGCCTGTGTCCTAGCAGATATGCTCACCTAATCCAATATGTCAATATTATTTGATAAAATTTTCCGTAAGTTTTATATTCGTAAAATAACGAATTTCGAGCAATGAGGAACAGAAAAAACCTAAATATACGAGGGGTTCAATAAGTCTGTACCTCGATGCTTTTTTAAGTAGCATCTCACTATTAAAGAACTCTAGTCTACATTGTTGTCGAGTGTTCGGGAAAATCCTCGTCTGATCAACTAGCATATATCATGAATGATTTAAGATCATGTAACCAATGAATTTTATTGCAGAAGATCTGTTTTTTTTTTTAATATTCTCTCTGGAAATTCATATCGGACCACATTTTTGAATCAAGAAGAGGATAAAAACATCTTATTGGTCTAAAAGCAATCATATCAGATATTTATGCAATTCAAGAATTAAAACTCCCCTGCTACATTTTTATTCATTAATTATATATTTACTCGAAATCAAATTCAGTAAATATTTCAGAAAAAATTTCTCCTAGTGGGAAAAAATTCTATAAAATTTATTATTATCATTAACCCAAAAACATTTTTGTTCCATTTTCTTTATTTTCAGGTTACCAATGAAGATTCTTGATTTGTAGTTCTCGTATCTCTTATATAACTTTCTGGAGAGTATATCATATTCAATATTTGATAGCCTCTATATTCAAAAAAATTCTTTTCTGGAGGTTAGTTTTCAGAATTTGAAAAAACTGCGTATTTGATTACGAAAACTCGGAATACTAACTGGTAAAACCAAACTTACGGTACCTAGGTATCGTAATATTTTCCTAACTTATCGATTCTCAGATAAAACGCGTTTTATTCAATTCTCAATAATTTTTTTTAACAACATTTGAAAACTATTCCACAAGCAATAAAACTAAAAAAGAAACAGCTCGACAACACCGGGTGTTGTTGACACCGACCCAAATAAACAAATATTCCCCCTACATTCACCCAATAGCATTGTCGTTTCATAGGGCTAGGTGGAATGGTCCAGGCCTCCAGGCAAGCTCTCTTTGTATTTCATCTCACGATAAATCGAATAAAGTACATGGGATGAATGGATTTACTGTCAAAGAGAACGTTCGAAAGTTGGAAGGAATATTGCCTCAAAAGAAACTACACAGATGCAGTATGCAGTTGCAATCTACAACCGCGAGAAATATCTTCAAATCGACCACTGGAGCGATTTCTTTGAATGAGTGTTTTTTGTTGATGTTTTGAATAATACGAAGAACATTACGGATCGCATCTGAGTATTTATTAACGTATGGTACTGACTCATCGGCAAGATAGGTGCATTTAGTCACTTTATTTACTAAATGAATTTGTTTTGATCAATACTTATCATGGGAATCTTTTTTATCGTGCCTGTCATAAATGGGACCTATAAACCTCTAGTTAACAGTGTTTTTTAAATTCATTCGAGAATGATGGTATAATCGCGAAAAATCAAGCATGTTCAATGTTACTGACGACATAACTGTTATCAAGTATCCCAAATTTGCTACAGTGGTTGCCTCAATTTGCTCCATTCTTTTTTGTGTTGTTGGTGTTATAGGTAAGTTTATTTTCCATGTATTGCTTTTATTTAGTTATGATTATTTTATTGATTGTGCTTCTTCTTTGGGAATGGTTCTATGAAATGAATTATTATCGCATTATTTAATTATCCTGTTCTACTTAATCAAATCCAATTACCCATTTACGGATAGGTGAAAAAAATTAGGAAGTCAAATCATCGCAACCTATGTAATTATCCTGTATATCGTTTATGATATGAATGAATGTGAACTGTGTGCGGTTCATTCATGTGTGATTGAATTGATCGGAATTTTAGGATTTTAGGGAATATATTTTTACGAAATTATACAGGAGAACCTTATGCTTTCAATGTAAAACGAAACAATATTTCAATCTTTCGAAAATTTCGATTTGAAATTAACTCATGAATAACGAAAATTCATATTTAGAAGAATTTTATTCCGGTTCAATTATTATTGATGAATTATTATGATATTCTTTATGGACAAGGCCTACTTCTTGTTGCTGATTTTTGATCATTTGACCCCTTATTATTTCTTAATGATCCGATGATAACGAGTGCATTGACTCTCTGTCTCTCTTAAAATAGAAGCTTGAGAGGATGAGTTCGAATTGCATTGATACATTTTGGATCTTATATACTTTCTGGAACGATTTGTAACCCTAGATATTCATATTTAACATGTCTCTGGAATCAAGTTGTCGAAACATATGTTTTTCAAGCGTCATTGTATAAGGACATTATACAATGACAATACAAAGTACACACCGATTATAACTATGTGAGAATACTGCGGACGTTCGAATTGGCAGCTGGTTGAAATAAATTCTTGAAAATTGATAAAGTCTTATTTGCTATGGGCTTTGTTCAAGTGATAAGTAGGTAATTTTAGGTGAGAACTTATCAGGTATTCAATGACGGGAAGGTGTTTCGATAAGCAAGCAGAATACACACGGGTGGGAATCGAAACTGAAAAAAGTAGAATTATACGATGTTCATTGAAAAGAATTCGCAGAATGAAGCATCAGGAGTTACCTATACCTATATGTAGTTACGTTTTTTTATAATTCATTGTTAAAATCCAATTATACTTGAATAAAACCCCTCAAATAATTCGTACTTTTTCGATCTCTTCCAAGTACTTAGGTTTATTTTCCAGATCATTTTTTCTCTATTTCATAAAAATAGCGCAGAACTCTTCTTCATATTTCCTTAGATATTATATATGGTCTGAAAGAATATAAAGAAATCGCAAATGTGCGGCTAGATTATGTTTATTAAATCCGTTCTCATTATTATTTATATTATTTTTATGTACATAAATCTTCATCTATATTGAATGGTTATACATTTCAGGAAACTCTGTCACCATATTGGCTTTATGCAGATGTCCCAAACTAAGGTCGCATGCAACCACTGCATTCGTATTATCATTATGCATATCGGATTTACTGTTTTGTTCTGTAAATCTTCCACTTACAACAGTTAGGTATATCAATGAAGAATGGACACTTGGAGATGCTCTCTGCAAACTATTTCCAGTTTTGTTTTATGGGAATGTTGCTGTATCGCTTCTTAACATGGTGGCTATCACTTTAAGCAGGTAAAGAATCTATTACTTTTTACCAAAAATTTCTATTTTCAACGAAAACTTGTTTCAGATACATTCTTATAGCTTATTCTAAATACTATGAGCAACTGTATTCCAAGACTGCAATATGGGTTCAAATTATAGCTGTTTGGGGAATTGCAATCCTTATAATGGTGAGTGCTAAATCGATTTTTTGAAAATGAAATCGTCCAAATGTTGTCTATTTCATTTTACACATGATGGAAAATGTACACTTTTTTCTATCATGGCATAGGTTGTAGGAGTATAGAATTTCCTGCAGAAACTGCTGCGTTATGATAGTCACAAAAAGTTGGCTGAAATATACCTACTTATTTTCTTTCTTTTAGTTACCTCCTTCATTGGAAATTTGGGGTAGGTTGGGACTGAACCCTTCGACTTTTTCGTGTACAATTCTAGAAAAGGATGGAAGTTCACCAAAGAAAGTACTATTCCTCATTGGTTTCGTTCTGCCTTGCGTAGTTATAATAATTTCTTATTCTTGTATATATTGGAAAGTTAGAATGTCGAGATTAAATTTGTTGAAGCACCAGTAAGTGAATTCAGTTAAACTAAGATAGTCCTTTATTCAAAATTAATGTTCCAGGTCCGTAAATAAAAAAGACAGGATGACTCAGAAGAGAGAAAAAGATGATAATAGACTGACGAAGCTAATGCTTATAATATTTGTTTGTTTCTTGTGCTGTTTTTTACCACTTATGATGATGAACGTATTTGATGATGATGTTGCTTACCCGTCGCTCCACGTTTTGGCATCAATTCTGGCTTGGGCATCAAGCGTCGTCAACCCTTTCATTTACGCAGCAAGCAACCGTCAGTATCGATCGGCTTATTCTAAACTGTTTCGTATATTTCAATCTGTCGTCACCGTCTCAAAGCCAGGTTCAGGATCTACAGATTTCAGGGCGATTGAAAAAAATGGGCAGCAGTGTACTTCGAAAGCTAATCTAGACCTTAGTTGAAACCTTAGAGTAACAGTTGTTACCCTTTGTTGAAACGTTCCGAAGGCCATTTTTTTATATTTCATGAGTTAATACTCAATGGCACGTTAATCAAATAATAGAATCTACTTCTTTATACGTATTAGAGACCATAACGTTCGTGATGAACGCAAACATATATTTTTCAATGTAGAACTTTTCCCAAAAAATGAATAAAGAATATGAATATTATGTATATTGTTTTGTTATGTGTGTTATGCCATCGTGCCATTAAACAACATACCGTTTCTTTTTTTCTGAACTCATTAATATGAATCATTCTAATAATCGTCCATGCAAAATATCCAATTCTTAGCAATGTTTTCCTTTATAATTCGGAGATATGTATTATACATGGTACCCCGTTGACATTTTGCCTCTCTCTCCAGTCTCTGCTTACACTCAGGTCTGGAATAGGGGGCAAGTTCTAGGATCTGTTTCGAGTCGATAAATCTTTACATCTTCTTAATTGTTTTTATATTGTAAAATTTTGTATTACGCTTAAAAAACTCATAAGGTACATACATTTATACGCAGGGTAGCTCAATGCTATCGGGCAGTGACGACCCCGCGTACCCTAGTCAACCGGGGCCCAAGGGCCCAAAGGTAAGTAACGAAATTGAACTGAATAAATCGGGCTGACAGAAATCTACATTAATCTTTCAGTATACCATGGAGAACTTGCCGACATCGGAAGTGAATTACGATAGACCGGTTTCGCTCTTGTTTGAGCTCGTCAGTATCGCCAAAGAGGAACTTAATCTTTGGCAGAGACAAACTTTCTGTTTGGTATCGCATAACTCAACCAAAAGACGAACTCAAACAAGAGCGAAACCGGTACTCTATCTACGGAAAAACGAGACCACAATAATTGTCGCCACTGTCTTGTTAGAGTCACTGTACAGTGTAGTACGTGTGGTGGTAGTACCATTGTAAAAAGACCTTTAAACAATGGTAGTACGCCCCTGACTGGAATGCTAAAAATGGAAGTATAGTGTTCTGTAGTTCTGTTCTGTGCTCAAAGACCTCTTCCATCTGTGAATTCAATGTTTGTCAACTATCCGATAGATGTCTACCGTTAAAAGTAAACAAATTCGTTTTCTATCATGAAATTTCTATTGAACCCCTTGTGAGTGTGTAATTCTTTGATTCCTATTAAATTAGTGTTATGATCAAGTGGTTGCGATTATTCTGCCGGTTTTAAATATTTTTATTTTCTCATCAAGTGAAACTCTGTTGTGACCAAACGTCCACAATGGTTATTTTTCTCTTGATTCCGTTTATTATTTTTATGCTTGTGCGAAAGTTTTTAGTTAGAAAGGAAGTGAAAAATATAGCCAATAAGCACATAGTTGTTATTGGAGGATCTAGCGGTATTGGCAAATCCATCGCAGAATTGGCAGCAAGGAAGAATGCTCATGTGACGATAATTGCAAGAAATATTGACAAACTGGCTCAGGCAATAGAAGACATACGAAAGTGTTCCGTGAATCCAGCTGAACAGAGAATCAGTTATGTGTCAGTAGATGTAACAAACTTTGAAGATATTGAAAACAATTTATGTGAAATTGAAGAGACCATAGGCCCCATATATATGCTTGTCAACTGTGCCGGATTTGCCATTTGTGGCGAAATGGAAAGATTTTCAGTACATGAAATTAAATCTCTAATAAACATAAATATCTTGGGAAGTATCTACCCCGTCAAAGCAATAATCCCAAAATTCAAACAAAGAAGAGAAGGTATAATTGTGTTAACTGGATCGTTGGTATCACTTTTCGGAATGTATGGATATTCAATATATTCCAGCTGCAAATTTGCACTGAGGGGTCTTGCTGAAGCCATTCATATGGAATTGAAACCATTTGGTGTAACTGTTACATTAGCTTTACCTCCGGATACAGACACTCCCGGTTTTCACCAGGAAAATAAATCCAAACCAATAGAAACATCAAAAATATCGACAATGGGCACTCTTTATAAACCTGATGAAGTAGCTGAGAAAATTTTACGAGATGCTCTGGTAAAAAAATTCAGTTATTTGATCTTCTCTACAGATTTATCTACTATATACAATAAATTTTAACCAACCAGCAAAAAATAATACCGTATTGAATTCAACTAACCAGTTTCATACGTTAACCTAGCTCAATAAAAAATTTAAAAAAATATTTGATCAGTAAAATTATAATTACAGTAAAATTTTCTATGCAGATGAAATCTAAAATTTAAATTATTGATCAAATATTGTGAGCAGTCAAACCCATGGCAGTTCGACGTTACTCAGTTTTTGTATTAACGTTGATTGAAGTATTTGATACAAAACAATACTTCAATCAACGATATTTAATTTAATTGATTTGTCTCATATTTGTGTGAGTATCCTACCTGATAATCCATCATTATCATAATTGACTTATTATACTTGTGTTCTTATCATTCTATTCATGAACTAAACCATAGTCATAACAATATAAGTTTTATCATGAACAATTTAGTATATTCATTCAATAAATACTTACCGTACTGATAATACGTTCCTGATATTATGATTACCTGGTTCTTTTCTGAGAGTGCATTCCAGGCTCATAACACTAATAGATTTTATATTTTTTTAGGATGGAAATTTTTTCAGTTATATTGGATTCAATGGTTTCATTCTTACAACATTATGCAAGGGATTCAGCCCATTCAAGTCTTTCCGTCAGGTTATCTTTGAATCAGCCATACTTGGATTGATTCGTTTCGTTTCTGCTTTCTATGTTGTCCAGATGCAGAAAATCATACAACTTTGTTTTGATGAGAAAGAGCAAAGAAAACGAGGGCAGCGAAAAAATAAATATACTTAATTTTTTTCTGATATCTACTTGTACTTATTACAAGAAGGTATTGTTATTATATTCTAATATATGCCAACCAACATGGTTTTTTGCAATTGTTACCATTTAGGTTAGTCAGAAGAACGCACTCGGAAGTGGAAAACAGTTTGAACATATGAAAATGTTTGGTGTTGTATACAGAGTGTGCCAAGTCTATGGTGCATTGATGAAGGCATCCTGAATTAGTGGTGATCTCTTATATAAGTAATTTGATTCTTTGCAGTGATGATCTGGTCCCCTTTGAAAAAAAATCATCTTTTTTGTAATAGTACAATTATTTTGCACTTTTTTAAAAATCAGCATCTAACTTACATTTAAGCTTGAAAAAAAAGGCTACTCCAGATCTCAAAGATACTGACTAAAAAAGTGAATAGTACTATACTGAATTCATGCTCATCTATGAAATTCATAACATAATTTCTCATCTGTATGACCGGTTTTTATATTGAAATTTGTTCACAGTATTTGAAAATTGAAGGTGCCACAAGAAGTTTGAAATTTTGATTTTTCAATTGAGTATAAGTGCCTAATATAAATCTCTAGTTTATTATCTTCTATTGATTAAGTTTTTTGAATAGAAGCAGAATTAATTTTTTTTAAATTCTTCCTAACATAGTAATTATTCTCGTTGGTGTTAACGTCCATCGTTAAATTAGGCTTTTATTATTGGAATTTGGCCAAAATACGGTTTTGGGTTAATAATGTTTATTTAAAAATTGCCAACAGTAAAAACATTCCAGATTGGCAAGGAAAATATTAGTTTCAAATTAATGCTATTCAAAGTTCGAACTAAATTTAAAATAAGCCTTGAGAAAGGAACGAATTACTCGGAAACGTCGGTATTTTCATTCATGTTTTGAAGCCAGAAGCGTCGTGTTGAAATTTCCAAAATGAAATTATTGTTCCAAGGTTTGTGATTCATCGTCAAGTTAAAGAAGACATACAAAATATATTAATCGCAAACAAAGAAGTGTGTCCACACAATTTCAATTAGAAATCCGGGGTAAACGAAGCTACTTCATAATATCTTTCTTGAATTTTTTCAGTGGGAATTGCATTTCCTTCCAATATATTAGTATTGTTAGAACTGACGTTCAATTCACGATTTTTCGTGCTATGTTTTTATTAATTGTTGCTAGGGTTCACCTCAACACTTTGAAATAAATGTTCTGTTTTAATAAAATTGCCGTTTCTTTCATATTGTTGGTTTTCCATAATAATAAACACTATTATTTCAGTAACATGTTTATTCTCATTCTTTCTTCAGAAAAACTCGAAGAAGTTAATCATAATAATATTCCAATACATTGCAAATTGGTTAATTTCTATTTTCGCGAACTAGATATCCCCTACTTTCTAAAAAGAAGAATCTAACAAATCGTAACATGATAGTTTTACAAAAACAAGAATTTTATTTATGATGATAAAATATTACCAACATCTCAAATTACAAATTCAGTTGTCAAATGAACAAATATCCAGTCAAAATTTCAAGTTCTAACAGTCTGGAAACTGAATAATTCTAGTATCACGTCTGTGCTAAATATAAAGCATAGGTCTTAGTATTCTTCTCCTAGCCAGGTCAGTTGAATTGTCAAATTTCGAAATTAATCTTGGACACAAAAGATTTTGTTTGTATATATATATATTATATATGTTTATAATTAAAAGTTCATTCACTTGGTTGTAATTTCACCACCAACCTATCCACAACTTCAGTTCTGTACTAACCTTTTGATAATGACTTTATAAACGAGTTCTAGTTCACTAAATATTTGATTGAACAGGTCCATTAATTCGTTTATAATCATTATTAAAATAATTTATTTAATTTTTTTATTCTTTTGAAGAACTCCCAAGTTGATATGAGACTTACAAAACATTCAGTTAGTGTTTGTTGCAAACGGTGTACAAAATAATGTACTGCATGAGTACTGGCAAAAAGTTGTCTAAAAAACAACTGAAGTGTAAGATGCAGTGTGTATAAGCAGTTCAGAAGAATGAAATGAAAAAAAAATCTCGGGAGTCTTGCAGATGAACTCAAGAAAAAAGCTGGTGATCAATTCAAAGACAGAAAAGATATATATAATATAAAATATTTTGACTGAATAAAAATATTATATTGCACATTGAAGTTGATTTCTGAAACAGGACATTAGCAAATTGTTCAATGAAAATTTGTGTTATGTAACACCATTCAATTCAATACTGTCCTACTATTTACCACTTTGATTGTTTACTATTGATCTCTTACGACGTTTATTCAAAAGAGGGTTACTTGAATCCTCAATTGATTTAATATGCACTTGGTCATAGTCAACTCGCATGGTTGCCAAAGATCTAGTCATTTCTTCTTGTACTTCAGGCCACATTTCTTCTCCTTCTTTTAACATCTTGTTAGTGTGGAGAGGCGTTTGTGGTACAGTTGTATATTGCTGAAAGAAATTTAGAGCACTCAAACCTCATGGTGAAAGAATAAATGGTTCTATTTTTCTTTTTAGTTCACTTTCCGGACAGAAATACTCACTGCTATCCACCAATTACTCATCACTTGTGATATTGTCAAACGGCTGGTTGGTTCAATGTTAAGCATGCCCTTTATGAGATCTTTGGCATTTTGGCTGACATTCTTCCATTCAGGATCTGGAAATGTAAACTGACCCATTCTTATCCTTTTTTTCATTCCAGGAGAGATTGCCATTCCATGATTGCTATAAAAAGGCGGAAAACCACACAACCTGAAAATAACTCAAGTGTCAATTGTATTTGTATACACCAAAGGATTACGTTACAAGTTGATTTTGTGGATACAAAGCAATCATGTAAGCTTATTAACCCTTAGATCTTTCTCTGATAGGACTCGGTAATATATATACTCACAGGATATACATTATGACACCAAGGGACCATATATCACAGCTCTTGTCATATTTGTCAGAACCCAGAACCTCAGGAGCTGAAAATTAACAGAAATTAATTATGAATTATTTTGTCTTCCCATAATTATTGTAACTTGATGAATCCACAAATTATAAGGTCTTTCAGTAGGGTCCATTCGTGGAAAAAAACTTACCAACATAGTATGGAGTATAACATGGAGTTTGTAAAGTATCTTGACTAAGGGTTTCCTTTGCAAATCCGAAATCTGTTAATTTAAGTATACCATAAGTACCCTTTTTAGAGTAAAGGAGGTTCTCTGGTTTTAAGTCTCTGTGCGCAATATTATTATCATGAAGATACTTCACAGCAATACATATTTCATGCATTATCTGAGCAGCCTCTGAAAATGATCAAAATCTTTGTTTTTCTTTCTTTTAAGTGAGATATACATATATATTTTTTGCAGTACTAATATTAACGTACCTCTTTCAGTAAAGGCACCATCAGTTCTATCCTGGATTCTCTGAAAAAGTTCTCCTCCCTCCATACTAAAACAATGTGATCAATAGGCTATCATGGTTCATCCTCTAAAACACTTACCATTCCATGACCATTAAAAGACAGGTAGTATTTTTATGTTTGTTCTCATAAACATCAATAACATTTACAATGTGCTTACAACCACTAGCTTTCCAGTGCAATTCAACTTCCCGTCGTGCCTTAACATTATCATTCAATATCTAGAAATTTTATTATTTGGTAAAGTTACAAGCATAATGCTCAGAGTGAATTAATAGCTAATAATCCCACCTTAAGCGCATATTTTTCTCTAGTCGTTTTCGAATAACATTCAACAACTTTTCCATTGATACCAAGACCCAAGACACTTTTTGTAATTTCATAATCATCTGTAATCGGTGTCTTTTTAGGAATGCGAGCCATTGGTGGTATCACAACTTTACTCATGGTGTTATTATTTATTACAACCAAGGAATAAACAAAAATGTAAACATAAATTTATTACATCAAATAGGATCAAATCAAGATTTTCATAAAATTTTGGGTATGAAACTTATGGTTAACACAGATTACATCTGTAATCTGTGATGGTTAATAACATAGACATAGACCACAGAAAACACTGTGGTCTCTGTTTGTTGTCTCTGTTCATGACCATAAAGTAAATCAAGGGTGTTTTCTGTGTTCATGACTACCTTTGCAGCACAGAACACTTTGCAGTAGGGGTGAGAAAAACACAGAGATATATCTATATCCCCTTCTAACTATGGCTGTGGTCCGTATATACACTTTGGTTTCTTCTGGTTAGTAAGTGGGCGGTCCGTATATGTCGAATTCCTGACAATTCGGTTCAATATCAGTCACCAGAGTAACCGCTCTGGTAACTTTCGGTTACCCTTCTATATCTCTGGTATCGAATCCTCTGCGCAGTTCTAGAACCATTCTCGGACTGTCCGAAAGCAGAACCCGAATACAGCAATTGAACCCAATTGTCAGGAATTCGACATATACGAATTACGAACCGCCCACTTACTTACTTTCTTCTGGTTAGTAAATGAGCGATCCGTATATGTCGAATTCCTGACAATTCGGTTCAATATTTGTCACCAGAGTAACACCTCTGGTAACTTTCGGTTACCAAATGTGTGTATAACATTGAACTCAAAGAGTTCAATGGTATATACGGACCATACGCCAACCAACAGCCCATGTCCAGAGCCAAAGATTATAGATAACACTATAATCTTTGACCACAGCCTCATTTTTTGAAACTTTATATTCTTATAATTTTTCGTATTTCGTTGAAGTTTTTGAAACATATATGAGTTCGTTGACTCAAAGATTATCTGGTGCAGCGGGTGTTATAACTAATCAATATTTATCACGGACAAAGAGCAGAAATTATACATTCGGAATTAATATATAATTAATGTATAGTGTACAGAAATTCACCAGTCCAGCTTTTATTACGCAAAATATAAATTTTTGCTTTACTTCTCTCAACTGGCTGGCGTTGTAGCAAGAATTTTTTTAGGTAGGTCTATATGAAGCTTCATGTAGTTTTATCGGATTAATAACAGTTGTTGCTTAAAAATTATATCAATTTCAAGTGTCGGTTGTCTGGTCGGCGGGGCACTGAGGCAACCGCGAATTTTGGGGAGGGAAGGTCGTGACTACCCAGAGACAACCTATCTGCCCCTACCTTTCTACGCCTCATCTGTTCACTGTTTAATAGATTTTCTGGACGAAGGGCAGAAGATGGACTAATTATGTTCTTAATTGTTGAGAAAATCTATTCACACAGTAGTAGAAACTTTTTGTTCTTCGTCCTTGGAAGTCAAATACAGAAACGTTGTCATCATAGTAGTGCGCTTCTATTAATTATTTCGGAATTAAAATGGATTAAAAAGAGTGTCTTATATAGGTGTAATTTAAAGATTCTACGATATTTAGTTCAAGGTACAAATCTTCTAATCAGAAGCGGCACATAATCCCACTCATTACAGCATATAGATCAACGCAGTACCAATGCGTGATTGTATTATTATATTATATATAGTAGCACGTTTTATATCATTGATGATATTTTTATTTGCCATCGCAGCATAAATTGGAGAGCAAACAAATAATTTAGAATTTTTCCGTCAGAAAGTACCTAGGTTTCGAAATTGTTTAAATGCGTGTACCTCGCTTTACGAAACATTTTTGAGAAAATAAATAATCTGCGAAATTCTTCGCCTATATTAAAATCCCAAATGAGGGTGCAATAGATGAATTATAAATAACGAGGATGATAATATAAGGAAAGGTATTTAACTGGAAATAAAATCCTATCATTTAAAACTACAATTATATTAATGACTTAACATAACATTAATTGTATAAACTGTTAAATTACTTTGTACAAATTTCTAAAATTTTAAATCAAATACATAATTCAAAATCTCACCTGTTCAGAAATAATTTGTAAAATAATGCAGTGTATCCAATTTCAAAATTAAAATAGTTTGCATATTTTATCAACAAGTGTTGAACATACCTATTTATGCATGATTCAACCACTTTTCTGTAAGTGAAGAATTGATTGAGTATTTTGATTCGATATTTTTGTCTATGAATGACGATCTGATGACGTCGTTATGTGATGCAAAATTTTATAGAAAACGATTGAATTATTTGAGGAACAATCCATTTTGAACAGGTAATGAAAAATAGGACCCTGTTCCATCTAGACTGCATAACTTTTTCAGCTCATTTAATTCACGACGTAGATTATATAAATAGTCGATTTACAACATAACCAATGTTAAAATCAAATCTATGTTGAAGCAAAATAAAATGTATTCAAATGAGATTTATCGACCAACTAATGATGATCTAATATTTGTACATCTTTGAAATCATTTGAACTATTTCATACCTCAATCATTTTCGGATGGAAAAGGCATTTATCTATTGAATAATGCCTTTTGGCTATAATTTTGAAAAGTGTTTATTTGAAAGAGCTGCTAGGAGAACTAGCTACTCACAAAACATCAAATTGATTGATCAAATTGCCTTTTTGCAGTATTGAACATTAGTAAAATTTTTCGCTTCTCAAAATATAGCTTTAGACTAAACTATGTATGAGGCTGAACACTTATGTCAAACACATTATATTGATCACAATAAAATCATCTCGTGAAAATAAGAATTCAGTTCCTTTAAAATAAATTCATACTCTTCACAGAGAAAGCCGTTGGTATAATCGTCATCCTGACTAAAATGTATCAGATATACAAACAACATGCATTTTTTTCTTCAGAAAGCTAAGAATTGCATATAATTCCTTCACAAACATTAGAATGTGCCATATTATCTTACTTTCATCATATAGGGAATTAATTATAGTTCATGTCAGCCAATATAGGCAGAGCTGTATGTTTGTTCACTTCAATACTTCTATAAAAACAATGATTTTTCAAAAAGGTGAATTTGAACAGTAAATCATAGATCTTCGAATTAATTTCTAGATTTACATTGACTTCCAAACGTCCCACAACTGCATAAATCGATATATTAGCAGAGTGTCTAGATCTTTCTGTCTGTCATTTAAAGCTTCTACAGTAAAAAATTTTCTCATGTGAAATTACAAATTTATGCAAATACGGGGTATTAGAATTGAACCAATGATTAAAGAAAATATCGTTTAACCCCAATTAAATTAAGAATTTCTTCAATTATTCATAAACCCATTCATCTGAAAATACAGCATTAAATATATAAACCTAAAATTTTACAGGTGCATTCGCTACAATTTTTTGCGTCTTGCACTTGATCATCAGAAAAGTCAGTTAAGGAAGAAGAAAAAAACATGAAATATAGCAGATAGTGAAATGGATTTTGATATTTTTGAAAATCCATATATTTTTTGAGAACTATCAAGATCAAAAATAGTGAAAATGCTAAACGCAATATAGTGAATTGAATACAATAGTGTGTTGAGATCATAATGGCCTCAACGAATTAAATTAAAATTGAAAACAAAATATACAACTATATCGTCAACATTTTAAGCATATTGGGAAATGAAAATAATGGATACAACCCTCTTTTATATAAACTATTATGGCTTAAATCTTCATTGGTAGAAAAGTTTTATGTAATATATAAAAATTAAGCTGACGATTTTTTGGGTTCTATCAATTTAATTTCCGAAAACCTGTAACAATCTTTTGACATTTTTGTTGTCAAAGAATAAAATTAAAAGAATCATTGAAATATCGATAAAAGCTATGTAACTTACACCTGACTATTTAAACAATAAATTTTAATGAAAATATAAATATAATTTGAAATCAGTACTAATATCATTCAAGAAAACTCTTAAAATGCAAAAGAATATGGACACCCAAAATACACTCTCGTAAGCACATCACATGTAATCTGAAAATATAAATCTATGTGGAGATATTGAGCGAACAGTTTTCTCCTGAGGAGCATACGTTATAACTCCATATCTTCCGCTTCATTTTCAGAAAAATCTGACATACTTGATTCACTGTCTGAACTAACATTTTCTTGTCCTCTCAATGCTTCCTCTGTTGCATATTTCCGCACATATTCTGGAAAAGTGCAATTAAATAGATATCAAAATTTGCTTGGAAAAAAAAGTACTCCATAATAGATTGAATAGATTTGATTTGAAATCGATTTAGTACCCGGAAAAAAGAATTTGATCACTGATCAAATTGTTCAGTGCATTATTCGTTAATGACCTGGATGTCAGTATACATAAATAAATTTGAAAACTCTCACAAAAATATAAATACTAAAAAACATTTACCAAGTAAAATTATATATAAATTAAAGAAACAAAGAAAATAATTACCTTCAATGAATCAAATATTTCCCGTTATGAGGATTTCAGTCTCTGCTGTTTTATATCAAATAATAACAAAAATATCAATAAAATTTTTTTCATTTACCCACCTGAAACTTTCTTCTTATAATCCTCAGGTTTATGAAGATACATGGCGGCAGCATCTCCATTCAAGGGATCAATTGGGTTAGGATAGGTTAATAATTGAGGAAGAAATGATTCAAAGATATTCGACAAATCTGTAAGTGAAATTTCATTTTTTTAAAGAGCAATACAATTTGACTATCATTAGATCTGGAGTCTTGCCCTAAGAAATAGGCGAAACACCCATGATCTCAATAAATACATATAATAATAATAATAATAATAATATAGAGTTTATGGATCAGTTAATGACAAACCAGATGCAGATAAACTCGTAGACTCTCATTGGAGTTTTGCCCTAAAAAATATTCCAAACACCCCTAATTTAAATCAATAATTTTCCGAATGACACACTTTGTCTCAAAAAATGAATAGGAAAATTAAAAAAGCACATAGTAATGTTTTTATATTTATAATATTCGCGTATTCGGTACCCGATCCGGTTAAAAAAATTTATTCAATTCAATTGAGACAATTGATTATTGATTAGTTAACTGTGTGGCCAAAACGTTGCTAGTCAACAAGAGAATAAGTAAAAAGGTCAACGCAAATCCAATTTTAAGAGCAGAAATATTAAAAATAAAAAAAATTTCCTGTTTTGAAAAACTGAAAAAATATGCATTTGTAAAATAAGCTCTATATTAATGCTGATTACATTATTTGGACATTAAAAAAGCAAACAGTAATTGACCAAAAAGCAATGTTGTGGTTGAATGTTCCAAAGGTAAATTTAGTTTTTTAATTCAAACTTACCATATAAAGCAGTCCACGCTTGGTTAATAACATCTAAACAGACAGTGCCAGACACTTCATCAATATTAGGATGATACACTCTGTTCATAAATCCAATGCTTGGAGATTTAAAAGGATAGTGTTCTGGCAAATGCACCCTCACTTTCCAAACACCTCCTTCATATGGTGCTGTAAAAAAATTGTTTTAAGAAAAAGCGAAGTTTGCATATAATAATAGGCTTACTTCCTCTAGGTCCATGAAATTTCACACAAAATTCATTCAATCCACCCAATATGGTAACTTCATGCTTGCTTTCGATACTTTTAATTTATTAAGGAAAAAGTTTTGTGAAAGTTTCTTGGAATTTTTATTTGAATACATTTGACTCTCCTTTTAAATGTTCACAAAATTAAGGAAAAAAATGGATAAATTTTGGGAATCAATACTAATCCAGGATGAATTTCATTGAAAATTAATGACCTTGTTTTCTTAGAATCGAATGACAACATAAGTGAATCATAATAATAGATTAGAACAATAATAGTTCAAGGTATATTTTCAAGTAATTGCAATTATTATTATTCAACAACCTACAGTCAGTGGAATATTCATTTAGGTCATTATCTGGAGAAGTGTATAAGAATTCAAATAGGTAAATAAATATCTCATTCTATTTCTATAAATAATTAGGTGAAAAGATTTGACGCAATAACGAGTAGAATCATACATGGGTAGAGGGGAAGGCGGTGAAAAGGTGGAAAATTAAAACTTGAAAACGTCGCAAATGAAGCATTTTCCAAATCAAAGCATTTCAAAATTAGTACATATGGAAAAAGAAGAATTTATTATACATTCTCACTGTGGAAGGTATTTGTAGCGATTCTGAGAATTTTTCTTTAATTACAAATAAAACTAATGAAAATTGATTCATATTCATTTACTATTAATGAAAATAATTTATTTGAAAGACAACAGTGTCAGCGTCGCAATGTCATACACAATGATCAAGATGAAATCATCTGCTAAATGCCAATCAAGGATCAGCTGATACAAAGAAACATCATATACAATAATAACACAAAGGATACAGCTTGATAACATCTGTGTCCAGACGTCTCTTTCCAGCTCTTGGAGAAGACATTCTTCGATTTTCATAAATAATGTAATATGAATTTATTGTCTTAATTGATATCACTTCAAAACACTGACGAGCAATATGGCTCCTGAAACTTTTCAAGAGATTTATCACACAACTTTTCCTGGATATTAAAATGTTTAGGCATGACAACAAAATACAGCAATCTTGTAGAATACGCATGTACCTAATTTATCAGTTGGTGGGGAAAAGATACCATACATATACATATCAGCGGATCTGTGGTTCCAGCACGGTCCCTAAAAAGTGCTAGATTGTATATAATCAATATCACTCACGCGGTACCTAAAGATTTTAAGGATCTATCCATTGCAGATATGACGAAATTTCCATTCCCTTTTATACGAGTATGTCGGATAGCAATCGATAATTTGTCCACCTTAGGCCTGGTTTATACTAGCCTAATCAGAGCCTAATCCTAATCTAGGGGTTCCCAAAGGGTGCGCCGTAGAGAGTAATCTGTTGCATGTAGCCCATGCATTCAACATTTTCTAGGAACGAATCTTTTCGCATGTAAAAACGAATAATTCAAATTGCGTGATAGGTATACTTACTCCATCATCATTGTACCTCGTACTCTATTGACTTAATAATTTTTCTCACGATTGTAGCGAACGGGAAAGAACCTGGTTTTTTGGTGGGACCAGTAACTTCTCCCTAATCCATTTAAACACAAGTTACATGTTACAAGCTTGCTTTTTGTTTCGACGCCCTAGCTAATTGAAATAACTTATTTCAATTGCACAGGGAAAGTGCGTAATAGGAGATTATTCTAAATGCATGGGATTCACGAGAATCTTAGAAACCTTATTAACAAGGAAATCTTATTGATTAATTCTTCGTCTTTAAGTGTATAAGTTATATATAAAGATTAGGTTGCAATTGGATCAAAGATCGGGAAGAACTCTCTAGTCCTGATAAAATATTTTCAAAAAAGTCTGATAGCATATTTACTTACCTTGATCCTTGTCATATGGAGATTGGATGGAAGATCAAAAAATAGTAACATTGTGTCTAGTCATCAAGTCTAAGATTTCGTGATCTTCGGTCACATGGAAAAGGATTGAAGATCATCAAGCGATATCTTCTCCTCTAGTCATGACGAAATGTTTTCGAATAGTCTGAGGAGAGAGTATTTGCTTTCATGATCCTTAATCATATGAAAAGTGAATTGAAGATCATACGTAAATTTTGTCACGACTGGAAATTAAAAGAAAAGTCTGAAGAGAATTTGAGTTTCATGGTCCTTGGTTATATTGAAATAAGTTAAAAATATTGTTTACTCATGGAGCGGAATATTTTCACTTATAAGATATTTTTGTATAAAATCATGATAATTTTTCACAGTATATTTCACATGGACTTTCGCGGAAAAAATCATAAAATCTAAACTGTTCGTGGTAGATGAATGAAAGTTGTTTTTTTCTATTCGCAAAGAACCAATCTATCACCAAAGCTTATGTCCCGCTCTAACTTTCGAAGGAACCCTGTTAGAGGCTAATTTATTGTTGCTTGTGCAGTTTCGTACAGTTCCAGTGATATTAGTGTTCTGTTCTGTGAGTTCCAAGTTTTCTTTGTTGTCGTCAGTTAAAAACAGTTTCAATTTGCAGTTCATACAGACTTCTACCGTTAATTTGATATTATTCAAAGGTGTGTTTTTTATTTGTAAGGTGTTAATGATAGTGATATTTCGTATAATAATAAGAGATTTTAGAGGTAGATTCCAAAACTACTTCCTTTTCGTATCAGGTTATGTCAAATAAACTGTTCTCGGAGAACAGCGGCTGGTGCTCAGAGAAAACATAAAAAAGGTTTTATATTATTTGAGTAGCCAAAAACCGTTTAAGGGATAAGGAATAAGGCCTTGTTCATGTTGGACGGTAACTTGATCCCTAATCCCTTAAACACCTGTTTACACCAACTTATTCAATATTGATTTCTATTGATAAAACTAGTGCAGGTGCGTCTGTGCAAACAGGCATAAAAGTCATATTTGTTTTTTCAATTGCAGAATGGGAATTATTGAAAAGAAAAACAACAATTTCATTTTTTTTTGCAGTAAGTTCCTGGATAATATATACTGAATCAAGTTGGATGAATGGATTGAAGATAGGCTACAATGAAATTTATTGTCCACCCTCAGGCATCTGGGTAAGAATATTGTTTCAAGCATAAGACAAATCTCTTTTATGAGAACTGAAGGGACTCAACATTGCATCTTCGAATCCTTCAATTTTCATTCTGTTTCTGAATCATGCGCGATGGAATAAGATTCTTGCTTTTACTAAATTTAACACTATCGTATTCTTTATCTTCATCAATATGGATAAATTGTCTTGGAGTGGAATAAGTTTAAATGAGAAACGTTAAGTCATTCCTTTAAGCGACGTTTCGCAACTTTTTCATTCCACTCCCAAGACAATTTATCCATATTATTGTATATTTTTTTGTTTTGATGTCAACTAAAATCATTCCAAAAGATCTGAAGCTAGTTCTTTCAATGCTGTTATAAACTGGTGCACTGCATATTATAAAGGCAGCAATTATTTCTAGATACCCTAATTATTCATATTTGATGTTCTGTAATCCATGTTAGTATTATACATCTACGATAAACCCTCATTTGTAGAGTTGTAATGGAACAGTTCCGACCTGCTCTGTTCTTTAACGCGAACCTTCCCTTCTGCTGATGGGAACAGGTTCCGTTCTTCGAAAAGAACAGGTTTGCGAAGAGGTTTGTGCTAACAAGTTCTAAAGAATCTGTTCTTTTCATAACATTTGTGTTCTGTGGTTATGGGACTGACACTTGACGCTTTCTCTGTCTCTTTATTAATCTTTATGGAGATGCAGTGAATAGTTTGAATTGGATTTTGAGAAAACTTGAATATTTTTGCTAAGAGCTTACATTTTATTGACCGATTTTTATCTCTACTTTGACTTGATGACAATTATGTGGTCATATGAATCGAAGAACCAATTTGTAAGTTGATTGATTTTGCAATTTTTTGATCATGTCACAAAATACTTGGGGAATCTTCAAAAGTGATATATCTATATGAAGACAGGAGAAATAGATATATCTATATGAAAATTTGTTATGAATGGGTTCATGATATTGATTCATGTCGTTATTTTTCAAGTGAGATGAGTCATGCATTAGTGAGTCATTGGCAATATTCTAAATTCTCTATTTTTTCTTTGCTACAATCTATCATAGTAATGTTGTCATTTGATTTTCTGTTTCTGTAGTTCTGAATTTTTAAATCATGGCCTGTTTACACCAATGTAGTGAATAGTCTGGCTTGGATTTTGAAAAACCTTGAATAGTTTTGCTCAGAGCTTACATTTTATTGACCGTTTTTTTTTCTCGACTTTGACTTGATGACATTTGTGGGGGGGGGGGGAGGGTCATATGAATCGGAGAACCAATTTGTAAGTTGATTGATTTTGCAATTTTTTGATAATGTGCTAAAATACTAGAGGGGAGAATTCTTAAAAGTGGTGTATCTATATACACCACTTTGAAGAATGAAAACAGAAGATATGCAAACTCATTGAATTGTTTTATTTCTAGATGACTGGCAAGAAAGAAAATGAAGATGATGACAATCAGAAGGGTAGGAAATACTTGAATGGGTGAAGAATTTGATAATTTGTTATGAATGAGTTCATGACTACCAGGAAGGTGAAGATGTAGAATAAGTCGATAGCGAGTTAAAGAAGTTTGCACGAGAGCGGTGAGTTGATATTGATTCATGTTGTTATTTTTCTATGCGAGATTGAAGAAAAAGCATTAATGAGTCATGCATTTCAATGAGTCATTGGCAATATTCTAAATTCTCCAATTGCTCTTTGCTTCAATCAATCTGTCATAGTGTCATTTGATTTTCTGTCTCTGTAGTTGTTGAATTTTTAAAACATGGTGCAAGAATTTTTTTTGTATGTCAACTTTAATCATTCAAAAAGATCTGAAGCCTAAATCTTTCAATGGCATTTGCTGTAGTAGAAAAATTCCATTAGTAAAACTGGTGCACTGCATATTATAAATAATTTCTAGATTTCCGAATTATTCATATTTGATGTTCCGTAATCAATTGTAGCACTAGCTTCACCAATAGAAAACGCTGTAAGTATTTATTTCATTGATTGCTATGGTGATTGCTTTAGAAATCAGAGAATCAAGTCGGTGCAAAAAGACAGGCATTTTTTTTGTTTTTTCATTTGCTGAATGTATTACAACATATTAATTTTTTTTTTGTTGCGATAATATAGACTGAATCAAGCGATGAATGGATTGAGGATCGGCTTCAATGACACCTTTGACATATGGGCCATGAGTATTGCATCGGTAATTAAGAAGGTAAGTTTTGACTTGGGTTATCCATAGTTTTTACTGATTGCTGGGTGTGTTGGACAGACAAACCAAACCTGCCACTGGGGTTATCCATATTAGGCCTTGTTTTTGCCGTTAAAATTTTCATATTTTTGGACTCACGTTGGATTACCTGTTCATTCACAGTGATGTTAACGCTTAAACAATAAAAATTTATTTTTGATGGAATTAATGTGAACAGTATTATAGTAGCTATATTATTTAAGCTAGCTAACCATTATCATCATGTGAATGGGCAGTACCTCCATGGTCAAGCATAGAAATTTTTTTTTTTTTTTGGGTGTTTTTTGTTAGAATGCAATCGAATTTATAAATTTTGTTAATTCAAAAGATAACTTTGATTTAGGTCTGGTGTTACATAGCAAAAAGGTGTACGGAGGAGGACAGTGTTGGTAGTTCTATTCATGGAAGAGTTAGATTTGGACTGTGTTATTCAAAGGTAAGGAAAGTGTATATACGCACCATTTGTTACTCTTTGACAATACAGTAGAATCCGATTATTATGACGCCGGCTATATTGACCAATCGCTTATGATGACGCAATTGTACTGTTAAGTTTGGTTTCATTCAAAACTCCTATCAACAGTATTCGGATTTAATGAATTCGCTTATAATGACATGATTTCAGATACAACAACATTATTTGTAGAAAATTTCTCCCGTTATTGTGACATCTCGATCGTTTTCTCAAGCCGCCTCACCCCTTTTCATTTCCCCTCAATGTCATTATAATCGGATTCTACTGTATATATATATATATCCTTTATCGCATTTTTACTTTTAGAAGAATTGTAGCTTAGGTCACTTTTGCTATTCCTTATGGCAAGAGGAAAGTAAATATAGGGGGATAAATCATTATATATATTTATTTATTCCCCTATGTTTACTTTCTTAAGACTACAGTCTTAACTGGGGCGACTGGATATTACCTTCATTTTCACGTGGTAACTGTAGATTCAAGCAACTGGTTTGCAATTTCTGTCCTGAATCTGTTCATCTTCTGATTCTTTGAAACATGTCATGATCTAAATTTATTTTAATTTCAGACATGATATATCTGAACCTGAGAGGAAGATGACAGAAGGAGGAAATGGATTAGGTGAGTTTTTGACTTTCATTTAAATCCATCAGGTCCAATTTAGAGGGGTTTATTCATTTGCGATAAGGTTATAAACTCCTCTAAATTGTTAATTA
Source organism: Coccinella septempunctata (assembly GCF_907165205.1). Taxonomy (NCBI): domain Eukaryota; kingdom Metazoa; phylum Arthropoda; class Insecta; order Coleoptera; family Coccinellidae; genus Coccinella; species Coccinella septempunctata. The sequence continues at coordinate 917,876 of NC_058198.1, forward strand.
TGTTTCTTATTGTTTTAAGCCCGTTTGCAACAGCCGAGAATTCTCTGTTCAGTTGCGTACAAAGTAATTGCTGCTGTTTTTTTGTAGAGAATTCTCCGTTGTTGCAAACGGGCTTCACGGGATGGTTGAACAGTGTATTTCCCAAATTATGAATAGTTTTTTTTTCGTTGGTGATTCGTGTTACGGTTCAGACATGAAAGATTCAGTGGTGGTAATGGTTGGTTTATGGGTGTATTTGCCCAATTATGAATTATGTTTCTTATTGTTTTAAGCCCGTTTGCAACATTGCTGCCTTTTTGTAGAGCTGCTTTATACGCTTTATGGGATGGTTTCTTTTTTCTTTGATGATTCGGGTCTTTTAGGTGAAATGAAAGATACGGTGGTGGTAATGGTTGTATTCCCCCCCCCCCCCCCCCCCCCCCTATTGGGGTACGGTTCTTGATTTTAAGGTGAAATGAAAGATACGGTGGTAGTGTTTTTTTGGTTTATTTTTATATTTATCTGAGGATGTGGTGTTCATATATATATATATATTGTAATTTAATTAATTATTGCTAGTATTCTCTTTCCAGGTGGTGGTTCAAGAAGCTCTGTTTTGTTGTTTCTTCTGCAGAGTTGTGGTTGGTTGTATCTGTAATAAGAAGAGAAATGTGTAGTTGCTGTTATAATAAACGGTATGAAAAAATGGTTCAAGCCGTAATAAGAAGAGAAATGTCAAGAATTACTGTAATTTAATTTTCATTATTCATTCATTCTCTCCCTCTTTCTTTAAGAATTTAAATTTTTTCCATTCATTCTCTCTCTTTTTCAGAATTTAATTTTTTAAGTTCTTTTTTGTCATTCTTTCTCTCTCTCTTTCTCTTTTCAGAATTTAAATTTTTTCTAAGTTCTTTTTTGTCATTCTTTCTCTCTCTCTCTCTTTCTCAGAATTTAAATTTTTTAAGTTCTTTTTTGTCATTCTTTCTCTCTCTCTTTCTCAGAATTTAAATTTTTTCTAAGTTCTTTTTCGTCATTCTTTCTCTCTCTCTTTTTCAGAATTTAAATTTTTTCTAAGTTCTTTTTCGTCATTCTTTCTCTCTCTCTCTTTTTCAGAATTTAAATTTTTTCTAAGTTCTTTTTCGTCATTCTTTCTCTCTCTCTCTCTTTTTTTCTAAGTTCTTTTTTGTCATTCTTTCTCTCTCTCTTTCTTTCAGAATTTAAATTTTTTCTAAGTTCTTTTTTGTCATTCTTTCTCTCTCTCTTTTTCAGAATTTAAATTTTTTCTAAGTTCTTTTTTGTCATTCTTTCTCTCTCTCTTTCTTTCAGAATTTAAATTTTTTCTAAGTTCTTTTTTGTCATTCTTTCTCTCTGTCTCTTTCTTTCAGAATTTAAATTTTTTCTAAGTTCTTTTTTGTCATTCTTTCTCTCTCTCTTTCTTTCAGAATTTAAATTTTTTCTAAGTTCTTTTTCGTCATTCTTTCTCTCTCTCTCTTTCAGAATTTAAATTTTTTCTAAGTTCTTTTCTAAGTTCTTTTTTGTCATTCTTTCTCTCTCTCTCTTTTTCAGAATTTAAATTTTTTCTAAGTTCTTTTTTTGTCATTCTTTCTCTCTCTCTTTTAAATTTTTTCTAAGTTCTTTTCTAAGTTCTTTTTTGTCATTCTTTCTCTCTCTCTCTTTTTCAGAATTTAAATTTTTTCTAAGTTCTTTTTTTGTCATTCTTTCTCTCTCTCTTTTAAATTTTTTCTAAGTTCTTTTTTGTCATTCTTTCTCTCTCTCTCTCTTTCTTTCAGAATTTAAATTTTTTCTAAGTTCTTTTTTGTCATTCTTTCTCTCTCTCTCTTTCTTTCAGAATTTAAATTTTTTCTCTCTCTCTCTTTCAGAATTTAAATTTTTTTCTAAGTTCTTTTTTGTCATTCTTTCTCTCTCTCTTTTAAATTTTTTCTAAGTTCTTTTTCGTCATTCTTTCTCTCTCTCTCTCTTTCTTTCAGAATTCAATTTTTTTTCTAATTCTTCGTTTTTATTCGTCATTCTTTCTCTCTCTCTCTCTTTAAGTTCTTTGTCAGTCATTCTGTCTCTCTCTTTCAGAATTTAAATTTTTTCTAAGTTCTTTTTTGTCATTCTTTCTCTCTCTCTTTCTTTCAGAATTTAAATTTTTTCTAAGTTCTTTTTTTGTCATTCTTTCTCTCTCTCTCTTTTTCAGAATTTAATTTTTTCTTAGTTCTTTTTTTGTCATTCTTTCTCTCTCTCTCTCTCTTTCAGAATTTAAATTTTTTTCTAAGTTCTTTTTTGTCATTCTTTCTCTCTCTCTTTTAAATTTTTTCTAAGTTCTTTTTCGTCATTCTTTCTCTCTCTCTCTCTCTTTCTTTCAGAATTTAAATTTTTTCTAAGTTCTTTTTCGTCATTCTTTCTCTCTCTCTCTCTCTTTTTCAGAATTTAAATTTTTTCTAAGTTCTTTTTTGTCATTCTTTCTCTCTCTCTCTTTTTCAGAATTTAAATTTTTTCTAAGTTCTTTTTTGTCATTCTTTCTCTCTCTCTCTTTCTTTCAGAATTTAAATTTTTTCTCTCTCTCTCTTTCAGAATTTAAATTTTTTTCTAAGTTCTTTTTTGTCATTCTCTCTCTCTCTTTCTTTCAGAATTTAAATTTTTTCTAAGTTCTTTTTCGTCATTCTTTCTCTCTCTCTTTTTCAGAATTTAAATTTTTTCTAAGTTCTTTTTTTGTCATTCTTTCTCTCTCTCTCTTTTAAATTTTTTCTAAGTTCTTTTTCGTCATTCTTTCTCTCTCTCTTTTTTTCTAAGTTCTTTTTTGTCATTCTTTCTCTCTCTCTCTTTTTTTCTAAGTTCTTTTTTGTCATTCTTTCTCTCTCTCTCTTTTTCAGAATTTAAATTTTTTCTAAGTTCTTTTTCGTCATTCTTTCTCTCTCTCTCTCTTTTTTTCTAAGTTCTTTTTTGTCATTCTTTCTCTCTCTCTCTTTTTCAGAATTTAAATTTTTTCTAAGTTCTTTTTCGTCATTCTTTCTCTCTCTCTCTCTTTTTTTCTAAGTTCTTTTTTGTCATTCTTTCTCTCTCTCTCTTTTTTTCTAAGTTCTTTTTTGTCATTCTTTCTCTCTCTCTTTTTCAGAATTTAAATTTTTTCTAAGTTCTTTTTCGTCATTCTTTCTCTCTCTCTTTTTCAGAATTTAAATTTTTTCTAAGTTCTTTTTCGTCATTCTTTCTCTCTCTCTTTTTCAGAATTTAAATTTTTTCTAAGTTCTTTTTTGTCATTCTTTCTCTCTCTCTCTTTCTTTCAGAATTTAAATTTTTTCTAAGTTCTTTTTCGTCATTCTTTCTCTCTCTCTCTCTTTCTTTCAGAATTTAAATTTTTTCTAAGTTCTTTTTTGTCATTCTTTCTCTCTCTCTTTCTCTCTTTCTTTCAGAATTTAAATTTTTTCTAAGTTCTTTTTCGTCATTCTTTCTCTCTCTCTCTCTCTTTCAGAATTTAAATTTTTTCTAAGTTCTTTTTCGTCATTCTTTCTCTCTCTCTCTCTTTCAGAATTTAAATTTTTTCTAAGTTCTTTTTCGTCATTCTTTCTCTCTCTTTTTCAGAATTTAAATTTTTTCTAAGTTCTTTTTTGTCATTCTCTCTCTCTCTTTCTTTCAGAATTTAAATTTTTTCTAAGTTCTTTTTCGTCATTCTTTCTCTCTCTCTTTTTCAGAATTTAAATTTTTTCTAAGTTCTTTTTTTGTCATTCTTTCTCTCTCTCTCTTTTAAATTTTTTCTAAGTTCTTTTTCGTCATTCTTTCTCTCTCTCTTTTTTTCTAAGTTCTTTTTTGTCATTCTTTCTCTCTCTCTCTTTTTTTCTAAGTTCTTTTTTGTCATTCTTTCTCTCTCTCTCTTTTTCAGAATTTAAATTTTTTCTAAGTTCTTTTTCGTCATTCTTTCTCTCTCTCTCTTTTTTTCTAAGTTCTTTTTTGTCATTCTTTCTCTCTCTCTCTTTTTTTCTAAGTTCTTTTTCGTCATTCTTTCTCTCTCTCTTTTTCAGAATTTAAATTTTTTCTAAGTTCTTTTTCGTCATTCTTTCTCTCTCTCTTTTTCAGAATTTAAATTTTTTCTAAGTTCTTTTTTGTCATTCTTTCTCTCTCTCTCTTTCTTTCAGAATTTAAATTTTTTCTAAGTTCTTTTTCGTCATTCTTTCTCTCTCTCTCTCTTTCTTTCAGAATTTAAATTTTTTCTAAGTTCTTTTTTGTCATTCTTTCTCTCTCTCTTTCTCTCTTTCTTTCAGAATTTAAATTTTTTCTAAGTTCTTTTTCGTCATTCTTTCTCTCTCTCTCTCTCTTTCAGAATTTAAATTTTTTCTAAGTTCTTTTTCGTCATTCTTTCTCTCTCTCTCTCTTTCAGAATTTAAATTTTTTCTAAGTTCTTTTTCGTCATTCTTTCTCTCTCTTTTTCAGAATTTAAATTTTTTCTAAGTTCTTTTTTGTCATTCTCTCTCTCTCTTTCTTTCAGAATTTAAATTTTTTCTAAGTTCTTTTTCGTCATTCTTTCTCTCTCTCTTTTTCAGAATTTAAATTTTTTCTAAGTTCTTTTTTTGTCATTCTTTCTCTCTCTCTCTTTTAAATTTTTTCTAAGTTCTTTTTCGTCATTCTTTCTCTCTCTCTTTTTTTCTAAGTTCTTTTTTGTCATTCTTTCTCTCTCTCTCTTTTTCAGAATTTAAATTTTTTCTAAGTTCTTTTTTGTCATTCTTTCTCTCTCTCTCTCTTTTTCAGAATTTAAATTTTTTCTAAGTTCTTTTTTGTCATTTTTTCTCTCTCTCTCTTTCTTTCAGAATTTAAATTTTTTCTAAGTTCTTTTTTGTCATTCTTTCTCTCTCTCTCTCTTTCTTTCAGAAATTTTTTCTAAGTTCTTTTTTGTCATTTTTTCTCTCTCTCTCTTTTTCAGAATTTAAATTTTTTCTAAGTTCTTTTTTGTCATTTTTTCTCTCTCTCTCTTTCTTTCAGAATTTAAATTTTTTCTAAGTTCTTTTTTGTCATTCTTTCTCTCTCTCTCTCTTTCTTTCAGAATTTAAATTTTTTCTAAGTTCTTTTTTGTCATTCTTTCTCTCTCTCTCTTTCTTTCAGAATTTAAATTTTTTCTAAGTTCTTTTTTGTCATTTTTTCTCTCTCTCTCTTTTCAGAATTTAAATTTTTTCTAAGTTCTTTTTTGTCATTCTTTCTCTCTCTCTCTCTTTTTCAGAATTTAAATTTTTTCTAAGTTCTTTTTTCTCTCTCTCTCTTTTTCTTTCAGAATTTAAATTTTTTCTAAGTTCTTTTTTGTCATTCTTTCTCTCTCTCTCTCTTTCTTTCAGAATTTAAATTTTTTCTAAGTTCTTTTTTGTCATTTTTTCTCTCTCTTTCTTTCAGAATTTAAATTTTTTCTAAGTTCTTTTTTGTCATTTTTTCTCTCTCTCTCTTTCTTTCAGAATTTAAATTTTTTCTAAGTTCTTTTTTGTCATTCTTTCTCTCTCTCTCTCTTTCTTTCAGAATTTAAATTTTTTCTAAGTTCTTTTTTGTCATTTTTTCTCTCTCTTTCTTTCAGAATTTAAATTTTTTCTAAGTTCTTTTTTGTCATTCTTTCTCTCTCTCTCTCTCTCTTTCAGAATTTAAATTTTTTCTAAGTTCTTTTTTGTCATTTTTTCTCTCTCTTTCTTTCAGAATTTAAATTTTTTCTAAGTTCTTTTTTGTCATTCTTTCTCTCTCTCTCTCTTTCTTTCAGAATTTAAATTTTTTCTAAGTTCTTTTTTGTCATTTTTTCTCTCTCTCTCTTTCTTTCAGAATTTAAATTTTTTCTAAGTTCTTTTTTGTCATTTTTTCTCTCTCTCTCTTTTCAGAATTTAAATTTTTTCTAAGTTCTTTTTTGTCATTTTTTCTCTCTCTCTCTTTCTTTCAGAATTTAAATTTTTTCTAAGTTCTTTTTTGTCATTCTTTCTCTCTCTCTCTCTTTCTTTCAGAATTTAAATTTTTTCTAAGTTCTTTTTTGTCATTTTTTCTCTCTCTTTCTTTCAGAATTTAAATTTTTTCTAAGTTCTTTTTTGTCATTCTTTCTCTCTCTCTCTCTTTCTTTCAGAATTTAAATTTTTTCTAAGTTCTTTTTTGTCATTTTTTCTCTCTCTTTCTTTCAGAATTTAAATTTTTTCTAAGTTCTTTTTTGTCATTCTTTCTCTCTCTCTCTCTTTCTTTCAGAATTTAAATTTTTTCTAAGTTCTTTTTTGTCATTTTTTCTCTCTCTCTCTTTCTTTCAGAATTTAAATTTTTTCTAAGTTCTTTTTTGTCATTTTTTCTCTCTCTCTCTTTTCAGAATTTAAATTTTTTCTAAGTTCTTTTTTGTCATTTTTTCTCTCTCTCTCTTTCTTTCAGAATTTAAATTTTTTCTAAGTTCTTTTTTGTCATTTTTTCTCTCTCTCTCTCTTTCTTTCAGAATTTAAATTTTTTCTAAGTTCTTTTTTGTCATTCTTTCTCTCTCTCTCTCTTTCTTTCAGAATTTAAATTTTTTCTAAGTTCTTTTTTGTCATTTTTTCTCTCTCTCTCTTTTTCAGAATTCAAATTTTTTCTAAGTTTTTTTTCTGTCATTCTCTGTCTCTCTCTATCAGTATTTAAGTATTTTTCTCCAGCGTTCTTTGTCTGTCATTCTCTGTCTCTCTCTATCAGTATTTAAGTTTTTTTTTAAGTATTTTTCTAAGTCCAGCGTTCTTTGTCTGTCATTCTCTGTCTCTCTCTATCAGTATTTAAGTTTTTTCTAAGTTCAGCGTTCTTTGTCTGTCATTCTCTGTCTCTCTCTATCAGTATTTAAGTTTTTTTCTAAGTTCAGCGTTCTTTTTCTGTCATTCTCTGTCTCTCTCTATCAGTATTTAAGTTTTTTTCTAAGTTCAGCGTTCTTTGTCTGTCATTCTCTGTCTCTCTCTATCAGTATTTAAGTTTTTTTCTAAGTCCAGCGTTCTTTGTCTGTCATTCTCTGTCTCTCTCTATCAGTATTTAAGTTTTTTTCTAAGTCCAGCGTTCTTTGTCTGTCATTCTCTGTCTCTCTCTATCAGTATTTAAGTTTTTTTCTAAGTATTTTTCTAAGTTCAGCGTTCTTTGTCTGTCATTCTCTGTCTCTCTCTATCAGTATTTAAGTTTTTTTCTAAGTATTTTTCTAAGTCCAGCGTTCTTTGTCTGTCATTCTCTGTCTCTCTCTATCAGTATTTAAGTTTTTTTCTAAGTATTTTTCTAAGTCCAGCGTTCTTTGTCTGTCATTCTCTGTCTCTCTCTATCAGTATTTAAGTTTTTTTCTAAGTTCAGCGTTCTTTGTCTGTCATTCTCTGTCTCTCTCTATCAGTATTTAAGTTTTTTTCTAAGTTCAGCGTTCTTTGTCTGTCATTCTCTGTCTCTCTCTATCAGTATTTAAGTTTTTTTCTAAGTATTTTTCTAAGTCCAGCGTTCTTTGTCTGTCATTCTCTGTCTCTCTCTATCAGTATTTAAGTTTTTTTCTAAGTTCAGCGTTCTTTGTCTGTCATTCTCTGTCTCTCTCTATCAGTATTTAAGTTTTTTTCTAAGTTCAGCGTTCTTTGTCTGTCATTCTCTGTCTCTCTCTATCAGTATTTAAGTTTTTTTCTAAGTTCAGCGTTCTTTGTCTGTCATTCTCTGTCTCTCTCTATCAGTATTTAAGTTTTTTTCTAAGTTCAGCGTTCTTTGTCTGTCATTCTCTGTCTCTCTCTATCAGTATTTAAGTATTTTTCTAAGTCCAGCGTTCTTTGTCTGTCATTCTCTGTCTCTCTCTATCAGTATTTAAGTTTTTTTCTAAGTATTTTTCTAAGTCCAGCGTTCTTTGTCTGTCATTCTCTGTCTCTCTCTATCAGTATTTAAGTTTTTTTCTAAGTATTTTTCTAAGTCCAGCGTTCTTTGTCTGTCATTCTCTGTCTCTCTCTATCAGTATTTAAGTTTTTTTCTAAGTATTTTTCTAAGTCCAGCGTTCTTTGTCTGTCATTCTCTGTCTCTCTCTATCAGTATTTAAGTTTTTTTCTAAGTATTTTTCTAAGTCCAGCGTTCTTTGTCTGTCATTCTCTGTCTCTCTCTATCAGTATTTAAGTTTTTTTCTAAGTATTTTTCTAAGTCCAGCGTTCTTTGTCTGTCATTCTCTGTCTCTCTCTATCAGTATTTAAGTTTTTTTCTAAGTTCAGCGTTCTTTGTCTGTCATTCTCTGTCTCTCTCTATCAGTATTTAAGTTTTTTTCTAAGTTCAGCGTTCTTTGTCTGTCATTCTCTGTCTCTCTCTCTTTCTTTCAGAATTTAAATTTTTTCTAAGTTCTTTTTTGTCATTTTTTCTCTCTCTCTCTTTCTTTCAGAATTTAAATTTTTTCTAAGTTCTTTTTTGTCATTCTTTCTCTCTCTCTCTTTCTTTCAGAATTTAAATTTTTTCTAAGTTCTTTTTTGTCATTCTTTCAGAATTTAATTTTTTTCTAAGTTCTTTTTTGTCATTCTTTCTCTCTCTTTTTCAGAATTCAAATTTTTTCTAAGTTTTTTTTCTGTCATTCTCTGTCTCTCTCTATCAGTATTTAAGTATTTTTCTCCAGCGTTCTTTGTCTGTCATTCTCTGTCTCTCTCTATCAGTATTTAAGTTTTTTTTTAAGTATTTTTCTAAGTCCAGCGTTCTTTGTCTGTCATTCTCTGTCTCTCTCTATCAGTATTTAAGTTTTTTCTAAGTTCAGCGTTCTTTGTCTGTCATTCTCTGTCTCTCTCTATCAGTATTTAAGTTTTTTTCTAAGTTCAGCGTTCTTTTTCTGTCATTCTCTGTCTCTCTCTATCAGTATTTAAGTTTTTTTCTAAGTTCAGCGTTCTTTGTCTGTCATTCTCTGTCTCTCTCTATCAGTATTTAAGTTTTTTTCTAAGTCCAGCGTTCTTTGTCTGTCATTCTCTGTCTCTCTCTATCAGTATTTAAGTTTTTTTCTAAGTCCAGCGTTCTTTGTCTGTCATTCTCTGTCTCTCTCTATCAGTATTTAAGTTTTTTTCTAAGTATTTTTCTAAGTTCAGCGTTCTTTGTCTGTCATTCTCTGTCTCTCTCTATCAGTATTTAAGTTTTTTTCTAAGTATTTTTCTAAGTCCAGCGTTCTTTGTCTGTCATTCTCTGTCTCTCTCTATCAGTATTTAAGTTTTTTTCTAAGTATTTTTCTAAGTCCAGCGTTCTTTGTCTGTCATTCTCTGTCTCTCTCTATCAGTATTTAAGTTTTTTTCTAAGTTCAGCGTTCTTTGTCTGTCATTCTCTGTCTCTCTCTATCAGTATTTAAGTTTTTTTCTAAGTTCAGCGTTCTTTGTCTGTCATTCTCTGTCTCTCTCTATCAGTATTTAAGTTTTTTTCTAAGTTCAGCGTTCTTTGTTTGTCATTCTCTGTCTCTCTCTATCAGTATTTAAGTATTTTTCTAAGTCCAGCGTTCTTTGTCTGTCATTCTCTGTCTCTCTCTATCAGTATTTAAGTTTTTTTCTAAGTATTTTTCTAAGTCCAGCGTTCTTTGTCTGTCATTCTCTGTCTCTCTCTATCAGTATTTAAGTTTTTTTCTAAGTATTTTTCTAAGTCCAGCGTTCTTTGTCTGTCATTCTCTGTCTCTCTCTATCAGTATTTAAGTTTTTTTCTAAGTCCAGCGTTCTTTGTCTGTCATTCTCTGTCTCTCTCTATCAGTATTTAAGTTTTTTTCTAAGTATTTTTCTAAGTCCAGCGTTCTTTGTCTGTCATTCTCTGTCTCTCTCTATCAGTATTTAAGTTTTTTTCTAAGTTCAGCGTTCTTTGTCTGTCATTCTCTGTCTCTCTCTATCAGTATTTAAGTTTTTTTCTAAGTTCAGCGTTCTTTGTCTGTCATTCTCTGTCTCTCTCTATCAGTATTTAAGTTTTTTTCTAAGTTCAGCGTTCTTTGTCTGTCATTCTCTGTCTCTCTCTATCAGTATTTAAGTTTTTTTCTAAGTTCAGCGTTCTTTGTCTGTCATTCTCTGTCTCTCTCTATCAGTATTTAAGTATTTTTCTAAGTCCAGCGTTCTTTGTCTGTAATTCTCTGTCTCTCTCTATCAGTATTTAAGTTTTTTTCTAAGTTTTTTTCTAAGTCCAGTGTTCTTTGTCTGTCATTCTCTGTCTCTCTCTATCAGTATTTAAGTTTTTTTCTAAGTATTTTTCTAAGTCCAGCGTTCTTTGTCTGTCATTCTCTGTCTCTCTCTATCAGTATTTAAGTTTTTTTCTAAGTATTTTTCTAAGTCCAGCGTTCTTTGTCTGTCATTCTCTGTCTCTCTCTATCAGTATTTAAGTTTTTTTCTAAGTTCAGCGTTCTTTGTCTGTCATTCTCTGTCTCTCTCTATCAGTATTTAAGTTTTTTTCTAAGTCCAGCGTTCTTTGTCTGTCATTCTCTGTCTCTCTCTATCAGTATTTAAGTTTTTTTCTAAGTTCAGCGTTCTTTGTCTGTCATTCTCTGTCTCTCTCTATCAGTATTTAAGTTTTTTTCTAAGTTCAGCGTTCTTTGTCTGTCATTCTCTGTCTCTCTCTATCAGTATTTAAGTATTTTTCTAAGTCCAGCGTTCTTTGTCTGTCATTCTCTGTCTCTCTCTATCAGTATTTAAGTTTTTTTCTAAGTATTTTTCTAAGTCCAGCGTTCTTTGTCTGTCATTCTCTGTCTCTCTCTATTAGTATTTAAGTTTTTTTCTAAGTATTTTTCTAAGTCCAGCGTTCTTTGTCTGTCATTCTCTGTCTCTCTCTATCAGTATTTAAGTTTTTTTCTAAGTATTTTTCTAAGTCCAGCGTTCTTTGTCTGTCATTCTCTGTCTCTCTCTATCAGTATTTAAGTTTTTTTCTAAGTTCAGCGTTCTTTGTCTGTCATTCTCTGTCTCTCTCTATCAGTATTTAAGTTTTTTTCTAAGTTCAGCGTTCTTTGTCTGTCATTCTCTGTCTCTCTCTATCAGTATTTAAGTTTTTTTCTAAGTTCAGCGTTCTTTGTTTGTCATTCTCTGTCTCTCTCTATCAGTATTTAAGTATTTTTCTAAGTCCAGCGTTCTTTGTCTGTCATTCTCTGTCTCTCTCTATCAGTATTTAAGTTTTTTTCTAAGTATTTTTCTAAGTCCAGCGTTCTTTGTCTGTCATTCTCTGTCTCTCTCTATCAGTATTTAAGTTTTTTTCTAAGTATTTTTCTAAGTCCAGCGTTCTTTGTCTGTCATTCTCTGTCTCTCTCTATCAGTATTTAAGTTTTTTTCTAAGTCCAGCGTTCTTTGTCTGTCATTCTCTGTCTCTCTCTATCAGTATTTAAGTTTTTTTCTAAGTCCAGCGTTCTTTGTCTGTCATTCTCTGTCTCTCTCTATCAGTATTTAAGTTTTTTTCTAAGTATTTTTCTAAGTCCAGCGTTCTTTGTCTGTCATTCTCTGTCTCTCTCTATCAGTATTTAAGTTTTTTTCTAAGTTCAGCGTTCTTTGTCTGTCATTCTCTGTCTCTCTCTATCAGTATTTAAGTTTTTTTCTAAGTATTTTTCTAAGTCCAGCGTTCTTTGTCTGTCATTCTCTGTCTCTCTCTATCAGTATTTAAGTTTTTTTCTAAGTTCAGCGTTCTTTGTCTGTCATTCTCTGTCTCTCTCTATCAGTATTTAAGTTTTTTTCTAAGTATTTTTCTAAGTTCAGCGTTCTTTGTCTGTCATTCTCTGTCTCTCTCTATCAGTATTTAAGTTTTTTTCTAAGTTCAGCGTTCTTTGTCTGTCATTCTCTGTCTCTCTCTATCAGTATTTAAGTTTTTTTCTAAGTATTTTTCTAAGTCCAGCGTTCTTTGTCTGTCATTCTCTGTCTCTCTCTATCAGTATTTAAGTTTTTTTCTAAGTATTTTTCTAAGTCCAGCGTTCTTTGTCTGTCATTCTCTGTCTCTCTCTATCAGTATTTAAGTTTTTTTCTAAGTTCAGCGTTCTTTGTCTGTCATTCTCTGTCTCTCTCTATCAGTATTTAAGTTTTTTTTCTAAGTCCAGCGTTCTTTGTCTGTCATTCTCTGTCTCTCTCTATCAGAATTTAAGTTTTTTTCTAAGTTCAGCGTTCTTTGTCTGTCATTCTCTGTCTCTCTCTATCAGTATTTAAGTTTTTTTCTAAGTATTTTTCTAAGTTCAGCGTTCTTTGTCTGTCATTCTCTGTCTCTCTCTATCAGTATTTAAGTTT